>NC_137464.1:156802417-157175907 GCF_964235325.1 Thermobia domestica
ATATATATATATATATATATATATATATATATATATATATATATATAGCAAAAATCGAGCCAGGAAAACGAAATGTATACTAGTGCGTACTGAATAGGTGACTGTTTATGAAGGTTTGTCTTACTCAAATAATCCAATTGAAAATGTCATCAGTTCCTTAAGGTTTGTGATCGTCTTACCACCATTTTATTTTGTCTGCAGTCGATAACGATTTCAAGCTGATTATATCTTTCATAAGTAGCTACCAACAATGTTCTCACTAGCATACATTACGTTTTCCTGATTTGAATTCTTTTCAAAAGGATACAGCTGTTCAGAAATCTTTGAAACAATGAATTCATATCAATGTGCATTTCATTATGTCTTACAAATATAAACTTACGAAACCATTATATTTCTCACAAAAAATTCTAACCCAATTTGATATGTTACATGACCCCCTTCATATTTAAAAAAAAAGTAGAGCGAGATACAAAATGTCCGACTTCAAGATGACGGCCATGATAAGCACACCTTCAAATAGATGTATATTTCCTCCCCGTGTCGGTTAATGTGTTTTTGTTTTTCATTCCTTTACCACTTTTACAAATAAAGTGAAATTTTCAAACACTGCTATGGCTTATTCTGATCAATCAGGATTTTGGTCATTGCGGCCGTCTTTGTGGACGGAAGCACTTTAAATTCTACTTACACTCGTTTCTTGATATTCCACACTTCTCTGCCAAGTTTAGTCAAGAAATTAGATTTCGACATCGATAGCTTTACTTGTAAGAGAAGAAAACTATGAAATACTGGTACAGAACCATCTTGAAAAATTGCGAGGTACAAGGGTGAAATATGTATTTCAAAATAATTCAATGTATGCATTTCCATTTGAGTTATTTTTTTGAAAAATTAGCTGCTATAAGCAATTAACATTGTGAGCGCAATATATCTATATCTATATCTATATCTATATCTATATCTATATCTATATCTATATCTATATCTATATCTATATCTATATCTATATTTATATCTATCTATCAATCTATCTAGGTTCTACAGACCTTGCTGCAAGTTTGTTGTAAATCTGGGCCCCGCAAAATGTTCCCAATCGGGCCTCGCACCACCTAAGGCCGGCCCTATTGCCGGGTGCCCCTTCCGCTCATGGCAGCATCCCGAACACTGACTAGGTTTATAGGTGAGATTTATGGACAACCTCCTCAGCTCACAGCAGCCTCGCGAGGTTTCAGTTGTAGCTGTGATCCCCAGTCCAGTGCGACATAGGATTTAGGAAAGGTGTACTCCTAGTCCAATGCAACCTCAGAGCAGGTGATGGTTAGTTGATCAGTTGGTCGACTGATACCAGGTCCTTCTGTGGTCAATCTTTTATTTGTCCTCTTCGGGCCCCTTCGTGAGGTCCGTCTCCTTTCGGCTTCCCTCGGTGTCTTCCGTGTTGACTTCTCGTCTGCTTCGTTGTTTGTAATGAATAACACGTTTTGTATTAATATGTGCTTCTGTTATGATGTGGGGATCCTTACACGCCCCACACTTAAAAAAAAAAAAAAAAAAATCTGAAAGATTATTTTGGAGAAAAATACACATTTGTCATGGATGAAAGTTAGTGGCACTGTAACACTGATACGTTTGGAGACACTTTAAAATACACTATAAAACACTATAATACACTGTAAAATCACTAAAAGAAATTTGTTGTGGTATTTATATATATATAATGGTAATAACTATGCTTCTGTCCCATCTAAGCAGGATCAAAGTAGTCGCTATCATTTCCTTCAGAGTAGGAGTGGGCAGAAGTGACATCACTGTAATTAATAAATATATACCAGTTCATTAATGGTTAAAATTGGTATCTATGTTTACGTCACATGCGGTGGTTGAATCTTAGCTTTAGTAGTAGTAGGCGTCGGTGAGTTAAGTCTTTCTAATGGTGAGGATATGTTTAGCCAATTAGTTAAGTTTGTGTTTTGTAACGGAGCTTATAAAAGATAAAAGATAAATCAAATATGATTTGATTTTTGCATTATTTTTTTTCGTTTTATTTTCTTATTGCACATGATTGTTGTGATTTGAAGAAGAAACTGAAATACCAGAAAAATGTCAAACAAGTAAATCGATCCGATTCAGGAAAAAGTAAATATAAAGTACTGAAATTTTGTATAGAAGAAAACCTTATGCTGTAGACATATACACGTTAATGTTTCTTTAAATCTTTAATATTGAAAGTACTTTTTCCATACGACAATTATCTTATTACCATCTAGGTAATTACCATACATTGATTCTCATGTTAAATAATTTCAAATATTCAACACTAAATTACCTACTTAACATTGCTTTCACACAAATTTGATTAGGTTAAATTTATTCATTTCGTTTTCTCGGAAAACTTATATACGTGTTAGACAGTTCACGTGAAAGCAGTACTTCTGACAACACTGTTATATGACTGACATCAATTGTAAAGAGCGAAGTGAATTGGGAATTTCACCGACTGCAAAAATGTATGGCACGCAATACATACGAACAGTTTACGGATTCAAATTTGCAGAAGAATACCCCATTTTTCAAAAAAAAAAAAGTCTTATAATGTAACTCGTATCAAAGAATACAGAGATCTCTCTTGGTAATTTTGTATATGCCCGAAGGCGAAGATCTAAAAGAATGATTTACGTTTATTTAAAAAATATAAAAAACTGGGATTTGATCGAATTGAACATTTTCCATAAATTCGTCATTAGACACCTTGAACATATACCGGTACCCTATCTAATTTTATCGGAGAATTTTGGTTTAGAAATCCCATTTTCTATTAAACTAACAGTATTATACCAGGGAGTCTCACAACAGGAAATACATCCTAATTAGCCAAAACTAAATTTCAAACATAAATAGAAGTGCTGAAGAGCAAGAAATGTTTTAGAAATGTTATATTTTAAAATTTGCCGTTTCAAAATTTCCAATGTAAATATAACTTACAAAATCTTACTCCCGAAATTTAAGAAAAGTTTCGTAAATCTTACTCTGACTATTCAATCAAAACAACCATTACATCAATTTCACGTCCATGAACAAAGGTTAAACGTGTATAAGTGCGTGTATGCAAAATTAAAGATAGTATGCAATGTCAATAGTTTTCGACATTATTATCTTTTTGAACCCATAGTTTTCAAATACATGTAAATATTTTTTATTAATACTAGTAATTGGCTTGACTACCATTTTATATAAAAGTAATTCCAGACTTTCTAGTTAAGTTCTAGTTTTCCCAATATTAGACTAAGTGTACTGAAAAAATTAAACACCATACTAGGATATAGTTCGAACCAACTCATTATATCTTTATTTTATCAAGATTAGTAGAATGCTGTCTGTCTGGTTAATAATCTATCAGTGAAAATAGAACCCTTATTGATATGAATAAGAAAATAAAGTATGATATTTTATCGAAAGTTGAAGAATTGAGATTTTAACCCCTTATCCAAATTAAGGCAGAATTAAATAAACGCTATTAGTTTCTTCTATTTTACTGCAGGGAGAATGTTTGCTTGTACATTATTTTTCTGCATAGTACTCTCTCAGGTCAATTCACTTACACCATCGGATAGCGCGTAAAAATATTTTGGTTGCAGCCATTCGGTCACCGCCGATTGAATGTCTTCATCAGACTTGAACTTCTACCCTCTAAAGTGCTTCTTTAATAGACCCAAGATGTGGAAATCCGATGGTGCTAAATTTGGCAAGTATGAAAGATATGAGAGGTACTTGAAGCGCAGGTCGTCGATGGTTTTCAATTCTGGACGAGCAGAATGAGGACAGGCGTTGTCATGTTGAAGCAAAACGACTGTACTCAGCAATACCCTTCGCTTTGTACGTATTACTGGCTTTAAATGGTCCTTGAGAAATCGGTGTAGGTTGGACTAATCAATGTGGTCCGTGAGGACATGTAATATTCCAGAATAGCTTCATTCTTATCCAAGAATAAAGTCTACATGACTTTCCCTGCAGAAGGCTGGCTGAAAACGTCTTTGATTTAGGCGAGGAAGAATTTTGCCATTCTTTGCTTGCACGTGTTCTCTCCGGTTGAAAATGGTGTACCTAACTTTCATCCTCGGTGACAATATGAGCTAGAAAATTCTCATCTCCTCTTCATAATGCCTCAGCAGCTCTTGACATATGTCAATCCGACAATCTTTCAGTTCTTGCGTTAGCTGTCGAGGAACTCACCCGGTGGACACATTTCTGTAGAGGAGTTCGTCATGCACTATGTTTTGTACTGAACTGAAGCTCAAGTTCAGCAAGGAAGTCATTTTAGTCAGGATGATAGATCGGTTTTCTTGAAGAAGCCGGTCAGCTGCGGCTATGGACTCCTCTGTTATAACTCGATGAATCTGATAAGGACGGTTAGCATTAGTCAACGAAGTCGTACTTTCTGTGAATTTCGTGCATCATTCGTACATTTGCAGTTGCGATAGACAGGCGTTCCCATACTTTGTCCTTATCCTCCGATGAATGCCAACCGTTTCACATCTTCCCCATAAAAGTCGAATAACTCCATGTTGTTCTCCTTGGTTCAACTGCGTAGTGGTGCTGTCATATTGAACCAGATGTTACTAAGCTTCAACACTATCTACCACCAATGCTTCGTACAACCAGTTTGGAAAGACATCAAGAACTGCGTCTGCAAATTTCCAAACGCCTAGAAATTAAAAAGGATTTTTAATGGCACTTTTGCAGTTTTCGTTTGATACTCCCTCGTACAATCCAAGCAAAGAAGTCACTCTTAAGTACAACGATATTGTATATCTATTTTGTAATTTCTTCTATTTTTATATCTTGATTTTGGGCAACGATGCATAAAAGTACACAATTCGTGAAGAAGAAAAAAAAAAGAATATATATGTTGTTAATTCTAAATAAGAAAAATAAGATTTAATCTCAATAGTTAAAGTATATCTTGGTTTTATACAAGGATCTTATAAAATAGAGGATCTGCCCTTACAACAAAATCTTGAAGCCATACGTCACAGTTTCGCCACCCCTACTCTGCAGACTCCGCCCAATAGGATCGCAATGTTTTGAGCCAACAATCATGGCGGAAACAAAAGTAGACAATCAGACGATGATAGAAACGAGAGTAGCCAATCAGACGTGCCGATGCTCGGTTGCTTTTTGGCTTCACCGATTTAATAGGATGAAGATACATATGGGCAGATCCTCTATTTATAACAACCTTGGTTTTATAGGTGAAATCTGCATTTATAGTTATCATAGCAGCAGATAGTTACTTGTTTAAAAACGTTGCTATGAAAACCGAAAAAGAAAAGTATAATTAATGAAGTTTTGGAGAATAAAGGTAATAGTGATATAATTTGTCGTACCTGATTTAATGTGATTGAATCATTTTGACATTTTAAAAACTTACACGTACTGTGGGCTGGAATGTAACGTAAAATATATCTATAATATAAATTAATCATTACAAACATATATATATTTTGTTTCTTCTTCTACACGAATTGTGTACTTTTATGCACCGTTGCCCAAAATCAAGATATAAAAATAGAAGATATTGCAAAATAGATATACAATATCGTTGTATAAACAGAAAGAGTTTATTAAAATTTATGAAAATATTAAATATTTGTGGTTATTTAGGATTTCATGAATTATATTCATTGAAATAACCTTTTTTTAAAAAAAAGGAAAAATGGCCTTCTTCCTATCTTCTGGATAAACATTATTTAAGAATAGTTTCCCTGCGTTATCCTATCGTTATAATTTAAAGCAAGACAGTTGTAACATATTTCTGACGAAGATAGTGGCTAACCCTCTGATACGATCTCAGCTAACTTTTATCAAGATACATACGATTTGTGATACTGACATTTTTTAGACCGAAACACATGCCATTAATCACGAAAATCAGAAATCTTTAAAATGGTTCTCATAGTGTTTCTTTTCTGTCTTTCGTATTTTTCCATAGAGTAGAGATGCATTTCCTTAAACTTGACAGAGTTCAGCCCCAAACAGTAAATATCCGGGTTAATGCACTTCTGGGAACGGCTGTGTGATTCCTGATAATTCCTGACGCACTCTTTTTAGGAATTGTCTTCATTTGGGTCGTAACATTACGTTGGATGTCCGAAGTGTCGGAAAATCTCTGGCCTTCAGGGCTGATTTCAATTCGGGGAACAAGAGAAAGTCCGAGGGAGACAAGTATGGGGGAGTAGGGTGGATGATTGATTGACACAAATCCCCTATTGGAAAGAAACTGCTGCATCTGACAGTGCTGCCTTGCCTTGTCCTGGAGTAGGGTCCCGTCGCCTTGCTCGACATATCCGCTGGTCCGTTGCGGCAGATCTTTCAATATTTCCACGTACGTAGCGGCATTTAAGATGGTGCCTTCAGGGAGGAATTCTTTATGGATTAAACTAGGGATGGCCAGATCCGGATATTTTTGGATCCGGATATCCGGTATCCGGATATCCGGACACTGGATCCGGATCCGAAATTTCGGATCTTAGATCCGGATCCGAAAAAACGGATCTTGGATCCGGATCCGAAAAAACGAATCTTGGATCCGGATCCGAAATTTCGGATCTTTTATCCGGATCCGAAAAACCGGATCTTGGATCCGGATCCGAAATTTCGAATCTTGGATCCGGATTCGAAACTTCGTGACAGAAAATTCGGGTGTTCCGAATCAGCAAAATTTTCGAAATTATTGACAAAGTGATTTTCATTCCTATGCTTAAAATAAGATTTTAAGACACTTTTGGTATCTGATCGTGTGACAGCCTTGCGTTCCCTTCATTCTGTTGATATTTGGTTTTCGTGCCTTAAGATGTCACAATTACTCCAAATTTGATTGAGTAAAACTGTCGAGTTAGGTGAGAGCAATCTCATTGTCAGATTAGATTCTAGTGGAAATACTTGACCGAAAAGGTAGTAAATCTTTTTTAAAGCTGTCGTCCTGATGAAAATTTGTCCTTTGTTTTCTGTAACATTAGTCAAATGCTGGGATGAAACCTTAGTCTCAAGCCCAAGCTTCTTCATTAGACTCTGGCTGCTTACTTTTCTAATTCTTTCTGAGTTATTGTGGTCACTGAATGAAGCCATTTCCTAGTCGTGATGGGCTAGGCCATTGCTAATAGAACAGCCCATAAAATATAGATCAAATCAAATTAAGGAGCAATTCCTTTTCTTGCTCTTGATGAGCTTTTTTTTTTTTCTTTCCTTAAAAATACGTTTCTCTGTGACCCTACCACTCCAGTTAGAATTAAGAATTGTAGTAGAGATGAAGTTCTAAATGGCAATTAATGTATCAAAATCAATGTATTAATGTACTGTATGTGTATACAAAATACCATATGGAGCCTCGAGCAGTAACACGTATCTTTGTAATTAGTAATCCACTGCTATTAACTCTGCATAGGTTGTATAAGGAGCTATATCATTCATGTAAACACATAGGCGGATGCAGGGGGAGGGCGAAAAGTCGTTCGCCCCTACCCAGCGCCACCATTAACAGTGTACTTTAGTAGTAATTTGTGGCAATTTCAGATCACCTAAGTAATTTTTCACTGCTAGCATCCCCAACCGCCCCCTAAGAATCCATCCGCCCCCTCCAAGAGTCCGTTCTGGATTCGCCCCTGCGCAAACATAATTTTATACAACTCATTCAAGAGTACATTTTGGTAGCTTTTTAAAATTTTTATCTTAAAGGATTGTCATTTCTCGTGGCTACTTATGCAATTTTGTCCACAGGCATACATGCAATTTCCAGTCATTACGCAAATACATTTATATACTTAATAGACCTCGGCTAGTTGGGGGCTTCGCCACTAGACCCCCGTTACTAGGGCCTCGCACCACAAAAGCCTCTAATCATAATCAATTTAAAAAGAAATGTCTGGGGATTTGCCCTTAGACCCTCTGATATCTCATTTGATCGGCCTATGACCTCGTACCTCGTAAACCTACAACCATACCGAATCTCAGTTCAAATATCAAATTGTATGTAATAACATTCCGGTATCCCGAGACATACCGAATTTCAGTGCGAGTACATGGGGGCTTTCCCCCCAGCCCACACATTTGCTCGGTCTACGGCCTCGCACATCATACGCCTGCAAACATAACGAATTTTTAAGGGGCCGCGGTGGCTCAGTGGTAGAGCGTTCACCTCCGGTGCTTGGGGTCCCTGTTTCGATCCTAGCTTGCACCGTATGGACTTTGTGGTGGACAAACACCGTGCTCGTCGGTTTTCTCGGGGTTTTCCCGTTTCCTCCTACTTTCTTCATTTCATTTATTTCTCATAATCACCGTCAACTTTAGCCTAACCGGCATAAACGTGGGATGTAAAACAGAAGCATTTCATTTCACAAGATAACGAATTTTTGTTCAAATAACAAGTTTCATTTCTCTAACATTCCAGGATTCCGAGATATAAAAGTCTTTTCTCCCCGCCCCTTTACTTCCCCTCTAAGACATACATCAAAAAACGCTTAAGTACATACCTAATTATTTCAAATGTAAAGTCCAAATACCAAATTCTATCTCCTAACCTTCAGAGGTTCCCAGATATCGACATGTTATTATAATAATGACAATCCCCGCCCTCTTTCCTTTCCATCTCCTTTCTTTTCCTTTTTACTAAAACGTCAAAAAACACTGAAACACATGTCAAATTATTTTCAATGAGAAGTGCAAATACCAAATTTCTAGTCTCTAACCTTAAAGGATATAACATATTAATACAATAATTGTAATCCCCACTTAATTTTTTTCTCGCCCCTTTTCTTCCCTTCTGGGCCACACATAAAAAAACGTTGAAATACGTATCTAATTATTTTAAGTGAGAAGTCCAAATACCAAATTCCATGTTTCTAACCCTTTAAGTTTCGGAGATATAGGCATATTATTATACTAATTGCAATAATTGCAATTACCACCCGTTCTTTTACTTTCTACATCTTCCCTGCCCCTTCTAATTTAAATATCAAAAAGCACTTTAACAAGTATCAAATTATTTTCAATGAGAAACCCAAATACCAAATTTGAAGTATCTAACGTCAAGAATCATCATTATTTTCCACCCCATTTCCCCCCTTTCTCGTCGAATTTCCCAAAGTCCTTCCTTAGTGGTATCCTACGTCACAAACCCTATAAACTATCCAAATTTCAAGTTTGTAGCTTAAGCGATTTGGTCTGTACGGTGATCTGTCACTCACTCACTCAGTCACTCAGGACTTTGCCCTTTTTATATAGAGATATTTAAGATTTTATGGGAAAGCCATGGATGTTGTCCTAAGGCCGTCAGTGTCTTAGAAATGTAATAGCTTTGCTATAAACTTTAAGCAATCAACTGACTGATCTGCGTCTATATATATTATGTAAAATACCGCTTATGATATTTATTTTGCTCGTAATAAAAAAAAAATAGAAATGATGAAGAAAAATCAAAGACATCCATGATTTTAGCGTAATGCTGCAGTAGTTCAGATCATTGAATTAATCATAAGAGCCGATTGTATAAGATAGACTACATTAAATTCCAATGTGGCAAAAGAAAATATGCAGCATTACTATGCAGTTTTTCAACGTTATAACTCATTCTGAAAATATTATCATAGGTCTCACAAACAATCGAATTTTAATCCTAACTCGATTAATATATAAAAAAGGCAGATCTATACAACTACTGACTTCAGATGAAAGTGGCATACTTGTAGTACGTTTAAAGATATACTAAAGACTAAATTATGGGGTGTGCGGAACAATGGTCTAACCCCGAAAAATGTGAAAATGAGATTTTGATGTAATCTTTTGTCATTTAAATTGAATTGTCTTCCCAATGAGTTAGATAAAATTCACCTAGTAAATTTTATACATATGGATATTTTAGTTCTGGGTCTCAATCTAAGGCCTAAAATATTCAAAACAGGAGTACGAATCTGAACTTCGAAATTTCGGGTGTGGATCCAGGAACCGGATACGGATCCAATATTCAAAACTTCGGATCCGGATCCAAGATACAAAACTTCGGATCCGGGTCCAAGATCCGAATTCCAGATCCGGATCCAAGATCCGAAATTCCGGATCCGGATCCAAGATCCGAAACTTCGGATCCGGATCCAAGATCCGACATTCCGGATCCGGATCCAAGATCCGAAATTTCGGATCCGGATCCAAGATCCGAAATTTCGGATCCGGATCCGAGATCCGGATCTTATAGGATCCGGATCCGGATCTTGTAGGATCCGGATATCCGAGATCCGGATCCGTCTGGCCATCCCTAGATTAAACCCTCAGAGTCGAAGAACCAAACGAGCGTTTTCTTGATGCGAAATTCCTCACTTCACACTTTCTTGCTTTTCGGCGACCCTGGACCTCGCAACTCCATACTTTGACACTTATCTTCTGCGTCGTACCTCAGGCACCAGATCTCATTGACCGTGACGATAGTTTCTAGGAAATTTGAGTCTCGACTCGCCATGTCGATTAGGTCTACAGACGCATCTAACCGAAGTTGCATTTGTCCTGGTATCAAAATGTCAGACACGAGTCGGGAGCAAAGCTTGCGTTTTCCAAATCCTGGGTCACTATGGGATGGACCGTGAGCCAATTACGACTGCCTTCGTCACTACCAATTACCACTGCCTCCGTTATCATTCGCACTGTCACAAGACGGTCCTGGGCCATAGTTCCTTCAATTTCTGTATGTTATCCGGGATGCGTTTAGTTGTGGGCCGGGGAATTCGGGAAGAAGGGGCATCATCTTCCATTCTGTCCCGCCCTTCTCGGAAACGTGTAAACCACTCATAAACACACTTCAAGGTGACAGAATGTTCTTCGAAAACTGTTGTTAGCATTTCATGGGTCTCTTTCGCTGATTTTCCAAGTTTGAAACAAAACAGGCGCTGCTGCATTTTGTTACCCGTTTTTGGTTGCGACCGCGCGTACTACACCTTCACTCTACAATGTGTTGTTTACCGTGACCTTTTCTGTGCGGGATGCAGCGCTGGCGGACTCTTACGACCGTAAGCAGTATGACGTCATTCACCGAACTTTCTGGACAGAGGTTGCATAGAACAAGGTATATGTGTCTGTCATCAGATTTCCGAATAGAAAATGCCACTTGGAGGCACGAAATTTGGTACACAGATAATCTTCATAAGATCTAATCACGTACGAGGTCGTTTTTCCGATGTTCGACTTGAGGGAGGGGATTGGTGGAAGTCAAAATGTAGACATAAAAGTAGAGGATAAATACCTGGGACGATGGATATTATAGCGGTAGTGGGTTGGAGTTTAGCGTCTCTTTCAGCAGCAAGACTATATGAGATTTGATTCTACGGCTCAACAGGGATCCGAATATGAGCCTCCGCGGGGAATCGAACTCGAGTTTCACACGTCGATACAAAAGGAAACAGTAATTCCTCTTTCAACCGCTGGTCAGAAGTTATAAATTTATTACACTATATATTTATATGCAAAAAATGCAAGTTAGATGCAAAATGTATTGTAATTAATATAAAATAACACATGATGTGAGATCGACTCACAAATTAAGTTAGTAATGCCTTAAAGACCTAGAAGACCATTATCAAAGAAAATTTATGCCTTATTTCTGATTCTCTTAAAAAACAGATTACAACAAAAATGTGCCAGAGTATACATTAACACCAGGTTTTATGGATTTTGTTATAAATCATAACAGGTAGAAATTCTTCTTAATAACTAAGTAATTTTATGGCGTATGGAACCCGGAGGTTCAATGTCGCGTTCACAAAAGCTCTCCATTGACTTCGGTCCTTAGTCAAATGAATCTTATTTCTACCTATTCCTATTTTTGGGAGACCCATCTTAATATTGTCCTTCCATTTGCGTCTAGATATTCCTAGTGGTGGTTTTTCAATTGAATTTTCAATCAAGACTTTGAAGGTGTTCCTACTTTCTTCTATTCTGGCTACATGACCTGCCCACTTAAACCTCTTAGACTTTATGTCCTTAACAATGTTTGGTAAACGTTATAAATTATGCATTTCCTCGTTAGGAAGGTTCTGCCATTCCCATTCCCGTTCATCTTGAGACCAAATATTAGTCTCATGATTTTATTCTCAAATATTTTCAGTCGATATTTTTTCCTCAGAGTAATCGACTATGTTTTCCAACCATACAGCACAACAGGCATGATTATTCTTTCATATGTTTTAAGGTTCAAATTCCTCGATAAAATTCGCGACGGCAAAGGATTTTTAACTGAATGATAACATAAATTCCCTGCTTTCAGTCGGCATTTAATTTCTTCGTGGATATGATTTTTGTCTATTAATATTGATCCTAAATATTTGAAAGTGTCCACTTCTTTGAAAGTATTATTTGATATTTTGAAGTATCTAGATTTGTAGTGTTACGATCCCGGCGAATTTCCATGTATTTAGTTTTCTCCGCATTTACTTCTAAACCCATGTTCCTGCAAGTGTTTAATAAGACCTCTGCATTTCTTTCTATTGTTCTCCTACCATCCCCAATCAGATTTGCATCATCAGCATACGCCATAACCTGGTGAATACCATTCAGCTCTAGGTTCTGTTTGGTTGCTATCTGATTTTTCTTATAGCGCACTCCAGAACAAAGCTGGATAATAACGCATCTCCTTGTTTCATTCCATTCTTGACGTGAAAGTTCGTGGACAATAATTATCCTGTTCGGACTTTCATTTGATCCATTTGAAGGATTTATTTAAACACTTCTTAATTAATCTAACAAGTTTTTTTTTTCATATTCCATATTCTGTAAGAATGAACAATGTTTCCCTCCTAACCGAGTTATAGGCCTTTCTAAAATCAATAAATAATTGATGTACCGGATATTGTATTCCCATTTCTTTTCGAGTATTTGGTGAATGGTAAATATCTGGTCGATAGTTGATCGATTTCGTCTAAGTCCGCACTGATAGTCTTCAATAATTTCATCTGCATATGGGATCAATCTTGGTAATAACATGTTTGAGGGGATTTTATAGGATGTCGGCAGAAGAGGAATGCTTCGACAGTTTTGTCACATTTTTTGTGAATTGCAACATTGATTGGTTCTTTTCACTCTTGCGGCAATTCCTTCTTGTTCCAGATAAGGAGATCGAGTTTGTGTATCTTGTTCCACAATTTTTCACTTCCAGTTAAAATTAACTCAGCCAGAATTCCATTCAGAGATTTTTGTTTCTTTAATTTCTTTATAGCGATTTCTACTTCTGTTCGTTTAGCCTCTGGAGTATACGGTTGTGTTTCCTCCACGAACATTAGTTTTTCACTGTTAAGCAAATCGTCAAATAAATCTCTTCATCTATTCAACATGCTATCTGTATCATGAGAATTGTTCCGTTGTGTTTCTTTAATATATAAGCGCGCGGCTGATAGCCTTTTTTAAATTCACCCTTATAGATGTCCCATACGTTTTTTGTTTTTACTGTTATCTTCAAGTTCATTAATGTTAGTTTTCAAAAAAATCGCGTTTCTTTTTTTCTAAAAGTTTTAGAAGTTTCTCACCTGATGTCAACGAAATTTTGTGTAGTTGTATCCTTCGGATTTGTAGCCAACGCAGTCTTAGCTGTTTTCTCTTCTTTGCTAAAAGGCGTGACAAACATCTTGACATTTGAAGGCGGCGCTACAAGTTCTCTTTAAATGCTGCTAACAAATGAGAGTCCAGCGGTATTGTCACATTTTTTTCTTTTTTGTACACATCCACGTCTATCCCCTGTCACCTGATCGCACTGTAGTTTGTCTGCAAAGTCATAGCCACATCCCTTTACCACTTGGCAACGTCGTGCCAGAGCTTGCGTTTTATTCGTTTAGCTGAAATGCCAAGATGTTTGTCACGGGCTTTAGTTTAGTGCATTTCTTGTCGAGCCATGGTTTTTCTTATGTATTTTCTTTGCCACAATTTTTCTTTCGCTGAAATTTTAATACTATCCTTAATTTCAACCCAAGTATGCTGAACACTAGTGCACTCCTAACTTCCTAAAATCGAGAATCTATTCGACACTTCAATTTGGTATTCGCCTTTCTCCTGTCTCTCCTCTAATTTCTTTAAATTAAACTTATCCGTTTTCAGATATTGAATATATCCTTTATTCAATGATAAACTCTCTCTTATTATCACTACTACCATTTAGTGATCAGTGTCATAGTCAGCTCCTCTGAACGACCGAACAGAGTTAATTCTACTAGACTGCCTTCTTCCATCTAAAATGCAATCAATGCGTTGTTTTTTCAATATAATGAGGTTCAAGTGTATTTATGAGCGTCGTGATGTGAAAATCTTATGCTCTTCACGATAAGGCATCTAAGCTGTTGCTAAGTTCACCAATTTAACTCCGTTGTTATTACTTTCCTTGTGCAGACTTCTATTCCCTATAATTGGTTTGAAAGTATTCTCTTGTCCTACTTTCGCATTCAAATCCCCTAATAGAATTTTCATGTGGTATCGAGGGAGTTGGTCAAATATCTGTTCCACTTCTTCGTAAAAACTCTCTTTTATGTCGTCATCCTTATCTCCTGTTGGGGCATGTACATTTAAAACAGTAATATCCCAATAATAATAATAATAATAATAATAATAATAATAATAATAATAATAATAATAATAATAATAATAATAATAATAATAATAATAATAATAATAAAACCCTCTATATCATTAATAAATTCAAACCGTTTAGTTGCTGATGCTAATTCTTAATATAAATTCCTAATTGCTAAATTAAGATCTTTCTCTAAACTTGCTACATATTTTCTGATTACTTGTTTCAGAAAAGTATCAAACTTGTCCTTTTTACTTCTTCAAGAAATTAGCCCCTTAATAATAACGTAACTAAAACTTTTCACTAATTTGCACTAGGATATTCTAAATATTCTACATTGTGAATTAAAGGTAAGAGAAATGTTACTTACACGTTTTTCTTCTAGCCCTTAACTTATAATTAATAATAACTATCATTATTCAAACTCTGGCCTGAAGCAGTTCAGTGACCGTTCTCTCTAGAAAGCCATCACAATAGAAACTAGCTAAAGTTTAAATTTAACTCAGAAAAAGCTTAGTTTAGGAAAAAGAGACTGGACAAAAATCACGAAAAACACTTACGTAAGGTGAACAAACCTAGAACTCTGTATTCACTTCAATAAAATACCTAATTGCTGTTCTCTCACTGGAGATTCAGTCTTCAATAGCCTAAATGCTTCTAAACAAGAAAATACAATCATCATCTGATTTTCTTATATAGATTATGATAGTAACAAAACTTAAATTCCTGCAAAAAATTGGCTATCCAACTTCCTATCGTTTAATTAGAATGGATTTTCTTTTATTTGAGAAATGTGCATCCTTTGGAATTTTTCATCCAATAAATTAAACATAATTTATCATCCAATAACAAACAAGAAATTATCTCATAAGGAAGCTAATATTCTACTTTAGTCATTAGTTCTATCCTTTCTCTTATTCGTACGTGGGTCGATCAATACATAATTTTCCCTAAGCTGTAAAGTATTTATTTTTTAAAGATACAACATTTAACTATACACACATGTCTAGGTGGGTCCTTGCTCGCCTCTCCACATAACCCCCAAAGAGATTCAGGCATTTGTGTCATCGTTACACCAATTTGTCCAAACCTTTTGAAAAAAAATATCAGGGCTCTGGCAATTTAACACTCTCCTCACATTAGTGATTATACGCATTAGAAAGCAAATGAAATGAAAATTTTCATCTTTACGTTCTACGATTATGCCCTTTAGGCTAAGGAAGATGATGATTAAGGCAAGTAAACGATGATGGAAAAATTGATAGAATGAAAATGCGGAAGGAAACAGAAATACCCCGAAAAATTACACGGACATGATGTTGTCGACCACAAACTTACTTGTCCGGGGATCGAACCAAGGGACCCACGAACCAGAGGTAAGCACTCTAGGACTAAGTCACCGCATTAGAAATCAATACTACGAACGACCTAGGTTACATATCACCATAACGAGCATCTAAAACTATAAATCAACGCCAATTACTCATAGTAAAATAGTACAAATATTTTAATAAAGTTAATAGTTTCTTTTTAAAAAAGTCAGTAAGCAATTGATTATTCATCTCAACCCTAATTCTTAATTTCTAATTTTCAATCATGATCACAAATAATATTTTGTATTCTTGATTACATTTCACACAGTGCTGTTACCTGGTAGTTTCATCAGTGATAGGGTGACCAGATTTAAAGAATAACAAAAACAGAATACTCGGCAAATTGACAAAATTTGACAACTTATAATGATTGTCATACCGTTATTCATACCAGTGAGGAAGAAGTATCTAACGTTCCAAAATAATCATTTTTTTATTTATTTAACCTTATTCCAATTTTAATTTTAAATTACTTTTAAACGTTTAACATGAGCCAGGATTGGGGTCATCGATTGTCACTTGAATGTCATGTTTTTTGATGACTGAATTTGTAGTAAAAAAGGGTTTGATAATTTCTTTAGAAAATTGTAGAAGGTCATGTTTAAAATGACACTTAGCGCTTATACATCACGTAACTACGAGCCCAAAATGGAACAATTATTATTTTCTAAAGGGACATTTTGCGTCCCGTTCATGTTTCTCTCAGAACGTCGGATAACTTAACGACGGGACGTCTGGTCACCCTAATCAGGGATTTTATTTACATCTAATATCAGACTTATTTACATTTTGCATGCATTCATAACTAACTGAGGAAATGGTACCAAAATCCAGACAACTTCAAAAATTAACATTCAAAGATTAATGAGTTAAATTAAATTAAATTAATTTATATAATTCTTTATTTTTGTGTATCAAGGTACAACTATTTAGATACCAGTTAAGTGATAACTGCTGCTGTAAAATTTATTATTATTATTATTATTATTATTATTATTATTATTATTATTATTATTATTATTATTATTATTATTATTATTATTATTAATTTTATTATTATTATTATTAATTTTATTATTATTATTATTATTATTATTATTATTATTATTATTATTATTAGTATTAGTATTATTATTAATTTTATTATTATTATTATTATTATTATTATTATTATTATTATTATTATTATTATTATTATTATTGACTTGTCAGATTCTTTGTTATCAGTCATTCAACTGTATCGTATTCTATCACTTCAAGTTTCAGCTTGCATTATCAAACTTATTTGAGAGATTTATTATATTCTATAGAATTTTATTGCATTATATAGCTTGGCACGTTCGTTTTGTTTTAAATTATTGTGTTTCTATTTCAGGCAAATGAAATAATGAATCTAGTCTTTGGACTCTGTATACTGGTAGGAGGGATATCAACATCACTTACATTATCTGTTGAATCAGTATTTGAGTGGCAGCAGCTCGACTTTGATTGGAAATCTATAGGAGATGAAGAACATGCATTATCTTATGGAGAATTCATTCCAGAAAATAATGTTCTATTTGGAGCAGCGATCTATGAAGATAGGGTATTTCTAACTGTCCCAAGATGGAGAGAAGGTGTACCCTCGACACTGAACTCACTTGACTTCCAGGATGAAAAATCATCCCCACTTCGACCATATCCTAACTGGGAATCTAACATCGTAGGACATTGTCCATCTATGCAGAATGTCCTTCGAATATATATGGATAACTACGGTAGGTTATGGGTTGTGGACGCTGGGACGGTGAATGTACGAAGCAATCCTGTTCGATTTTGCTCTCCTAAGTTACTTGTTTTTGATGTTATAACCGATCAACTACTAAGAATTTATGAATTTCCTAACGAAGTTGCCACTGACAAAGGTTACCTATCTAATATAATTGTTGATACTCAAAATGGCAGTCCTGAAGACGCTTATGCATATATTGCTGAAACCCAGGGAAATTCTATCATTGTTTATAGTTTTAAGGATAATAAATCTTGGAGGGTTTCTGATTCAACCATGGATCCCGATACTGAAGCTGCCGATTTTCACGTAGATGGCTACAAGAGTACAAAGATGGTGGGGATTGTTCCTATTACACTATCACCAGTGAAAACTGGTCAACGGTGGCTTTACTACAGTCCTTTAAGTAGCTATAAGTTGTTTGCCCTTCCAACAAACGTATTAAAAGATGAAAAGGCTTCAAAAGACGTTTCTACTAGCGTAATGCTGATAGGGTGTCGACAAGCTCAATCAGGTGCGATGGCTATGGATGATGATGGTCTCTTGTATTATGATCTAAAAGGAACTAGCTCCCTATTTAGTTGGGACAGTAATACAACATTTACACCAGATAATCAGAAACTTGTGACTCGTGATGATGATAATCTTCGGTATGTGACAACGTTATTTTTGCATGATGGATACTTGTGGTCTGTTAGTAACGACTTTCATTTACACAGGGATGAAAAATATACATTTGATAAGCCACATTTTCATCTTGTCAAAATTTCAGTCAACTAAGTTTTGATCTAGAATCCCAAAACGGAAATACCTGTAAAGTTAAAAAGAATTAATGAACCTATATAACAAAAACGTTGAACAAGCAGTGACAAAAACAAAGTTTGCCTACTTTGAGAAAACTAACTAAAACTGTGGTGTGAATATATTTTACAACTAAAATCATTTCTATTTACTTATATATAATTATAAATAGTATATTTTGTTGTTGAATATTACATATCCTATTATACTTAATTTCTGTATATACATCAGAAGAGAATTCACTGTAGATGTTTAGATGAATGGATTTCCAGAATTTGAATATATCTTATTTTTGTAAAAGTGTATATCATTGGCTTGTATCAGATAAATAATGGCAAAAAACAATTATGTATAAATATCATTAATACACCATAGTAAATAAATAATATTAAATATTCATTAATTGAATTTTTGTCATTAGTGCCTGAAGTAAAAATACAATTTAAAATTGCTTTCCTGGCTCCAATAAAGCCCAAATTTGTTAGAGAAATCAGTTACAAGTTGTAATGATGTGATCATGTTCGATAATGAATCATATTGTTGAACTTAACATGTATGGTGGTCTATCCCTTTACTGATAATGAAGAAGTGTAAAAAATTGACCATACATGATCTGAGAAAACCGGTACTGTGTCAATATTTCTTGTATAATAAACTGAGAAAAACACAAATATAGAAACAGCACAAATTAAATATTTTGTTTGTTGCATTGAGAGATTTCATGTGAAGGAAAATTGATTTTTCTTTATATTTTAAAATAATCTTAACACTTCAGTGTAGCTATTATCCTTCGATTCTGTCGAGTTTTCTGTGCATTATTTTTAAAAGTGATATATACTTATATTTTAAAACTCCTATTACTTACATCTATAGTTAGTATAAAATACACAAGATAACAATATAAAATATACTGTATGTAGATGACAAGATAACAAAAAGTCTAAAGCAATGGATGGTTATGAGTTAAGAAAATTATGTATGTATTATATATTGCATATATAATACATACATAATAATACATATAAGTACATATTATATATTGCATTATTATATACAGGGTGAATCAAAATAAGTGTTACAAGCCAATATCTCGCGAACTATACATCAAAGAAGAAAAATATTAAGAGTCAATGTACAATACGGAGGGGACCAGGTATTGTTTAATAAAGGATAATTGATGCTCCCACACCTGGCCAAGAGAAAGGGCGAAACCCTCTAGTGGCCGTTTCTTTGCAGCCACTGCTTCCATGTTCTCCAGCAATCAATAAATCTTATACGACAATTGATGCCCATCACCTTCCAACTCAATAAATAAAATACTGTTACCACCCACCACTAAAAAAAGTACAGAGGGGCCTAAAAATAAGTCAAACAGAAGGTTCCCCCACTCCTCATTTTGGGGGGAGAGGGTGTACGTGAAATTTTTAAATGGGAACATAGGTCGAGTGATACCTCGTTCGAAAGAGCTTGAAAAATTGAACAATTTTTTGTAGAAAACAATTTTTGATATGGGGCACTGCACCGTTTTCAAGATGTCCTCCAAAGATCCTCCTGTATAAGATAAAATTTCCAGTACTTCTAAACCAGAAACGGCTGAGTAGAAAACGGTGAAACAAAAAATGAAAAAGGAAAAAGCCATAGGCAACGTGGAATGGTATTGTTGCGGTGTCCCCAGAGCTCCCATCATGGGGCTCCGGCACCAACTTGAAAATTTCAAATAGTAATATAGGTCGAGTGATACCTTGTTTGATAGATCGTGGAAAACCAAACAGCTTAATACAAAATTTGTTTTGCTTTCGGGCAAGCCTGTTTCAAAATGGCCACTGGAAATGGTTCCCCATTCAGATACAAAGCACAATGTTCAAACTGAGTGTTACAAGCAAACCTCCAGCGAACTATGCATCAAATAAGAAATATGTTAAGAATCAATGTACAATACAGACAAGCCCAAAAAATGGGTCAAACACGAGGTTCTAATTTTGTACTAGTCTGTTTGGTTTTTCACGATCTATCAAAGAAGGTATCACTCGACCTATATTACTATGTCGCCATTTGAAAATTCCACGTACCGTACACCCTTCCCTCCAAAACTGGGGGCGAGGAACCTCGTGTTTAACCCATATTTTAGGCCGTCTGTATTGTACATTGACTCTTAAGACTGTTCTTATTTGATGCATAGTTCGCTGGATATTTGCTTATAACACTCAGTTTGAACACTACGCTTTATATCTGAATGGGGAACCAGTTTCAGCTGCCATTTTGAAGCAGGCTTGCCCGAAATCAAAGCAAATTTTGTAGTAAGTTTTTCCACGCTCTATCGAACAAGGTATCACTCGACCTATATTACTATTTGAAATTTTCAAGTTGGTGACGGGGCCCCATGATGGGGGCTCTGTAGGGATGCGCTCGAGTCGAGACATGTCTCGAATCTCGACTCGACTCGACTCGAATTCGAGTCGAGATTCGAGTCGAGGCACACGTTGTAAAATTCGAGACGAGTCGAGACAAACGTATTTCTCGACTCGATTTTTCAAGTCGAGACACGAGTCGAGTCGAGACTGCTCGTGAAAATCTCGACTCGACTCGAATGTCTCGAAAATCTTTCTATAATTTTTAATATTATTTTGAAGAAAGTATTCACTCAGAAACAGCCTTGAAACCAATTGCAGCATTTATTACTTTAGAAAATTATAGAACGCATAAACTTAATAGTTAATCTTTCGAGATCAAGATTTAATTGTCAGCTCAATTAAGTTAATTAAAACTAATGTCGTGATATATATTGTACTTCAAATATAATAAATAATAATAATAATAATAATAATAATAATAATAATAATAATAATAATAATAATAATAATAATAATAATAATAATAATAATAATCGATTATCTACTTTGTATAAAACTATTATCCTTAGCCTATATGTAGTTTGTATAAAACTATTGCGATAAAGCGAACTTCATAAATTCTCTGAATGAACAATTGACAGTCTATAGTAATTTAGCATAGTTATAATTATTGTTTTTGTTCCCATGAACGCAATAGGACTACATAACTTCTGGATTATTCGCTTTCCTAACTATTTTGAGGCTTTGAGTTACGAATAATATATTATTATTATTATTATTATTATTATTATTATTATTATTATTATTATTATTATTATTATTATTATTATTATTATTATTATTATTATTAAGTATTCTGCCTTTCGGCAGGTCCTGGGATTAATGAGGATTTTTTTTTTTTTTTTGAATTTTAGATTTTGGCCTGGAAATGTTTCTTCCACTTTTCTCGATCTTCAGCTTCTTCTTTTAACTCCCAATATTTTCTCCTACCTTTCAAATCTTGGATCAGCTGTGTTCTTCTTCTTCCTATTCCTCGCTTCCTTTCCATCTTTCCTTCTATGGCGGTGTTAAGAAGACAATTTCTTCGCAAGATGTGTCCAATCCAATTGGCCTTTCTACGAAGAATGGTGGCGAGGAGTGTCCTCTTCTCTCCTATCCGTTTTAAAACATCTCCGTTTGTTGCTCTCTCTGTCCATTTTATCTTCTCCATCTTCCTCCAACACCACACTTCGAAGCTCTCCAAATATTTCTTCTCTAACTTCCGTAATGTCCATAATATATAATGTAACATTTGTTGTACATCACATACGAGACTATTTTACATGGTATATTACAATAAATGGACTGCTTGGATGCCAAGAACTAGTAGAGATAGGTACCTTTAACTTCTATAGATAGGTATTTTTTAAAAGAATTTTTCTAAACACTAAATCATAAAACAATAAACTAGTCCCAACATAAAAAAAAAAACTTGGATTGTCCATGAGATATTGAACTTCAACTTTCACTCCTGGAAAATTTATATTTTGGAGTTAGGCCACTTGGCATCAAAGCAGTTCAATGTAAGATAAATACACTCCTTACTTTATTCTAGTAACATAGTTGTTCAGGAGCCTGGGATTTCCATTCTCTCAAATGACAGCTGAACGATTGCTTGACACGTAGGAGTAATAGTGTATTAAGTTTTCGAGCTTTGGTGCGTTTCCGTATTTACACACTGATATAACTTTTAATATGAATTTATTTAGCTTTCTTTTGTTATTGACTTAACACCGACTTCTCTCTGTTATCATGGAGGTGTTCATTCGCTAGACATTGATTCTGCGCACTGCTGAAGGAGAAATGCGTTTAGTAATTTTTATTTTCCGAAATTCACGTCCGAAATTTACTTCACTTACTAATCTTTTTGCAACCAATCAAATTTTTCTTTCTTTCTTTTCATAACAATTCCAAATAGTTTTGTTTGGTGCTGGGAGTATATTTTATATTCACCTAATAAAATTACAGGTTCATTTTGTAATCAGTTTTAAATTTACAGAAACTATTAAGTTCACAATCAAATTGCGCTAATTGTTTAATGCATTTCGAAGGCTTTTGTTTTTATGCAGCTCATTAAGGAAAATCTATTTCATAATCGTAACATTCATTACTTTAAATACTAAGAAACTATAAAGGTAAAGGCGACTCGACTAAGCCCCTGGGCCGCTGTGACTGAGTGGCACAGTTTTCACCCTTGGCGTGTGAAGACTCTGATTCGATCCCAGCTGGTACCAAGTGGGCTTTGTGGCATAGAAATACCATGTATGAGGACTTTCTTGTGATTCTTTAGTTCCCTTCCACTTACTTCATTCCACCATTTCATTCATTCTCAACATCAGCGTTTTCTTTAGCTTACAAAAGACTGTTTACTTGCACACTAGTTTTATTATTGTGAATTGAAACTCAAGTGCGCAGTTATCTTGGATATTTTTGTCCCTTTTTACTTTACAACTTGAGGTGGGATGAGGGTCAGGATAGATCTAGTGATATACCGCTGAAAGAAATGCTTCACTACAGTGTCGGAAGCGGTATGTATTGTTTATATTACTTACAATGTTACTTCCCTATAAATTCACCCTTTCAACTCTTCCCTTATTTGAATACACTGAACCGACTCTTTTGCTGAAGAAAGATGCTAAGAGAAAACTCAACTATCAGTCTTAAAATTTTCTTTGAAGTGCAGTCTTTTGTGTTTGTAGGGTTTGCGAGTATGTTTTCACATCAATATGAAAAGATAGAGAGCCAAATGTTTCGTATCATGCCATGGACTCCTGCTGCGAACTGAGCGTGACTAAACACCTGATCTCGCTCTGCTCATTTTCTATCGCACACGTGAAATGGGTTTGTTGTTTCCAAAACAAATAGAAAGACAGTTATCTGGTGCTTTTTGGGTATTTTCCCAGCACACAGGCATCATTGCTATGTTTTAATGATCAGAAGAAATATCAAAACCATCCGATACACATGATACGAAAGAGCGAACAGAGGGAGGCAAATATTATAATAGACCAAGTTTTCCGCGTGGTAACAATACTTCATACTTCTATCATTTGGTGCACATCTCTATGAAATTGTTTTCCACATAAGTGTAGCTTACTTATTTTCGAAGTAGCTCCTTCGTGTCACAGCTGTGTTTAGTTTTGTTTCGTGCTACGATGAAAGGGAGAAATGCAACATTTGCTTCTCGGTGAACTTAAATATACTGTATTATTAAGATGAGCGGTAATAAGCGAGGTTTAACAAAGGGTGGTTTTCGGATCTACAATTTAACGTGTAGTTGCAGTCAGTGTTGAGAATCGAACCAAATCTATGTAAGACCTGTTAACATTGAGCTCTTTTGTGGTAAAAGTGAACTTCAGAAACACACAAAAGACTTGAAACATCAAGCTAATGTAGAGGAATTGCAAAATGTACTGCATCTTTTCTGTGGCGAAGGAACATGCGGTGCACATGAAATTAAATGTCACTCTTTATGTTTCAGTTCCTGGTTCGACTGAAGGATGGTACACATTCCAATGACCTATTTTGGGATCCTACTTCATGCAGTAGATCCATCATAAACTGGGAGTTTGATATGGATATAAACTAAAAACTTATAAATATAAATTTAAGTCACATTCAAATATCTTTAAACTAAAATTGAATGTATACATATGATGTGCCATTTACTAAATCATTTATATCGTTTGTGTAAGAGTCATGTTAATTCTTTAATACAAGTACATGAATACAGTTAGCTCCTCTTAATGAAAGTAAGTGGTGGCTAGTCTTTAAAATTAGTGTGGAAAGATAAGTAGAGAATCTGGCATAATTTAGAAAAATCTATCGTAATTCAGGCGCGTGTTTGGCATCATTGATTGTCTCAAGTGTAGCAACCCTGACTTAAAGGTTTTGCTTCGAGAAAGATGGATTCTCTGTTATATATCAGATATATAGTCTCAAGTTGGAGCAGTATTCTCTATGACCAGCTTTGAAGCAGGCAGTATATCTGTTGAAATAAGTTATTTCTGTGTGTATGACTGGAATTAAGAACTATTTTGAGTCAGTTCGACTTGTTTTTAGTTAAGGCTAGGTAAATCAATCCCCAGATAGAGAAATAGATTACTCTTATGTTATTTCTTAGCAGGGTGGGAAAAAATCATGATTTAAAAAAAAAAAAAATCACTTTTGCTGATTTTTTTATTTAAATAGATTTTTTTTATTTAAATCAAATCTTTCTCCTCGTATAATACAAGTCGCGAACTGAAGAAAAAGCATTAGGAATTAGTATTAAATGCTAATTACGCCATTTAAGTGAAAGTATTGCGGTTGAATTTTGAATTAACCCCAATCGTTAATCTATATCAATCCCAAACAATGCTTTTTAACCCTTTTAAATTCTGGCTCTTTTTAAAGGTAAATTATAGACTTTCAGTCAAGCAGCTACAGCGTCATCCCTATTTATCCTAGGATCATGGTACATACATAACTCTCTTTAGAATAGAACAGCTTTTGAAACGGTAACATTCACATTTCCCTATCATGTCTCTGAAGCGGGAAATTTTAAGAGTAATCGGTATTTCTTCTCTTTTCCTTTTTTTTTAAATGATCCGCTCTGGACTCTCCTGTGTTAATGCACAGATCTCAAAATCAACTGGGAAATACTAAGGGTGTACTAAAAGTGTGTACAAAATTTCAAGCTTTTATCTTGAGTAGTAAGGGTGAGGAAACTATTTAACAATGAGCTAAGAACATTCCCACAATGCCCCAGATGACCCAGGTGTAATATAAAAATTTCATCAGACATCCCTATTTATCCTAGGATCATGATTTGTGCATTATTCTCTTCAGAATAAAACAGATTTTCAAACGGTACCCTTCGCATGTCTTCATCATGTATCTGGGGCGGGTAAATCACGAAAAAGGAAATTTCCTGTTAGAAATATCTTTTTTTTTTTTTTTAATTTTTACCTCTGTGGAACCCTCCCCTGTTTTAACGCAGTGATCTGAAACAAATCTGAAAAATACTGAGGAGTGCACTGAATAAATGTACAAAATTTCAATCTTGTAGGTGCAAAAGTAAGCCCGCGAAAAACAATATTCCCCAAATACCCCCGATTTCTTTATAAAACAGGATATCAGGTTGAGATATCCCTATTTATCCTAGAAGCATAGTATGTACATCATTTTCTTCAGAATGGAACCGCCTTTCAAACGGTACATTCATATGTCATCATCTGAGGCGGAAAAATCACGAAAAAAGCTATTTTTGTTAAAAATATACTTTTTTAAACATTTTTGCCCCTCTGAACCTCGCTGTTTCCACGCAGAGATCTGAAAATATCTGAAAATGATTAAGGGGTGCACTGAACGAGTGTCCAAAACTTCAGTCTTCTGAATGCAAAATGTAACCCGCCAAATAATAATAACAATAATAATAATAATAATAATAATAATAATAATAATAATAATAATAATAATACGCATAACAAAAAATATCTTTTTAAATTTATGATATCACACACTATGCCTCAACGCAGAAAGGTGTGAAAGCATACGTAACCTGTTCTAAAATGCCTCCAGTCTTAAAGAAAACGAAGTAAAAAGCCTTATTGGTACTTTTTTAATCGAATAATGAAGATTCTACCCTATCACCTAAAACTAGGTGATATAATTTAAAAGGTTAAGCATTAAGGAAAAAGTACAGCAACGTTTATCAAAATGACACTTTCTTTCTCAATTTGGCAGGGCGGCATGAAATACATACATTTCGCCTAAAGTTATAAAATTAACAAAAATAATGGAGAGGGGATAGGACCCCTGCAAATACGTCCTACTATCTGGGAACAAACAAACAGATACGTACAAAAAAAAAAAAAAAAAAAAAGATTTTCGTTTTAAATGTCGGTGGTGGAATAGTTAACGATTTTAAAACCCAAACTCAATGTTACGAAAAGAATAAAGCAGGATTGCTCAGTTACCTGTTTAAAACGGGATTTTCCCTAATCATCTCTGCATGATACTTGTTTTCATACTATACTGTACATTTGAGTCTCATTGTATTGTGATTATTAACTTTCATAATCGAAATAACAGAACAGAAACGGGATTTTACTCATTTTCACTTTAAATTAATTTATTTCGTAATTCGATTTAAACCAAATATTTTTTAAAAAATCAAGTGATTTAAATCTTGATTTAAATCGTGATTTTAATCACACTCATTTAAATTGTGATTTGAACCAGACTGATTTAAATCAATTCACCCTGTTTCTTAGCAGGGAATATCTAATATTTTCACGGGAGACAGCGTCTGTTTATGGATATTGACATTTCCACGTTTATTTAAGATTGCTAGCAATACCTGGTTTCCATAGTAATGGAACAAATCGTAGGAATTTTAGAGTGAGAGGCTTATTTGAAACGTGAGCAAGGAGGGTCGTTGTTTACGAGGTTCAAATACTTTTTTTTAACCGCAGTCTAACTACATTCAACTAAATGCGAACTTAAAGAATACTGGACTGTTTTCGGTGCGAGAACTTGACGTTCGTTTTTGTAGAAACTTAACTCAAACGAAGATTCTGCTGAAGGCACTTCACTTCTCTGGTGTGAGAAATTTTCTTATATTCAACCAACTCTATCCTATAAGTAACAGAATTAGCCTTTTTGATGGAGAGTCTGTTAATAGACCATTCCATGTTTAGGACTTTAGGCCAGACAGCTTTCTGATTAATGAAATTGTCTTTAAGATGTTGAGGGAGTATGATGTAAGAAAACACATGTCCTGCTCTCTCATGATTAAAGCACAACTTAGCTGCGTTAGAGATAATCGGTTTGAAGTTATGGCTTTATGAAGGCTTAGGTAGGCGACTTCACTCCGGACTGAAAAGTTGGTCTATTATTTTATGACAGTTAACTTAAAGAAACTCTCCTCAAATCAGAGTACCATTCTTAACCGCCAAAATATCCTGTATGGACTGTAGAAATGCTTTATTTATCAAAGTTTCCTTAAATGTGTGGTATGTACTGCTCTGTGCTTGTTAATTACCCTACACAAGCTTACTGGGCCGTTCAAATTTTTACAGGTAAAGAAGTACTATCAAATATCATTGGGCGCCCCCACCCTTTTACTGATGTCGGACGTCGTAGGCTGAGCAGACTGGTAAAACAGGGCAGGCAGCGAACTGCGGCGGAACAAACATCAGACTTTAATGCTGGGCAAAGTACAAGTGTGTCTGAACATACAGTGCACCGAACACTCTCAACGATGGGCCTCCGCAACCGACGACCCACCCATGTGCGAATGTCCACAAAACGACATCGGCAACTACGACTGAAATGAACACGTGACCATCGCTACTGGACCTTGACGCAGTGGCAGAGCGCTGCATTGTCTGATGAATCCCGATACCTTCTTCATCATGACGATGGGAGGGTACGAATCCGTCGTGTTGCAAGGGAATAACTCCTTGACACCTATACTGAGGGACGGAGACAAGTTAGTGGCGGTTTAATTAAGCTCTGGGGAACACTCACCTGAGCATCCATGTGTCTAGTGGAGCTTGAGCAAGGCACCATGACGCCGAGGTGTATCGCACACTGCTTGCAGACTAGGTACAGCCCTTCATGACGACCATGTTTCTCAACGGTAGTGGAATTTTTTGACAAGATAATGCACCATGTCACAAGGCTAGGAGTAATGGAGTGATTCGAGGAACATAGGAGCGAGTTCCAAGTGATGTGCTGGCCCTCCAACTCGCCGGATCTGAACCCAATTGAACGCATCTGGGATGTGATTGAACGTGACGTGAGGGCGCATCGTCCTCTCCCTGGAATTTACGGTAATTAGGTGACCTGTGTGTGCACATCTGGTCCAACTCTCTCCAGCGACCTACCAAAGATCATTGCGTGCATGCCAAGACGACTCGCTTTTGTTATCCGTGCCAAAGGTGGACATACTGACAATAGGTAGATAGTCATAATGTTCTGGCTGATGTATGCGTATATTTTAACTCGTATATTTTGTCTCGACTCGAATTTCGAGACGTCTCGACTCGAATTCGAGTCGAGTCTAGACAGAACATGTCGAGTCGAGACTCGAGTCGAGACAGAAACATATTTTCGAGTCGAGACACGAGTCGAGACAACATTTTCTCGAGACGAGTCGAGACAGGCTTAAATCTCGACTCGACTCGACTCGTGCGCATCCCTAGGGCTCTGGGGATACAGCAGCAATACCATTCCACGTTGCCTATGGCTTTTTTCTTTTTCATTTTTTGTATCACCGTTTTCTACTCAGCCGTTTCTGATTTATAAGTACTGGAAATTTTATCTTATACAGGGGAATCTTTGGGGGCCATCTTGAAAACGGTGCCCCATATCAAAAACTGTTTCCTACAAAAAATGTCCAATTTTTCAATCTCTTTCGAACGAGGTATCACTCGACCTATATGTCCATTTGATAATTTCACCTACACCCCCTCCCCCCTAAAAGGGGTGGGGAGAACCTCGTGTTTGATTCATTTTTAGGCCCTTCTGTATTGTACATTGGCTCTTAACATTTTTCTTCTTTGATTTATAGTTCGCGAGATATTGGCTTGTAACACTTATTTTGAATCACCCTGTATACATATATAATGCATAATATTATAAGATGTATTACATATGTATGTATTGCCAAGGAAAAATAATGGAATTGGCTGCATTCCTAGATAGATTTAGGTAGTTAGTATCTAAATAAGCATGTTAGTTAATTACCCAACTAAAAGAGTATGCATATACAAACTGATGTGTTTAGACGTCGCCTAACTTTATACGTAATTTGCTTCTTCAATTTTGGATATCTTTATTCTCCAAAAATAATGTATTATTTATACCAGATTATGCGACTAAAAGTGTTAATTCTACTTCCGTAAAAGGAAAATAAGTCTTGAATGTTTTTTACACACTGAAATAATAATAATAATAATAATAATAATAATAATAATAATAATAATAATAATAATAATAATAATAATAATAATAATCCATCTTAAGATGAGATAACCTAGAACCTCATTCTGAAGCGTTTTACGCCAACGCAACGTAAAATTTGCGTTAGTTTGCGATTGTCGACATAACAGTCATAACTATTTTTATATTTTCTGTATTGCGTTGTGATTCGCAAATTTTACGAAGATTGCTACATAATGAGGTCCGAGGTCTTTGTCTTTCTGCAGTAATCGATTTACTGGTTTACATGTATACTCATGTCCAAAATTATTGTCGCATGTCTTTAAATATGTTGTTGTAGGAATATAATTTGATAAAGAATTCCCCCGGTATTTCTTATAATGTTAGTATATGTATAATCGGCAAAGACATGTATGTGGCAAATTTCATATCAAAAGAGCAGTACATAAGAACAATAAAACGAAAATAGAACTTTCATGTTCATTTAGCAACATTTTGTTTTACTCATTCTAATTTTCGTATTTATAATTCTTTTCCTATAAAATTTACCATAGATATACATTTCCTGATTATACACATAGTATCAGTAATAAAAGTACCCTGCAAAAACATTATCAAATTATATTCTTACAAGAAAACAGTTATAGATATGCGACAATAATTTTGGACATGAGTGTACTTACATAATTCCGATTACTCACAGTTAGTTGATTTTTTTAAAAATATATTCCGTTCTCTAATTGTATTGATTTAAAATAAAACAAAGTGTAAAAAGTACGAGGTTCTTGTCTATGTGGAATCTTGAAGCGTTTGCTTCTATTGGGCTGGTTTGGCTGGCTGTATATTGTCATTAGTACTTAAATAATACCAAACAAGTCTAAAGAGCTTTCTTCATCACTAGATAAAGTATTGTGTTATATGATTATTAAAAAGTGTTCAAAGAAAACGTTTATAGTGAAATTTACAAAAATATTCTCTTACTCTTCTTTTTAAATAAAGTAACAAAGTCAAATGCAGAGAAAGTGCACAGAAAGTGTAGGTAAATATCAGTTTAACAAGGAGTAGAACAATACTGCTTTTTTATAGTTATTGTATCAGATAACGTAAATATCAATATCTGTTCTGCTAAAGAATTTATTCATATTGAAATGTGCATTATATCTTATTGATTTCTAGAATAATCTCTGCTATACCACTAATTTTAAACAATGAAACAACTTCCCTCATTCCATACCATGTAGAACGGTAGTTCTCAGTTTCTTCATTGTTGCAGACCTTTTTTTTTTTTTTTAATTTTTAAAGCAAGGTTCGAACCTCACATCTTTTAAATTTTGGTATCTGTGTAGTAGTAGTAGTAGTAGTAGAAAGGTAGATAGAATGCTAATTAAGGTGGATCACCACCCGGAAGTCAGTACATATTTTAGCTCATTGCCTTAACTACTGCGCAATAAAACGTTACATATTATAAATATTGTACTATAAGATAAAGTTATGTTTCAGCTGCAACACAAGACACTGATTCATTTGGTTGTGTATTCTGATATTGAAAAAGGGAGCAAATAAAAGATAATATTAAATTCGTTTTACAATGAGCACACAAGATGGCACTTACTGTTAGATCTTACTAGAAGTGCTCAGTTTTATGAAATATTTATTTGTATGTGTAAAGTATTTTCAAATAAAGGTTTTATTACGAAATAGATATATTGTTTGATCGTTTTTCGTGTTATGTTTCACATTTTATTTAAATATTAATTTACATTTAAGGAAATAGATTTTGAAAGGAAACTTGCGCAGAACGCCATAATGGGTTGTTGCCAAATATGTACTTTTAATTCCTGGATTCTAGCGTTGCAGTTCGAGCAGTAAGGGTCGAAAACTAATTTCTCCAGTAAGTATCCAAGCAGAATTCCATGATTACTTCTTTTATTATCTAGCACCAGTAAGCACTCGACACTACTTGGCAAGGCAGCACTATTCAAGCAGTGTTTAGCATAGCACCGAGAACACCTAGAGATCCACCTTAAATATTAACAAAAATTAAATTATAGAACATCATTCGTGTTTTTAGTTTAATGTTCCACGAATATACACCGAGACTAAGGAAGATAGTGATGATGAGGTGGATGATAATAATGAAATGAAGGAAGTGGGGTAAAACGAGAGAACTCCAAAACCTAATCACAGGTGTTTGTAGACTACAAGTTCTACTTAATGGGTGGGAACTGAGACCTGGGAGCGAGAAATAAGCGCTCTACAACTGAGCCACCGTACTTCTAAATTATGTTATAAGCATACAGCCTACAGTACATTCATGCAGGGGGGGATCTATGATATAATTTATATTTTTATAAATTATGAGATGTAGGGAGAGTTTGACAAAACAGGGAGGTCTTTTTTTTCATCTTTCTGTTTAACACTTCCATCTACAACAAAATTTTGATTTTCATTAAGTAGTTGTTTTAACCTTTGACTAAAGACCACTTGCAATTGGATTTTGTATTTCTATTCTCAGGTTTTCAAAATGAATACATCTTGTGATTGAAATATGTTACCCCATTTTATTCAACCGGTATGATAAACTGGGAAAGTTACAATACGTACTAAAAGCAATTTATATTTGGAGTGTTTGTGACCTAATTTAAAGTTTACAACAGCAGAATCTGGAAGAACAATAATGTTAAAGTTTCGAAATGTTTATACAATTTAAAAAAAATGCAAAATGAAAATGTTTTACGATTCAAAATAGTACAATCCACCCTATGAAAAAAAATCTAAGTGTTCCATATGTGTTTAATCTCGAAGTTATGGAATAGAAAGAAAAATATCTATTTTAGCGAATACAAAAGTCTCACACAAGTCCGTTATCATGCTTGTCAGTACCTCCGAGAACATGATGCGCCCAATTCTGGTATTCAGTAGAATGAATCTATTTTTTCCTACAAATTGATTTTGAATAAAGTTCAGTGTAATAGATGTGGGAGACATCATTCTTTTCTTCTGACGATGAATTGGCATACGCTGTTAATGTCCTCTTCCATTTAAGGTTGCTTCTTTCTTTTACGTTTTCCTGTCTCTGAAGAATAATTCATCTGTAACTGGGGTGAAGATAAGAAATGTTGTTCTTCCACAATTGCTCTACCCCTACACTTGGGTCATACACCGTTCAGATTGCGGAATTGGAAGATGTCTTTTGATGAGATACTGATGTTTGAGGATTTTGTCCTGTTGAGAACATCCCCACCTTCTATTTTTTTTTACAGCAGTTTCTACCTCCATTCTTGTGTGTATTCTATGGACATTCTTGTGACAAGTCTGCCTGCAATGATCTTCTGGTAGGGGAAGTTGGACTTCCAATGGAACTAGTCTTTCTGTTGTTTCTGCTGGGCTAAACAAATGGTCAGGAAACATATTGAGGTTAGCTGCACGGAAAACATTTATAGCTGTCTGCGCGTTTCAGTACATTTCGGATATCTGCTTCACGGCAAGTGCTCTTTCATGCCTCATGCGTGATGGAGGCGCCAATTGTCGATTTATTGCATAGACTATAATATTGTCATAAAGGACTCATCAGAGCTACGTCCAGGGGCTACATTCTATGGGTGCAAATTATTACATCATCTTCCTAGCAAGCAAAACTGATGCTAAACTCTTCTTGTGTGTTGCATGCCCATCAAGCAGGAGTAAAACAGGATTATCACCTGTTGAATGTGTGAATTCCAAAAATTTAATGAATAGTTATACGAATATGATCTGCATATTTATAGTCCTTTTCCACTTTCGTGGTACTCTACACAGCTTTCAGGGATGAATGATCCATGGGTTCCGCATTAGGTTATTTACAAGGCAACATGAAAAGAGCGGCATAAAGTTTCCGGGTGCATTCATATAGACTACAACGGCTAGTGTCCCTGTTTCAGCTGAAGTAAATTCTCCAACTTGTTTCTTACCTCTAATAACAAGAATCGTTTATTTCTTTTTCAATACAGTAGATACACTCGTCCCTCCCACATTCCAAATTCTGTCAGGAGGGAAAAGATGGTTTCCATACTGATTTGCCAGAAGTTGGAAGAAAACAGCCACGGAGACTCGATTACACCTTATTGCTCTTGCAAGCAACGTAGCCTCTGGTGTCCAGAGATGTTTCTGGGTGTTTTTTTTTTTTTTTTTTTTACTAAGGAATAATACAAGCACTTACCAACTTGTTCGTTTCCTGGTTGAAATTACGTTGCAGTTTATTTTTTTCAGTTAGGTTTAAAGCAATTTTTCTTAGATCATTATTAATAAAATCAAATAACCTATTTTCTATGTTGAGGATATAAGAAATCAGTTATTTTTCTTGGTTTTCATTAAGAACTCAATCAGACTGCAAAGAAAGATAAATTTTAAAACATTACATCCTTTCCCTGTAGTAATGGAAACTCAGAAATTAAACTTATATCGGAAAGTCTTGTCCCCCCTCCACGAAGTAAATGGTGAAATTATGCCTCTGTGTTGTGTTATAATATTGTTGAGTGATTGTGATTTACATGTAGTTGTGATTGTTCTGAAATTACGTACAAAAATGTACCGAAATCAAACAGCTAAGAAGTATTGCCGCATTAACTACAAAAAGCTGACGAAAAAGTCCAATAATATTGTTATTAAATGTCTGAGAAGCGACTAATGTCTGAGTTTCTCGCCATTCTTTCTAAGGTTATGATGCTACTGATTGCAGAATATTTCATATTCAAATTGGATCGTCTAGATCGAACCTCGTTTACATTTAATAGTATACACAATAATTCCCAAATTCTATGTTTAAATTTATTTTCTATTTATTTGTCTAAAGGAATTTAAATAAAGCTACAAAATATTTTTCATTTCTTTCCATTTATGAAGCAAGATAATTTCGGGAACTGGATAGTAGAAAATATTAAGTATACACCATGTAATAAATGTATAAGTAGTTCTTTTATCGGTTTACTTCCACTTTGTAGCTTTGCTTTGTAAATTTCTTCATGCTGAAATCATGCCAAATTCTTAAGACTGCACATGATGTTTACTATAACATCAACGATCTACTTTGAAATCCAGTGACCACCCCCACACAGAGATCTTGGAATATCATAATTGAATAGCAGTATCCAATGCGTTCTCATAGAAATGCAGAACATATCAAGTTTCCCTCGACTCAATATTTAGAACTCTCAAAATATATTTCTGAATTTACTTCATTGCTTTCAGTAATATCAAGAACAAACAAATAAAATTTTGAAAATAGTTTATAAGAAATGCTACATTTTATTAATTTTATTGATTTGTAGAATTACATTTCGCTAATTAGGTTTCATCAGGTTTAATTGATTGCATTTCAATGATTGTTTACCTTCAGTCTCTTTTCACCACCGCCATGGCTCAGGAGCGGAGCCAATGGAGCCCAGGCTCCGGGGCCCCCAGGCTAATAGCAATCAACTTATTATATTATAGGCTTCAGCCCCATGCTATTTTTTTCCCTCTCGCTATGCTCGTGGTATCGCTAGAGTTAAAGCCTTCTTCCACCAGCGTCTTCATGATACTTATTTTGTGAGGGAGTGAGCTATGTTAGACCTGTATTATAAACCAAATTATTAGCTTGTGGTGACAATTCCTTTGAAATATCTGTCATTACTTAGAGCAAATCTAGGTTTTCCAAATCTCCTTAATAATAAAACTTGGAGCACATAGTTCTCGGTGTTTCGATAAGCCTATAAGGCTGTGGAAGGTAGCAAGGAAATTTATCCATTGGAATTATTCGCAACATAGCACCACCTTGAAATAGCAGCTCCAGGGCCCCAAAAGCCTTAATCCGCCTCTGCCATGGCAATATGAGACATATATTATCACTTAACATGGAATTTGAACCCAAATATTCCACTTCAACTGGGATCGAATACAGAGGCTCCCACACTGAAGGTAATAATTTTGAACAATTAAGACAAGAAGGGTATTTATTTTATAATAGTATGAGATTGTAAGGAGGTGTCATAGGTACAGTATATGTTTTAGGATCATATTCAACAGGTTTTCGAAGATCACTCAAGGTGCTTGTGTTTAAAATTCAGTGTATCATTATGTTATCTAGTCATTCTCATCCAGTGGAAAGAATAGAAATAATGTTTAATAACGGGTTAGAGGAAAAAGAAAGAAAAATCAAAAGAAAAGAAGCAGAAGTCAAGAGATAGCAAAGAAAAATCTCAATAGAAGTTGAAATGAGGGTGGCACAAATAAGCTCATTTAGAAGTCGGTGGTGCAAAGATAGGAGGAAGAAGATTAAAGAAAAATACAGTGAAACTTCCCTTAAGGAATACATCTTACTTGCGGATACCTGCATAATATGGACAAACTTTTTGTCCCGGTCAACATGCATACATACATACAGAAAGAAGAGTTTCTGAGAATGACCAGATACAAGAGAGGGTTGTGCCTCATAAATATATATGTGGCACAACCCTCTCTTGTATCTGGTCATTCTCAGAAACTCTTCTTTCAGATATGGAAGCAACTTTTATTTATTTTGTATTCATTATTACCATGAAATTCTTTTTAACTAATATTCAAAAAAGTGGCGGAAAATAAAGGGAAACACCATTTCATAAAACTATTCGCAAGTTTATAAAAGAGTTCTTTAGATGAGGGTCTGTACTGAAACAACCTTCTATTTCTCCATTCCAGAATCTGTTAATTCTACATTTCAACTTCAATCTGTACAGCACACACACTTGGATCGTTAATTGAATATTTTCTTTCAATTCAAAAACCTGAATTTTAGACCGGATCTGATTTTAATAACATGTCTTCCCTTTAAAGTTTGTTGTTAATTGTGGACAAAAATATTGATCACGATCAGAGTTCGCATTAGGATAGAGCTCATTATTTTGCTACTTTATTCTTCAACAATTTTGATGTTCATCAGGAAGGTCAGAACATAAATGTCAAATACCATTATTCCAACTTTCTTATTTCTATTTACTGAGAAACTTTGAGCTCTTGGTAGGAATCAGATCTCGGATAACTCTTAACTAAAAATAAAGGTGCTAAAATTGGAAGACGCATGTCTTACGGGACAGCTTTAGGGGAGAAGCAGCTCTAGAATACATACATTGAATAGGAACCCATTCTTAAAGCAATCTTTTGAGCATATGCATATCCTCTAGGATACAAAATATAGATTTGTTTTTAGTTTAAAGTTACAGTAGTATGCTTCAAGGCTAAGAGAGACGATGATGATCATAATTAACGAATTAATGGAATAAAAGAAATGAGGACATATAATAACCCTAGAAAACCCACGCATACGGTGTTTGTTGACTTCATTTTACGCGAGCTGGGAACGAGCCAGGGACCACAACCACCAGAAGTGAGTGTTCTACAACTGAACAACGGCTCCACATACAAATTAGGAAAAAAATAGCACATGGAAAATAATGTAATGGAAAAAGAATTTCACAGTCAGTTCTACCCCGATCAAAGGTGGATGTGGAACTGCTACTATGGCCGCCGGATTCACAAACCTCGGACACACTAACATTTTGCAAACACAATTCCTTTATGGAACTATGGCTGTGGCTTATGTACATGACACACAGTGCAGTAAATGACGTCATTGTAACCTCAAACTCTAAATATTCTGTAAATGATGGATCAGTTAGGATTAGGAATTATGTATATTTCAGGGAATTCGGCATCTATGACCTTATAAGCCAGACACGTATGAGAGATGACGTCCTTCAGTGATCACATTATCCGAGGAAGTGGGGAAGGAATGAATTGGGAACTTAAGTGTAGGTACCATCCCGGGGGAAGAAATGAAATGATTGGGAGATTGGGGATTGATCTTATTGTAGGTGCCATTCCGCCATTTGCCTGGTGTGAAAGAAAAACCAAGGAAAATCTCACTCAGGATTGCTGCCTTGAAATGGTCTTCACATCTTTCTGACAGAATATTTCCATTGAAATGGCAAACTCCTTCCTGGTGTTCCAGTTTTAATGTCAGTATAGTTATTAAAATATTTTTCAATTGTATCTGAATTATATGTAATATTTTATAGTTTATTTTAAGCTATAATGGCGATTTCTTGCAAACGTGAGATGCTTTGAAAAAAAAAAATATTTCTCTTTAAGAAAGTTGTGTTTCGATATTTTTTCGCACGGTTATTTCTTGCCACAGTGATATTAATTAGTATTCTATATTTTAAATTTATGTATTAAAGTAAATGAAAGCGTGTATTACCTTTCAACCGTGAGCCCTTGATGAGGTTTCACAAGGTGATACATTCTCCTTTTTAATTTCTCGATGATGCTGAAGGATCTCACCTTGCATGCATTTTCACACGCTGTCATATTCACTTTTATTTCTTAAAAAAAAAAAAAAAAGATGAGTTGGTGTTATTTAATACGGAATATTTGCTTGCTTTTCAGTGTTAAATTACATAGAAAACATTTTTTTGAAGAAAGTATATTGATAAATGTTCTCTGTAAACTTTTTTGTCATCAAACAACCATTTATTCCACGTCAAAAATTAACATAACTTCCTTTTTTTAGGTAGGCATTTTTTTACACAAATAAACATACATACATTCAACAATAAGATATGTAAATCGAGGAAATCAATATTAAAAAATAACAATAATGTGTGCAGGAAACTAGTAAATAAGTAGAAGAACAAGAATATATGAAGACTAAGAGCATGAGGGGGAAAATACAAGGAAAACAGATTCTAATAACATCTAAATAGTATAGAAAATCTAAATGTCAGACACAAATCGAACTACTTTTAGCAGAAAAAAAATAGATAACATAATAGAAGATATTTTAAAGCAGAAAAATTTCGTCCAGCTCTTTACCCAGTAGTATGGTTCCTAATATAGAGGCTACATTACCTCTTTGTACTGCCATACTTACTCTTTGAATTATTACTTATTCTGCCATACTTATTCTATTAGACATCGGGAACCATAGAATGATGCCAAGAAGGCAGAAATAGAAAAATCTATGGCTCGTCGGATGCCCAATCCACCAAACCCAACTGGTAGAGAAGCCTGAAACCATGTGTTATCCTCCAGGAAGCAACTTAGAATAGATTCTAAACTAGATTTTACGGTGTTATCAAAGCGTTCTAATAAATATTCTTTCTTCCATGAAGGTGAACTTCACAGAAAATATAGTACTCTTGGAACAGTAAATGCTGTTCATAATAAATAAAAGGCAGAATATGCTGAGATCGATGATAAACGTGAGAAATACATCTCCAGTTTAGCTATCTTCTCAATTAATAAAGCTTTTCTTGATTCTGTTGAGAGGGCACTTCCTAGGAGATAAGAGTTTGATGGACTGTAAATTATCAAGAAATAATCATATAGGATTCGATAAATGATATAAAGTGGTAGGTATTGTAAAGGTCAAAGTTGTAATTATTCGCGAGAAACCTTATTTGTGTTCTGTTCAGGAACTCTTAATAGATTTAAGAAAGGTCCAGCGATGCATCTAGTATAAATTAAAGGAAACAGCCCGAAGTGCTCTATTGTTAACAATTTATTGTTACAAATAAAATAAAATAAAATAAATGAACAGGATAAAGTTGATGCTTTACACTATTATCTTTGAGAAATGAGAGTAAGTTGCATGTGGGCAGAGTAACTGCTAAAAGGAAACTATTTCAGCTAAATGGAAATATTTGATTGACACAGTATTGCCGAGCGAGCGTTAGCAAGTGAAGGCGGGTTAGATCCCTGCAGATCATTGTTTTCTCTCTTTATTACAGCTAAATGAGAAGGGGGATCTGTGTTCTAGAACCTTGCCAGGAAAATGAGTAGCTAAGCAAATCAATTCTAGGGCTTCGATATTACTGCACTGTAGAATTAGGACATTTATCTAAATGTATGCTGTGAAAACCCAAAATAAAACTAAAATAAAGTTTTTGTTGTTTGCCATCAAATCGGGATGGAAAGGAATCTGCTTGGAAGTCTATTTACTGTAAATTAACGAACAATTGTTTGATTCGAAGATTCGTTCGATTAATAATGCTACCTTATGTAGCCAAACAAATTATGGAAATTTTAAAGAAATTATGTTCATGATGCTTCAAAGACAATATGATTACTTTGAAAGCTTGTTTTATCTAATTTACTTCGTACTCTGATTGTATAAACATATCGTCCAGTAATTAGCCAAGCCAATAAGTTTCAGTCGAGGCTCAACATGAATTATATACCTCTATAATCGGAAACACACTTAATTGTTTGCATACTTCCACAAAACATACAAACACCAAATTTTGCATACTTGTTCGTCATGGGATGCAAGTAATGGGAAAATTCCGATATCACGAAAAAGGCGACATTTTCCATGTAAATGAAGTGTCGAAATTTTTCGTCGTTTCGAAATGCTGGTTTTTAGAGTAGTTCCGCACGCCATAGAAACGTCATATTTTGTCAGGCAGTGAAGCTAGGAACATAGTTTATGATAGAAAAAAGAGCATTAAAATTCGTTTTCGTTTCGCGGCGCAAATCGAAAAAATGTGAAATTTGTAATGGCTGTATCTAGGACGTTGAAATTTCGAGGTGATGTTTATTCTGATGCGTAGTTTGCGAATCCGCCCTTAAACTTGAAAGAACTAGTCATGTTCGGTGTAAGAATGTGCTAGGAATGTTATAAGGGGGCGTCTAATTCTACACAACTTGTAGATATGGTGGAATGACGAAATTGCGTTCAAGTGTGTAGATTACTGCGCATGTGAGGGGAAAAATCCGACATGTTGGAAAAGTCGCCATCTTCGATTCAAAATGTCGGCTCAAAAATTTGTAACAATGAAAATTGTAAGTTGTGCTCTTGGTAGGTAAGCCAGGTTTCGCTATGTTATTACGGACGTAGTTCAGTTTAAGTGAAGAAACAAATCATTGGAGAAGTCGCCATCTTGAATGCAAAATTGTCATATTTTTGAATTGCCTTCATTTGGACTCTTATGTGGTATATTGAGGAGAATAAAACAAACAAAATTCAACGTAGTAAGTTAGCTCCGCGGTAAAGTGTCTGCTTTCTGAGTAGCAGGTCTGGGTTCGATTCCGCACCAAACCTTGTTTTATCTTACGTTTTTTTTCTTATCACGTTGCTTCGTTTTATCAAAATAGTTTCTGTTTTCATTGCGTGAACAAAATATTTTCGTTATTACAGACATAGAGGAAAAGAATATATTTATACACTAACTGTTGATATCGTCTCGAAACTAGGCAGTATGTTCGTGTGAAGCTTCGAGACGATACTCAACTATTTAGAAAGAAACATATGTAGCTTTAGAGATGGGGCAACACCAGTGTTTCTTTCAGAAACAATGTTCCTGAGGATCACAGTTAGTATTCCCAGGGGCACTGCTCATAGTATTCTATTTATTATTCTATTATACACGTATTATTTGGTCTCCTGCGGGGGCACTCTAAGAGCCCCAAGGAGGCAGTGTACCCCCCAAAAACATTTTGGAAAAAAACATTGAGCATCATTTGCACGATATAGTATGATAGCGGTTCAAAAGTTTGTAACCATGAAAATTGTAAGTTGTTCTGACGATAGGACAGTCATGTTTTGGTATACTCTTAAGGATGAAGGACAGTTTCAATGGAGAAACAAATCATTGGAGAAGTCGCCATCTTGAATGCAAAGTTGCCATGTTGTTGAATTGGCTTGATCTGCCTTGTTATGAGCTATGTTAAGCATAATAGAAAAAACATAAATCAACATACGAGCATGGCTCAGAGGTAACGTGTAAGGTTTCTAATTAGCAGGTCCGGGTTCTATTCCCGACTAAACGGTTTTTGTATTTTTTTCTTATCTCTATTTCTTTGTATTAGCAAAGTACTTTCTGTTCGTATTGCGGGAACAAAATATTTTCATTATTACATACGTAGAGGCAACTTTTGAGATGGTCCCGAAACGAGGCAGTATGTTCGTGTAAATTTTTGGTGACGATACTCAAGCATTCAAAATCAAACATATGTAGCTTTGGAAATGGAACATCACCAGTGTCCCTTTCGGAAGCACTGTTCGGGGGGAGTATTAGCCCGGGGGCACTGCTAATAACATTCTATTTGTTATTGTATTATAAACGTATTATTTTGATCTTGTCACGGGCGCTCTGAGGAGGCAGTGTCCCCCAAAAAGAGTCTGAAAGAAACATTGGCATTTTCACGATATAGTGTCCATACAAGACAGCAATACATTTTGTCTCGCGACAACAGTTTCTGCTTCAAACCGAAATGATTGCAAAATATCTCTCTCCCCTTTTATGTCCCTCGTTAAGATAGATGCGTATACCAAATCTGAAGTGAATACCGCAAGTGAAAAGTATAAAATATTAATTTTAAGAAAATACACAAACACACAGGGACGTACGGAGGGGGTGAGTCCTGGGGGTCCAGACCACCCCCGAAATTCCAACTTTTGTGTAAATTTAGCCTAATTTTAGGGACAAGTTTAGGAATTTAAATATAAAATACCCTGATATTGAGTTTGGACCTCCCCCCGAAATAAGTTCCAGCGTATGCTACTGCACACACACACACAAAAATGGGCACCTCTTGAAAATTTTCTCGTCGGCAGCGTACATAGTTATAATATATAAGATATGTGTAAACGTGCCCCTTTCGATTTAATAGTTTTAGTTGCGGGTCCGGTTGGAATGAAATGCCGTGTATAATAAAGTCGAGCTTATTTTCAATCACCTATGCTATAAAAATAAACTTACAAAGAAAGAAAAAAGTAAGAGAAAAACTTGTTGCGAATCGAACCCAGGTCTCCTGCGCAGTATGTTCACGTCGTTCCCCTTCACTACTCAATTCCTTACATTTTTGACTTTCTACTTACTGCTCACACAGTACTGGTACGTAGCGGACCGGCTTCTGTGGAATTATATACCTCTATAATCGGAAACACACTTAATTGTTTGCATACTTCCACAAAACATACAAACACCAAATTTTGCATACTTGTTCGTCATGGGATGTAAGTAATGGGAAAATTCCGATATCACGAAAAAGGCGACATTTTCCATGTAAATGAAGTGTCGAAATTTTTCGTCGTTTCGAAATGCTGGTTTTTAGAGTAGTTCCGCACGCCATAGAAACGTCATGTTTTGTCAGGCAGTGAAGCTAGGAACATAGTTTATGATAGAAAAAAGAGCATTAAAATTCGTTTTCGTTTCGCGGCGCAAATCGAAAAAATGTGAAATTTGTAATGGCTGTATCTAGGACGTTGAAATTTCGAGGTGATGTTTATTCTGATGCGTAGTTTGCGAATCCGCCCTTAAACTTGAAAGAACTAGTCATGTTCGGTGTAAGAATGTGCTAGGAATGTTATAAGGGGGCGTCTAATTCTACACAACTTGTAGATATGGTGGAATGACGAAATTGCGTTCAAGTGTGTAGATTACTGCGCATGTGAGGGGAAAAATCCGACATGTTGGAAAAGTCGCCATCTTCGATTCAAAATGTCGGCTCAAAAATTTGTAACCATGAAAATTGTAAGTTGTGCTCTTGGTAGGTAAGCCAGGTTTCGCTATGTTATTACGGACGTAGTTCAGTTTAAGTGAAGAAACAAATCATTGGAGAAGTCGCCATCTTGAATGCAAAATTGCCATATTTTTGAATTGCCTTCATTTGGACTCTTATGTGGTATATTGAGGAGAATAAAACGAACAAAATTCAACGTAGTAAGTTAGCTCCGCGGTAAAGTGTCTGCTTTCTGAGTAGCAGGTCTGGGTTCGATTCCCCACCAAACCTTGTTTTATCTTACGTTTTTTTTTCTTATCACGTTGCTTCGTTTTATCAAAATAGTTTCTGTTTTCATTGCGTGAACAAAATATTTTCGTTATTACAGACATAGAGGAAAAGAATATATTTATACACTAACTGTTGATATCGTCTCGAAACTAGGCAGTATGTTCGTGTGAAGCTTCGAGACGATACTCAACTATTTAGAAAGAAACATATGTAGCTTTAGAGATGGGGCAACACCAGTGTTTCTTTCAGAAACAATGTTCCTGAGGATCACAGTTAGTATTCCCAGGGGCACTGCTCATAGTATTCTATTTATTATTCTATTATACACGTATTATTTGGTCTCCTGCGGGGGCACTCTAAGAGCCCCAAGGAGGCAGTGTACCCCCCAAAAACATTTTGGAAAAAAACATTGAGCATCATTTGCACGATATAGTATGATAGCGGTTCAAAAGTTTGTAACCATGAAAATTGTAAGTTGTTCTGACGATAGGACAGTCATGTTTTGGTATACTCTTAAGGATGAAGGACAGTTTCAATGGAGAAACAAATCATTGGAGAAGTCGCCATCTTGAATGCAAAGTTGCCATGTTGTTGAATTGGCTTGATCTGCCTTGTTATGAGCTATGTTAAGCATAATAGAAAAAACATAAATCAACATACGAGCCTGGCTCAGAGGTAACGTGTAAGGTTTCTAATTAGCAGGTCCGGGTTCTATTCCCGACTAAACGGTTTTTGTATTTTTTTCTTATCTCTATTTCTTTGTATTAGCAAAGTACTTTCTGTTCGTATTGCGGGAACAAAATATTTTCATTATTACATACGTAGAGGCAACTTTTGAGATGGTCCCGAAACGAGGCAGTATGTTCGTGTAAATTTTTGGTGACGATACTCAAGCATTCAAAATCAAACATATGTAGCTTTGGAAATGGAACATCACCAGTGTCCCTTTCGGAAGCAATGTTCGGGGGGAGTATTAGCCCGGGGGCACTGCTAATAACATTCTATTTGTTATTGTATTATAAACGTATTATTTTGATCTTGTCACGGGCGCTCTGAGGAGGCAGTGTCCCCCAAAAAGAGTCTGAAAGAAACATTGGCATTTTCACGATATAGTGTCCATACAAGACAGCAATACATTTTGTCTCGCGACAACAGTTTCTGCTTCAAACCGAAATGATTGCAAAATATCTCTCTCCCCTTTTATGTCCCTCGTTAAGATAGATGCGTATACCAAATCTGAAGTGAATACCACAAGTGAAAAGTATAAAATATTAATTTTAAGAAAATACACAAACACACAGGGACGTACGGAGGGGGTGAGTCCTGGGGGTCCAGACCACCCCCGAAATTCCAACTTTTGTGTAAATTTAGCCTAATTTTAGGGACAAGTTTAGGAATTTAAATATAAAATACCCTGATATTGAGTTTGGACCCCCCTCGAATTATATACCTCTATAATCGGAAACACACTTAATTGTTTGCATACTTCCACAAAACATACAAACACCAAATTTTGCATACTTGTTCGTCATGGGATGTAAGTAATGGGAAAATTCCGATATCACGAAAAAGGCGACATTTTCCATGTAAATGAAGTGTCGAAATTTTTCGTCGTTTCGAAATGCTGGTTTTTAGAGTAGTTCCGCACGCCATAGAAACGTCATGTTTTGTCAGGCAGTGAAGCTAGGAACATAGTTTATGATAGAAAAAAGAGCATTAAAATTCGTTTTCGTTTCGCGGCGCAAATCGAAAAAATGTGAAATTTGTAATGGCTGTATCTAGGACGTTGAAATTTCGAGGTGATGTTTATTCTGATGCGTAGTTTGCGAATCCGCCCTTAAACTTGAAAGAACTAGTCATGTTCGGTGTAAGAATGTGCTAGGAATGTTATAAGGGGGCGTCTAATTCTACACAACTTGTAGATATGGTGGAATGACGAAATTGCGTTCAAGTGTGTAGATTACTGCGCATGTGAGGGGAAAAATCCGACATGTTGGAAAAGTCGCCATCTTCGATTCAAAATGTCGGCTCAAAAATTTGTAACCATGAAAATTGTAAGTTGTGCTCTTGGTAGGTAAGCCAGGTTTCGCTATGTTATTACGGACGTAGTTCAGTTTAAGTGAAGAAACAAATCATTGGAGAAGTCGCCATCTTGAATGCAAAATTGCCATATTTTTGAATTGCCTTCATTTGGACTCTTATGTGGTATATTGAGGAGAATAAAACAAACAAAATTCAACGTAGTAAGTTAGCTCCGCGGTAAAGTGTCTGCTTTCTGAGTAGCAGGTCTGGGTTCGATTCCCCATCAAACCTTGTTTTATCTTACGTTTTTTTTCTTATCACGTTGCTTCGTTTTATCAAAATAGTTTCTGTTTTCATTGCGTGAACAAAATATTTTCGTTATTACAGACATAGAGGAAAAGAATATATTTATACACTAACTGTTGATATCGTCTCGAAACTAGGCAGTATGTTCGTGTGAAGCTTCGAGACGATACTCAACTATTTAGAAAGAAACATATGTAGCTTTAGAGATGGGGCAACACCAGTGTTTCTTTCAGAAACAATGTTCCTGAGGATCACAGTTAGTATTCCCAGGGGCACTGCTCATAGTATTCTATTTATTATTCTATTATACACGTATTATTTGGTCTCCTGCGGGGGCACTCTAAGAGCCCCAAGGAGGCAGTGTACCCCCCAAAAACATTTTGGAAAAAAACATTGAGCATCATTTGCACGATATAGTATGATAGCGGTTTAAAAGTTTTTAACCATGAAAATTGTAAGTTGTTCTGACGATAGGACAGTCATGTTTTGGTATACTCTTAAGGATGAAGGACAGTTTCAATGGAGAAACAAATCATTGGAGAAGTCGCCATCTTGAATGCAAAGTTGCCATGTTGTTGAATTGGCTTGATCTGCCTTGTTATGAGCTATGTTAAGCATAATAGAAAAAACATAAATCAACATACGAGCATGGCTCAGAGGTAACGTGTAAGGTTTCTAATTAGCAGGTCCGGGTTCTATTCCCGACTAAACGGTTTTTGTATTTTTTTTCTTATCTCTATTTCTTTGTATTAGCAAAGTACTTTCTGTTCGTATTGCGGGAACAAAATATTTTCATTATTACATACGTAGAGGCAACTTTTGAGATGGTCCCGAAACGAGGCAGTATGTTCGTGTAAATTTTTGGTGACGATACTCAAGCATTCAAAATCAAACATATGTAGCTTTGGAAATGGAACATCACCAGTGTCCCTTTCGGAAGCAATGTTCGGGGGGAGTATTAGCCCGGGGGCACTGCTAATAACATTCTATTTGTTATTGTATTATAAACGTATTATTTTGATCTTGTCACGGGCGCTCTGAGGAGGCAGTGTCCCCCAAAAAGAGTCTGAAAGAAACATTGGCATTTTCACGATATAGTGTCCATACAAGACAGCAATACATTTTGTCTCGCGACAACAGTTTCTGCTTCAAACCGAAATGATTGCAAAATATCTCTCTCCCCTTTTATGTCCCTCGTTAAGATAGATGCGTATACCAAATCTGAAGTGAATACCACAAGTGAAAAGTATAAAATATTAATTTTAAGAAAATACACAAACACACAGGGACGTACGGAGGGGGTGAGTCCTGGGGGTCCAGACCACCCCCGAAATTCCAACTTTTGTGTAAATTTAGCCTAATTTTAGGGACAAGTTTAGGAATTTAAATATAAAATACCCTGATATTGAGTTTGGACCCCCCCTTCCGAAATAAGTTCCAGCGTATTCTACTGCACACACACACACAAAAATGGGCACCTCTTAAAAATTTTCTCGTCGGCAGCGTACATAGTTATAATATATAAGATATGTGTAAACGTGCCCCTTTCGATTTAATAGTTTTAGTTGCGGGTCCGGTTGGAATGAAATGCCGTGTATAATAAAGTCGAGCTTATTTTCAATCACCTATGCTATAAAAATAAACTTTCAAAGAAAGAAAAAAGTAAGAGAAAAACTTGTTGCGAATCGAACCCAGGTCTCCTGCGCAGTAGGTTCACGTCGTTCCCCTTCACTACTCAATTCCTTACATTTTTGACTTCCTACTTACTGCTCACACAGTACTGGTACGTAGCGGACCGGCTTCTGTGGAATTATTATATACCTCTATAATCGGAAACACACTTAATTGTTTGCATACTTCCACAAAACATACAAACACCAAATTTTGCATACTTGTTCGTCATGGGATGTAAGTAATGGGAAAATTCCGATATCACGAAAAAGGCGACATTTTCCATGTAAATGAAGTGTCGAAATTTTTCGTCGTTTCGAAATGCTGGTTTTTAGAGTAGTTCCGCACGCCATAGAAACGTCATATTTTGTCAGGCAGTGAAGCTAGGAACATAGTTTATGATAGAAAAAAGAGCATTAAAATTCGTTTTCGTTTCGCGGCGCAAATCGAAAAAATGTGAAATTTGTAATGGCTGTATCTAGGACGTTGAAATTTCGAGGTGATGTTTATTCTGATGCGTAGTTTGCGAATCCGCCCTTAAACTTGAAAGAACTAGTCATGTTCGGTGTAAGAATGTGCTAGGAATGTTATAAGGGGGCGTCTAATTCTACACAACTTGTAGATATGGTGGAATGACGAAATTGCGTTCAAGTGTGTAGATTACTGCGCATGTGAGGGGAAAAATCCGACATGTTGGAAAAGTCGCCATCTTCGATTCAAAATGTCGGCTCAAAAATTTGTAACCATGAAAATTGTAAGTTGTGCTCTTGGTAGGTAAGCCAGGTTTCGCTATGTTATTACGGACGTAGTTCAGTTTAAGTGAAGAAACAAATCATTGGAGAAGTCGCCATCTTGAATGCAAAATTGCCATATTTTTGAATTGCCTTCATTTGGACTCTTATGTGGTATATTGAGGAGAATAAAACAAACAAAATTCAACGTAGTAAGTTAGCTCCGCGGTAAAGTGTCTGCTTTCTGAGTAGCAGGTCTGGGTTCGATTCCCCACCAAACCTTGTTTTATCTTACGTTTTTTTTTCTTATCACGTTGCTTCGTTTTATCAAAATAGTTTCTGTTTTCATTGCGTGAACAAAATATTTTCGTTATTACAGACATAGAGGAAAAGAATATATTTATACACTAACTGTTGATATCGTCTCGAAACTAGGCAGTATGTTCGTGTGAAGCTTCGAGACGATACTCAACTATTTAGAAAGAAACATATGTAGCTTTAGAGATGGGGCAACACCAGTGTTTCTTTCAGAAACAATGTTCCTGAGGATCACAGTTAGTATTCCCAGGGGCACTGCTCATAGTATTCTATTTATTATTCTATTATACACGTATTATTTGGTCTCCTGCGGGGGCACTCTAAGAGCCCCAAGGAGGCAGTGTACCCCCCAAAAACATTTTGGAAAAAAACATTGAGCATCATTTGCACGATATAGTATGATAGCGGTTCAAAAGTTTGTAACCATGAAAATTGTAAGTTGTTCTGACGATAGGACAGTCATGTTTTGGTATACTCTTAAGGATGAAGGACAGTTTCAATGGAGAAACAAATCATTGGAGAAGTCGCCATCTTGAATGCAAAGTTGCCATGTTGTTGAATTGGCTTGATCTGCCTTGTTATGAGCTATGTTAAGCATAATAGAAAAAACATAAATCAACATACGAGCATGGCTCAGAGGTAACGTGTAAGGTTTCTAATTAGCAGGTCCGGGTTCTATTCCCGACTAAACGGTTTTTGTATTTTTTTCTTATCTCTATTTCTTTGTATTAGCAAAGTACTTTCTGTTCGTATTGCGGGAACAAAATATTTTCATTATTACATACGTAGAGGCAACTTTTGAGATGGTCCCGAAACGAGGCAGTATGTTCGTGTAAATTTTTGGTGACGATACTCAAGCATTCAAAATCAAACATATGTAGCTTTGGAAATGGAACATCACCAGTGTCCCTTTCGGAAGCAATGTTCGGGGGGAGTATTAGCCCGGGGGCACTGCTAATAACATTCTATTTGTTATTGTATTATAAACGTATTATTTTGATCTTGTCACGGGCGCTCTGAGGAGGCAGTGTCCCCCAAAAAGAGTCTGAAAGAAACATTGGCATTTTCACGATATAGTGTCCATACAAGACAGCAATACATTTTGTCTCGCGACAACAGTTTCTGCTTCAAACCGAAATGATTGCAAAATATCTCTCTCCCCTTTTATGTCCCTCGTTAAGATAGATGCGTATACCAAATCTGAAGTGAATACCACAAGTGAAAAGTATAAAATATTAATTTTAAGAAAATACACAAACACACAGGGACGTACGGAGGGGGTGAGTCCTGGGGTCCAGACCACCCCCGAAATTCCAACTTTTGTGTAAATTTAGCCTAATTTTAGGGACAAGTTTAGGAATTTAAATATAAAATACCCTGATATTGAGTTTGGACCCCCCCCCGAAATAAGTTCCAGCGTATGCTACTGCACACACACACACAAAAATGGGCACCTCTTGAAAATTTTCTCGTCGGCAGCGTACATAGTTATAATATATAAGATATGTGTAAACGTGCCCCTTTCGATTTAATAGTTTTAGTTGCGGGTCCGGTTGGAATGAAATGCCGTGTATAATAAAGTCGAGCTTATTTTCAATCACCTATGCTATAAAAATAAACTTTCAAAGAAAGAAAAAAGTAAGAGAAAAACTTGTTGCGAATCGAACCCAGGTCTCCTGCGCAGTAGGTTCACGTCGTTCCCCTTCCCTACTCAATTCCTTACATTTTTGACTTTCTACTTACTGCTCACACAGTACTGGTACGTAGCGGACCGGCTTCTGTGGAATTACACCTCTATAATCGGAATTGTAATCGGGCTATATATGCGTTTTTTAGTATGATTAAGGATATGATGTGTTGTTATTTAATTGTAATAATAAATGGCAAAGACAAATTATATTACACTGTTCTACTACAGTGTAGAAAGTGGTGTTGTTTAAAATGCTATAAACAAATTTTTTGAAAGCCTCCAATAATATTCAAATTCTAAATTACCTAGTAAATAATCGTCTTCATTGAAAATGCAAGAGTAAAAACACAGGAAAACTGTATGCAATTGCCCAGTATATATAAATATTTCAAGAAGTCGTGCTGCCCAATAAGTACATTTGTTACAAAGGACACCATTGTAATACAGTGTACTACGTTACAGCGCAAAAACTTGTGTTCAATCAAATGTTATGAACTAATGTTTAAAAGGCCTTAACAAAATTCATATTTGTAAACTACCTACAAATTGTAGTCTTCATTGAAAATACAAGACGAGAGATACAGGTAGACTGCAAGAAATTGTCCAGTAAACATGAAATATTTCAAAAAGTGTGGCTGCAGGTAATATGTACTACTATGCCGAACGATTCCATTACAAGGGACTTTTCTACATTACAGTGCAAAAGTAGTGTTCTCTCAAATGTTACCAACAAATGTTTAAAAAGCCTCCACCAATATTCATATTTGTAAATCACCTACAAATTGCAGTCTTCATTGAAAATACAAGAATAAATATACAGGGAGACTACAAGAATTTGTGGAGTATATGTGAAACTTTTCAAGAAGTCTTGCTGAGGTAATATGTACAACTATGGCCAAGGTTTCCATTTTAATTCACTGTACTACATTATAGTATAAAAGTAGTGTTCACTCAAATGCTATGAAAAAAAATTAAACACTCTCCAACAATATTCATATTTGTAAATTACCCAGTAAATTGTAGTCTTCATTGTAAATACAAGAATAAATGTGCAGGAAGCCTCAAATATTTTCTCACTCTTATATCTCAGATATGAACTACTTTTCCTGCAGGTAATATGTATGATCTGTCAGGAAAGTAAATGTACACCTATTTTTCGAGTCTGGCATTCCTGCGCTCCATCCGTGGAGAGTATGAGAATTAAATCAATCAAATGTTTACTGAGGGGCAAAAAGAAAAGCTTAATCTGAATAAGACATTGCAGAGGGGCACAAGCTGTGAATACGAATAGTGCATTGTGTAAATAAAGGACGAGAAATAAAGACAAAGCCAGAAACAGCTGTTAAACTTACAAAAAAAGAGTAAAAATTGTCGAAGTGGGAACATAAAGCACAAATACAACAAATACGCCGACAACTAAACGGTCACCATGCCATGATCTTGGTGTAGTGGTTAAGGTGCTGGCTTACAAATGCAAAGGACGCGAGTTCGAATCCTCGGCAAGGACATTTTTAACAATTTTTGTTAATAATACATACAACTCATGAGAGATGGTAAAAGAGGTCGTATTTAGTTTTTCGTAGCAATTATTATTGGTAATGTTTAGTACTGATAATACTTTTTGTCTTTGCGTATTGCTTTTGTTCTTGTCTTCATTTCGAAAGAGAAGAATATCCGAACAAATGCCACAAAAATTCCTCATATTTTGAATGTAAGCGCCATTTGCAATTAGTAAAGAATAAAAATTAAACGTTCCGAAGTAGCTGCAAAAAGTAAAAGGAAAAACATGGAAGTCGACCATACTCATGGTTATTAAAAATACAATTTCTACATGCCTTACACCTCCCGACCACGTTTCTACGTTAGCAAGTAAGAGGCTTGTGTTTAGGTTAGGCTCGTCAATACGTTTTGCAAAGGGGCCCGGTTTAGCTCTGACGCACCACAGGTGCGAGAAGGAAGAAGAACACTTTTTCTCTCTCCCTCTGTGTGTCTATTTATCTATCTATTTGTATATATATAACGCTATTTGTGAATGCCATAACCACCCTAATTTTCAGCGGATTGAGACGAAACTTGGCACAAACATTAATTGTTGAAATATCTTGATGAGTTCGTTAACCAGAATAATCAGATGAAAATGTTCAAAATGGTGGCCCTTCAAACTCTTAAAAAGTTCCAAGGGAACCAAATTTCGCCCATAAATAGGTATTCAAAAAGTTTGAATAAATTTTCCTCTTTTACTGAAATATTTGTGTGCAGAAACTTATTGAAATATTGGACCCGATTAATCGCCTAAAGAAGGTTCACGCCCTTTCGCTACGGTCAGTTTTTTTTTTTTTTTTTTTTTGCAGGAGGGGGTTATCTTCCTATTGGAACAAGATGATTGTTACTGATGATATGAAATTACACATTGAAAGTGAAGTAACTTGTGTAACGTGTTATTTGAAAGAATAATATAATAAATGTGCATTCCTCTAACACAGAGAACTCATGTATTTCGAGTTCGGAAAGCCTGAATGGCGAGGAGTGTTATTTGATTTGCTTTTTAGTAACACATTGCATTGCAAATAAAGGTAGGCAACATTAGTGGTAAGTAAAGCAACAACAATAATAATAATAATAATAATAATAATAATAATAATAATAATAATAATAATAATAATAATAATAATAATAATAATAATAATAATAATAATAATAATAATAGGTGTTGTTTGTGGCAAGGCAATATCTTCCTCAGTTCTTCTTCAAACGTAATGATTGTAACGCCATATCTCCCTTACAAACAAAATATTAGCAATTTATATCGAGAGAACGGGAAACTGTAGAGCGATGGGACCAACGTTGGACAGTATGCACTCATAGTACTCAGAAAAGTAAGCGATTTCAATGCAAAATGAACGAAGAGTCATTGTCATGGGTACTCATGGGGCCACGGCAGAGCCCTCTTTAGGCAAAATGTCGATAGCTTATATCGAGAAAACAGGAGGTGATACTGGGATGGGACCAACGTTGGACACCGTGGACCCATAAGGCGCATCGAAAAAATTAGGGAGGCGGGCGCCAGCCAGCCTTACTTATTTCCACATAATAATATAAAATTATGTTGTCGAAATACACACACGAGTTAGCTACTAATATTTATTATTATTATTATTATTATTATTATTATTATTATTATTATTATTATTATTATTATCTACAGCGTCTTTTCATTACGTGAGCATGTTTGACATGAAACCAAAGAGAAAATCCATCCTGTAGCGAAAAGAAACAATACTTTCTCTCAAATGGATAAAATATCAAGCCGAGATTGATTCGAACTCGCATGGACGGCGCGAAAAGCCAGTGCTTTGTCCACTATTTTTTTAACTGACTCACCGAACGCGTTTCAGTAACTTACTTATTGCTAATTTTACTTGCTTCACTCGTTTAACTTGCTTTTTCTAATAACTTATAACGACAGGGACACGAACACAGAAACATCGAGAACAGTTAAAAATCATAGATGCTCTCCCGCCGAGAATCGAACCCGAGACTCCATACACCCAAGGCTCACGTGCTAGCCTCTAGACCAGCGGCGATGGCAACGCTCACTTCCTGTGTCGTTAGGGATTACGACCACTGTATTGCCAGCTATCACTTCTGTGGGTTGTATGCTATGATCACATGTTTCTTCTTTGCTGGAAGAGTAAAACCTACATTATATGTAATACATTAGGTATTTAGACCTACATGCTCTTCATATAATGTAATAAAAGGGTCATGGTGTCGGATTTTAATACATGACGTATTGCAGCATACAACATGCTTTGCATTACTTGTTTGTTTGTAGACAGCTAATAGCTTAGTGTTCTGAAAGGTTGTGTATAAACTAGTGATAGCCCGTTCCAGAATTATTAGTTTTCGGACTCCCGAAAGTAAAGCCGGACAAATTCCGGAATTCGGAAAATTCCAATTTTGTAATAATTTCGGAATTCGGAAAAATCCGGAATTTAGAAATTTCTGATTTCGTTAACATTCCGGAATTCGGAAAATCCGGATTTTTTCGAAAGTCGGAGTTTTTCTCAATTCCGGAATTTTCTAAATTCCGGATTCTTTCCGAGTTCCGAAATTCTTCTGAATTCCGGAGTATAACTGAATTCCATAATTTTGCGAAATCCGGAAAGTGAAAGTTCCGCTTCCGAAAAATGAATTTATTTTGGTTAATATGAATCGTGGCGGAAATAAGTCTTTGATCAGGTAATGGCGACTGCTTTGAAAGAAATGGGGAGTATGAGAATTCAATCTGTCATATTTGTAGTTTCGTGTGGAGAAAGAACGAACTTGTCTCGGCTTACAGCTCATTCAATATCGAACCGAATCGAGAAGTGAGCCGAGCCAACGGCTCACCACACCGAGCCGATTTGAGCCATCGGCTTAGTTGAGCTGAGTCGAAACGTGCTGATGAACTAGTTTCAACTTAACTGGCTCGAACCGGTTCACATGAGCCGAGTAGGTGACCCATCCCAACCGAGAAAGCTCGAGCTATCGGCTCAATTGAGCTGAGTCGATGGCTTGTTCCAACTAAGCCGGCTCGGGTCATCGGCTCATCCCAACCGAGCCGACTCGAGCTGTTCGCTCAGTTGATACGAGCCGAGCCGGTTGATATCACTACCCGAGTTGGTCTTCTGCTTGGGCTCAAGAATTCGACTGTGCAGATATCAGCCTTGATTTTAAGAACTACAGTATATACTTATATTGGTGATTACGACATTTGAGGCTGTCTCGTAATAATCATAATAATAATAATAATAATAATAATAAACTCTAGTCTTCTCGTTATCTAGACGAGACGAGATACACTAAAATTGCCCCACGAGATGCACTAAAATTACGAGATGAGACGCACCTCTGTCGTGAGCAACACTAAAAGTATTCCACATTACTGCTTACATTTCTCATGGCTTTTGCTTTCCAGTCTGATCAGGCCAATATTTCAAAACGAGTTAAAACGAGCTGAACGAGCGAGAGAGCCATTATCAAACTCAACTCAACTCGAAACTAGACCTCGAAAGCAGCGACTTGGCTCGGGACTCAATTCAAGAAAATTACCTTTGACTCGACTCAAATTGTACTCGAGTTGAATTGAATTTTGGCTCGACTTGTGCTCATCCCTATTCGTGTTTGTATTTTATGTTCCCACTTCAACAATGTCTACTCTTTTTTCTCCTTTTACCTGCTGTTTCTGATTTCTCTTTCGGTGTCGTCCTTTATTTGCACCGTGCACCATTCTTATTCCCAGCTTGTGACCCGCTTCAATGTCTTATTCAGTTTAGGCTTTTCTTCTTACATTGACTTCACATGTGATTGATTTAATTCTCACTTTCCGCGCACGACCGATGAAAATGTTTTATTATTATTATTATTATTATTATTATTATTATTATTATTATTATTATTATTATTATTATAATTATTATTATTATTATTATTATTATTATTATTATTATTATTATTATTATACTATTGAACTTGCACGGCGAAATTACTGTATAATACGATATCATTTCTGTAATTTTACTCCATTGTATGATATTTAGTTTATTAATGGGCACTAAATTGTCTCCAGATCAACGAATAAATTAACTACGGCATGCACTTTGGTGGAAATATCATTACAATAAGATTATTGGTTCGTTCCAAACATGTTCATGTAATGATATTTCCACCAAAGTGCATGCCGTAGTTAATTTATTCGTTGATCTGGAGACAATTTAGTGCCCATTAATAAATTAAATAACATACAATGGAATAAAATTACTGAAATGATATCGTATTATACAGTAATTTCGCCGTGCAAGTTCAATAGTATAATAATAATAATAATAATAATAATAATAATTATAATAATAATAATAATAATAATAATAATAATAATAATAATAATAATAATAATAATAATAATAATAATAATAATAGAACATTTTCATCGGTCGTGCGCGGAAAGTGAGAATTAAATCAATCACATGTCAAGTCAATGTAAGGAGAAAAGCCTAAACTGAATAAGACATTGAAGCGGGTCACAAGCTGGGAATAAGAATAGTGCATGGTGTTAATAAAGGACGACACCGACAGAGAAATCCAGAAACAATAGGTAAACGAAGAAAAAAAGAGTAGAAATTGTTGAAGTGGAAACAAAATACAAATACGAATAGGGATGAGCAGGAGTCGAGCCAAAATTCGACTCGACTCGAGTTCAATCCGAGTCGAGTCAAAGGTATTTTTCTTGTAGTACTTAAAATTATACTGTAGTTCTTAAAATTAAGGCTGAGACCTGCACGGTCGAATTCTTGAGCCCAAGCAGAAGACCAACTCGGGTAGTGATATCAACCGGCTCGGCTCGTATCAACTGAGCGAAGTTGTTGTATTACTATACATCTGCTTCCGCCTCTGTCAAATCTGGTCGATCTCGTTGACGCGACATATTTGCTTTTTTATACCCCTTTCTTCGTTTACTGAACAAAACAGTAACTATTCTGAAATATACTACTGCGCATGCCTCGTAGATAAATATTTCTGATGCCAATAGTTTCCGTTTTGTCAAAGGAATGTTCTTTTTCTTATTCCCAGCATGACCCTTTTATTACATTATATGAAGAGCATGTAGGTCTAAATACCTAATGTATTACATATAATGTAGGTTTTACTCTTCCAGCAAAGAAGAAACATGTGATCATAGCATACAACCCACAGAAGTGATAGCTGGCAATACAGTGGTCGTAATCCCTAACGACACAGGAAGTGAGCGTTGCCATCGCCGCTGGTCTAGAGGCTAGCACGTGAGCCTTGGGTGTATGGAGTCTCGGGTTCGATTCTCGGCGGGAGAGCATCTATGATTTTTAACTGTTCTCGATGTTTCTGTGTTCGTGTCCCTGTCGTTATAAGTTATTAGAAAAAGCAAGTTAAACGAGTGAAGCAAGTAAAATTAGCAATAAGTAAGTTACTGAAACGCGTTCGGTGAGTCAGTTAAAAAAATAGTGGACAAAGCACTGGCTTTTCGCGCCGTCCATGCGAGTTCGAATCAATCTCGGCTTGATATTTTATCCATTTGAGAGAAAGTATTGTTTCTTTTCGCTACAGGATGGATTTTCTCTTTGGTTTCATGTCAAACATGCTCACGTAATGAAAAGACGCTGTAGATAATAATAATAATAATAATAATAATAATAATAATAATAATAATAATAATAATAATAATAAATATTAGTAGCTAACTCGTGTGTGTATTTCGACAACATAATTTTATATTATTATGTGGAAATAAGTAAGGCTGGCTGGCGCCCGCCTCCCTAATTTTTTCGATGCGCCTTATGGGTCCACGGTGTCCAACGTTGGTCCCATCCCAGTATCACCTCCTGTTTTCTCGATATAAGCTATCGACATTTTGCCTAAAGAGGGCTCTGCCGTGGCCCCATGAGTACCCATGACAATGACTCTTCGTTCATTTTGCATTGAAATCGCTTACTTTTCTGAGTACTATGAGTGCATACTGTCCAACGTTGGTCCCATCGCTCTACAGTTTCCCGTTCTCTCGATATAAATTGCTAATATTTTGTTTGTAAGGGAGATATGGCGTTACAATCATTACGTTTGAAGAAGAACTGAGGAAGATATTGCCTTGCCACAAACAACACCTATTATTATTATTATTATTATTATTATTATTATTATTATTATTATTATTATTATTATTATTATTATTATTATTATTATTATTATTATTGTTGCTTTACTTACCACTAATGTTGCCTACCTTTATTTGCAATGCAATGTGTTACTAAAAAGCAAATCAAATAACACTCCTCGCCATTCAGGCTTTCCGAACTCGAAATACATGAGTTCTCTGTGTTAGAGGAATGCACATTTATTATATTATTCTTTCAAATAACACGTTACACAAGTTACTTCACTTTCAATGTGTAATTTCATATCATCAGTAACAATCATCTTGTTCCAATAGGAAGATAACCCCCTCCTGCAAAAAAAAAAAAAAAAAACTGACCGTAGCGAAAGGGCGTGAACCTTCTTTAGGCGATTAATCGGGTCCAATATTTCAATAAGTTTCTGCACACAAATATTTCAGTAAAAGAGGAAAATTTATTCAAACTTTTTGAATACCTATTTATGGGCGAAATTTGGTTCCCTTGGAACTTTTTAAGAGTTTGAAGGGCCACCATTTTGAACATTTTCATCTGATTATTCTGGTTAACGAACTCATCAAGATATTTCAACAATTAATGTTTGTGCCAAGTTTCGTCTCAATCCGCTGAAAATTAGGGTGGTTATGGCATTCACAAATAGCGTTATATATATACAAATAGATAGATAAATAGACACACAGAGGGAGAGAGAAAAAGTGTTCTTCTTCCTTCTCGCACCTGTGGTGCGTCAGAGCTAAACCGGGCCCCTTTGCAAAACGTATTGACGAGCCTAACCTAAACACAAGCCTCTTACTTGCTAACGTAGAAACGTGGTCGGGAGGTGTAAGGCATGTAGAAATTGTATTTTTAATAACCATGAGTATGGTCGACTTCCATGTTTTTCCTTTTACTTTTTGCAGCTACTTCGGAACGTTTAATTTTTATTCTTTACTAATTGCAAATGGCGTTTACATTCAAAATATGAGGAATTTTTGTGGCATTTGTTCGGATATTCTTCTCTTTCGAAATGAAGACAAGAACAAAAGCAATACGCAAAGACAAAAAGTATTATCAGTACTAAACATTACCAATAATAATTGCTACGAAAAACTAAATACGACCTCTTTTACCATCTCTCATGAGTTGTATGTATTATTAACAAAAATTGTTAAAAATGTCCTTGCCGAGGATTCGAACTCGCGTCCTTTGCATTTGTAAGCCAGCACCTTAACCACTACACCAAGATCATGGCATGGTGACCGTTTAGTTGTCGGCGTATTTGTTGTATTTGTGTTTTATGTTCCCACTTCGACAATTTTTACTCTTTTTTTGTAAGTTTAACAGCTGTTTCTGGCTTTGTCTTTATTTCTCGTCCTTTATTTACACAATGCACTATTCGTATTCACAGCTTGTGCCCCTCTGCAATGTCTTATTCAGATTAAGCTTTTCTTTTTGCCCCTCAGTAAACATTTGATTGATTTAATTCTCATACTCTCCACGGATGGAGCGCAGGAATGCCAGACTCGAAAAATAGGTGTACATTTACTTTCCTGACAGATCATACAATTAACAACAACGATACTATTATAACACACTGTACTAAATTACACTGCAAAACATAGTATTAAAAAATGCTACGAATAAATATTTAAAACGCTGCAAAAATTCACATTTGTAAACAGTGGGTGTTATCAGAAAATGCAAGGTTTAATAGGTAGGCTATTGGAAGACAGTGTACGCTGTTTATGTTTCAGAAAATAAATTCTGTAATTGTCTCTAACACGTATAGATGTGCGCAAAGTGTACATAATAAGCCATGTACATGATTGCCAGAGTAGAAGTAGTAATAGAGTTCTTTCTAATAAATTGTGTGTTTGCTTTTCAAAGTTGCATGGAAGGAATAATACTGGCTGAATTGATGTATGTGTTGGTAACAGTTGTCTGCTGTAAAGGGAAGTGAATTCCTCAAGGAATAGTTTTCTAGAACTTGACACCTCATTGCAAAGACATGACCGGGGGTCTGGGGGCGGAGCCCCCAGCGAGCTTTAGCGAGTTTAATATCTATAATTAAAAAAAGATGAATACGAATAAGGGAATATGATGAAATAAAGTAAATCAATATTATATATTTAATAAAATTAATATAAAAATATAATAAAATAATTATAAGCTTGTTGCTAGGGGGATGTTACACAATATTAGTTACGATATTGATGGATAATACTGCAAACTAAGATTTGTCATTCGATGCTGTAATCGGAACAAAACTATAATATGGCAGCAAGTTCGGATAATCTCTAGAAATGTATTTAGTTACAACGTGGGTTACTTTGGAAATAGATACCGTCTACAGGGTAATAGTTCGAGAGCGGAAGATGTGAATTTGATCTGGACAATCAAACAAATATATATGTACCTGTACTATTCTAGTTATCTATGTATGATCTTTGCAAATTGTTTAAAGGCATGTATCCGTTCAGTTCATATATAATACAGAATAGTTGCTTCTTTTAAATTGAATTATTGATTTTATTCGGTAATGTAAATCAGTTCACTCAATAAGATATTTTAATTTTGTCATATTCCAAAACTACAGTGAGTCACGGTTTTCTTGCTACCCTGGTACCGTGCAATGCGAATAAGGATCTCTGTGGTGCTTCTGTTATCACTGTCACGAAGACCCAGAATCTTCTGAAACGAAGATCTTTCCACATTTCTAGTAAATGTGGTAGCGACTCTTAATTGATGCGTTACGGAAAATATACATATACAAATAATGCGTTCATTTGCAGTTGCGCCTGGTGCATTTCAATGCTGTGTAGGCTAAAGAAGAAGAAGAAGAAGAAGAAGAAGAAGATGATGATAAATGAATGGCATAGTAGAATGAAGTAGAAGGAAACGGGAGAACCACATTCATGATGTTTGCCCATCAAAAAGCTCGCTTGGCGTGAGCTGGGACCGAACAAGAGACTCCACGCACTAGAGGTGAACGCTCTACCACTGAGGTCATCAGCCCATTGGAAGAATCAATGTATGCAGTGGATGAAATTATTAATAGAAATACATGTATGGTAAATGGATATAGACTTTACTAGTTTATAGATGACCTAAGTTTTAAAGTGTAACACATATGTGTATGAAATAGACATGAACATAAATCTTCACTAGCTTCTTAAATTTTTTATAACCGTTAAAACACAAACTTATGAAAATTGCTTAGAAACTGAAGCGACACTTATCACTATCCGGTAGAATGCACTAACAAAAAAAAAAAAATCAAAACAGAGGTCGTGATAACGCTAAAATTATAGATAACAAGATAAGTAATATATAACAGAAAAGAGTTATAATAGTTCAAACAAATAAGGTAAAACCTAAAAGGGAAATCCTTTAAGAATGTTAGCTAATCCTATCTCACAATCAAAAGAGAGAATGCGACCACTGAGAGCAGAATTATTCCATAAAACATGGTACTATTTGTCAGTCGTAAATATTCTCTGATGTCTGAGTATTTCGAAAATTTTACAAGGCACACGCGCTAAGCACTTTACCGGTAAGAGGGCTGCATGGCCTAATAATTCTCAGTGACTGTTGGTGCGAGGAATAGCTTAATACACAGTCATTTTAACGAAGGTGCGGAGAAGAGTTTACATTAATCATTTCTATTTTAAAGAACATTTGCGAAACACTTTGTTCATTGTTGCTTAAATACGGACCATTTAGGCGTTCCGTTTGACAATAAGAAGAAAACAGAAAATCGGCTAAAACAGGACTACTGATCATTTTAAGCTCTTTGGATTTAACTACTGCTGAAAACGGACATATTATTGATCGAGAGAGTGCTGTTGATGCTGAGAAATTGCCTTACTTTGCCAGATTTTGGTTGTGATTCTAGAACTGTGAGGAAGATTCTGGATCGTCACGCGGAGCAGGGACACAAAGGATGGACCAGGTCAAAATTCAGGATTGAAAGACTCTGGAAATATGAGCGGTCAAAGATCATGCTCTGGTTGAGGAAGTACGGAACCATCATTTGCGCCGATCTGTCTTCGAAGACAAAGCAATTGAATTAGTATGTTTACACGAAACAGTAAGCCAACAGCTTATTGCAGCTGGACTCCGTCACTGGCGTCAAGCCATGAGACGTTCACGTTCAAAGCAGACATGCTATGAAAATCTAATTACTTTTACAAAAGCTATCAGAAGACATATTTTTCAAATCGCAGGAAGGGAACCAAATTCATTCATTCATTCTCCACTGCTTCTATACTCAAGCACTGGCGATGAGTGGAAACCCTCAGACGTACAATATCCTATATTCCAGAACAAACGAATATTTGTAAACGAAAGTTATTGTGAAACATGTTTTTCGATGGGTAAAGTAAATAAACTTTATTCTTTACTGAGTTTATCTGCGTCCAGAGAGAATAATGGAAAATTTCAAAGGAAATATGCAATATGATAGTGCAAAATAATATATATACACAGGGTGTTTTAAAACAACACCAACAGCCTTTGGGAGGTGACTCCTGACACTAACAAGTAAGGGACCATATGGTTGTCGCGCAAATCAGATGCAGACATACGCCATCTGATTGAGTATTAATGTGTGGCAACGTGAGAACTTTCTCCGCCTTCAATCATTTGTTCACTACCAGTTTTCCTCTAGGCGATTCCAAAAGACGATACGCTTTGCGTTTTTCAAATGTGGCTACCACAATGAACATTCTGGACAGTTTGAAACACCTTCCGCATATTGCTTTGAAAAAGGACTCACAGAGGAATGCTGCAGAGACCCGTGTGACCAGCTTGCTTTCATCTGCTGTGCTCACTGCGAGAAATGTTTGTGTGTTGACCACGCATTCATTCGTGATCTTCACGTCAACTGCAATTAAACTACAAATGGTGCGTACTGTTCTCTATTTTCCTCCACTTGTATTCACGCGGGTGTAATATTCACTCACGACTACGTTAAACCTTTTTACGCACGTGTACAGAGTCTTTTCAATTGTCTTTTGTGTTACTATTATTTTTCCTTGTGCATGAATTGCTATACTGTGCTATATCTTCCAAATCAATGTTATGCAGCGCTGGCAACACTGCGGTCCGGATGGCAACCCTGATTATGATCTTTCTTCGTCCTTGATGCCCTCGTTATGTTTAGTTTCTTTCTTTTGGTTGACTTTCTTTTCCTGTTTGCAAGAAATTAACTTTTCCCGTCATTCCTGACTTTCTTCAATTTTGCCGACATTCAATGTTTCCTCTTTCCTCGCTCCGCTCCCTATGGCCCTTAGCACCTTAAATTTCTCTGTTCTCCATATCTTTTCATGCTCAATCAGATGGCGTATGTCTGCATCTGATTTGCGCGACAACCATATGGTCCCTTACTTGTAAGATAAGGCAAAAAAGTATAGCCCAATGTGGTTGTACAAATGTTTCCTTCCGGAGTTATAGGCTGCCGAAAACATGCAAAAAAATTAAATTTAAAGGGCCGTAGCTCCAAAACTATCGGAACTACCGTAGTCCGGTCAAGACTTCACATAGGAATCCTATCCAAAAATATATGTTTCAGAATCCTAACGTACTCGCGCAACAATTTTTATTGAGGGAGTTTGGCTACAGGCGTATAATTTGAAGTACTCACAACTACCTCTATAAAAATTGTTGCGCGAGTACGTTAGGATTTTGAAACATGGATTTTTGGATAGAATACATATTAGTTCCTCAGTGAGTCTTGACCCGACTACGGTAGGTCCCATAGTTTTGGAGTTATGGATCTTTAAATTTCATTTTTTCATGTTTTCGGCAGCCTAGAAGTCCTAAAGGAAGTATTTGTGCATATAGGTTGGTTTATACTTCTTGTCTTATCTTGGTATCAAGAATCACCTCCCAAACATTGTCGGTGTTATTTTGAAAAACTCTGTATAACTTCACGGAAAAGTATCGTGGAACACATTTGTTTTTTTTTTTTTCGGAGATTCACTCTGAGATTCTTGATGGACTTCGACCCCATGCAGTGAGGTGATTGGGTTCGTCAGGTTATTAGGTTACAATCAAGATTACATTTAATCCAAATTTAATCTCAAGTTTGGCAATGAACGACCAGGTCAGCTGGTTTGGGAATATATAGGGACATACATACGTGAAGCTATATTCCAGTGTAGCTCCGAAACATCTGGAGCATTTTGAAAAATGAATTAAAAAAAAAAAGAAGAATGAGACACCAGAAAGACTAGAAGGTGAAAGGAGTCACATGTAAATATAATGCCAAACGACTGATATTAGTGTGCAAAATCCATAGTTTTCGGGGTCGCTAAAATGTGGTATCGGTTGGGGATTAAAAGGCTACTCACCTCTAAACTTGCTCAGCGTAAACAATCAGAATCACAAAAACACACTTCCACATTTAATTACTTTTAATGTTGATGGATGAGAAAATTGCCCAATAACGCCTTTTAATCTGTGATACCAAAACATGCAGTACTGACATAACCTGAGTTGTTGGGCTACCTCAAAGGAAACTGCCAAACGTAACGTGTTAGAGTGCGTCAGAATGGTACGACTATGGTTTTGATTCTTTACCTTGAACATCCAACTATCATAAGCTGACACATACCGCACGTTTGAATTATCTGCATAAAAAATGAGCGAATATGCATTAAAAATACTAAAATAACATATGATAAGGTTAATCAAACTTTTTTTTTACCTTTTTTTAATTGGAAACAAAATAATATTTAAGGACCGAATCTAAACCTTTTAATTATGAACTGACTTTTCCTTTTTTACAGACTTACAAAATTGCGCTTGAGCAAGGAATTAAACCTTTTGATTAAATGGAATACTTCTAGAATAAGTACTACATGCAAAGTACTAGGGCAATTCCATATGAAATCAACAAATCAAGGTGGCTCATGTGTTTCAGAATTTCTTCAAATTTTGTCAAATGTACAAATGAGGTATCCAAACATAGTACACCTGTCAAATTTTACAGCACTACATCAAAGGAGACTGCTGCAGGAGCCATTCGCATCCGCTAGATCGAAACCGCTAGATCTCTGGAGATATTGAAGCTATTTGAAAATGGTTTTCACTAAAATATTCTTAGAATTTGTAGCATTTGAAATATTGTAGTAATGAACTTTCCAAGTTGGGTTAAGCATATGAATTTCACCATCAAAGAGAAAAAAAGAAGAAAAAATAATGTCAAAATTTGGCAATTATTTCTGAAAAAGGCCCACCTAGCACCAACCTCAATTTTTTAAAATAAGTAGCTCTGGTGTTCCTCTTTAACATATAAAAACATTAGGAGGGTGTTTTTTGGTATGTTCAAGAAAAACAAATTATGACGCAATGTAAGTTGAGGACGGACTTGAGCACTTTTTGCGGAAAACCCCCAAATTTCCAATGACTGTTTCCAATTTTCCGTGTTGAAAATGTTTATAATTGTCAAGACTGAGGTAATTGAATAAATAAATTGTGCCAGAAATTTGAAACTTCATGTGCCATTGTTGAAGGGGCTCAGATTCTTTCATTAGTTCCAAAATCATGGACGACTAAGAAAACAATGGAACCATTTCAAACAACTCGTTGGTGCATTAAAAGAACGGACTCACTCAGAAGATATAAGTACAAACAATGGGTTCAAACTGACGGAATCCAAATGGAGACAATTATTAAGGAAACAGAAGACTACATTGAGATTTTTGTAATAAATAAATAAATAAATAAAAAATGAAAAAAGCGCAGCATCACGTCATAGCCAAATCCCAGAGTGACTACTTCAAATACACACAGTAGAGACTTTGGATGACAAATCATGCTTAATTACACTGGTCGGCATGAAAATCCTTCCACGAGGGTGAAAGGGTGTACCGGGTAGATTTTGAGACGCTGATTACGAATATCTCATCGAGAAAGTTCCAGCACGTAAGGTTATTTTTTTTGGCGGGGTGTTGTTTCCATAATTGACAGAAAAATCGTATTTTTCGTATTTAATAATGTGTTTTCCGTGTTTGGGATGGTTGAAAGGTACACATAAATCGATGTCGTTCGCCGTACCTATGGTTTGGCGCGAGCCCCGTGATCATGTTTCAGACTGTTACTTCTGTCTGGCTAATATAAAAGGTTTTTCAAAAAACATGAAGCATAAAATACAGTATCCTAACTTCGATTCCGCGAGGAGACCTGTGAAACATGATGTTTGTCTGCCTGTACCCGTACCACCAGACTAATACACCCTGTGCAGTGTTTCATCCGATGAAGAATTTGCTGCTTGTGAGGATGTTGCACAATCTTCGAGTACACAGTCAGATCCCAATTACGCTCCAGTGTCTGAAACTAATGAACCACGTGTGATAAATCAGGAAGAGCTGAATGATCTGATCAGAGACTTAAACCTTTCCAAGTCTAAGGCTCTGTTGCTTGCATCACGACTTCAACAATGTAATCTACTAAACCAAGATGTGAATATATCGATGTATAGGAAAAGAGAGGTGAGCCTAGTTCCTAATTTTACAAAGGATGGTGATTTGGTGTATTGCAGTGACATTCCATTGCTTATGGGACAACTGAAGTTGAACTACAACACTGAAGATTGGAGGCTATTCGTAGATTCCTCTAGGATAAGTCTCAAGGCAGTGTTACTACATAATGGCAATGAAAAGCCAGCCATCCCTATTGCTCATGCTGTACATATGAAAAAAACATACGAGAACACGCGAAACCTATTGCAGAAAGTAAAGCACGAATAGTTTCAGTAGTCTGTATGCGGTGACCTTAAGGTTATTGTCAGCCTCACCGGTTTACAAGGAGGTTACACAAAGCACTGTTGTTTCTTGTGTCATTGGGATAGTCGAGCAGAAGATCAGGACACCATCACAAAATGACCGCCAAGGAAACAACTGGTCCCAGGGGAGATGAACGTGGCTGATGAACGTCTTGTGGATCCGGAGAAAATATTCTTACCACCCCTTCATATCAAATTAGGGCTCATGGAGGTCTTCAAGGCCCTGAACCTGGATGGTGAAGCATTTAATCATCTCAGAAAACTATTCCCAAGACTCAGAGAGGCCAAGGTGAAAGAAGGTGTTTTTACGAACCTCAAATCAGAGACTTTTTTAAGAATACGAATTTTCCTCTAAGCTTAATGAAGTGGAAAGTGAGGCTTGGGAGGCCTTTCGAGAAGTGTGCAGTAACTTTCTAGGCAATTGGAGTGTGGTGGCGCTACAGTGGTAAATGGAGTGTGAATATGTTGGCAGACTTCTGTTGGAATGTGACACGCAAGACATCATGTAGTAATTACAAGAGGAGTAGGAAAACCAAGTGACACGTAAGTGTTTAACTTTTTATGCAATTTTATCTGCATAATTTATATTGATATTTAAATTATAACGTGCAAATAATTATGGGTGGAGAATAGCATCTTTGAGCGGATATTGAAACACCCCCTCCTCCCTGAACTCATGGGGAGGTACGTCATGGGGAAAAACGGGTTACGGATTCGAACTCAGGAGCTTGAAACTTATAGGGATCACCTATTTTCGTTCGTGGGAGCGAAAAAAATTTCATTTTGCCGACCAGTGTTATAGTTTTGCTGAAAAAACTATTTCTGTATTAGTCAAGATCTAGTTCAAGAGTAGCACTGGATCAACATTCTACTCAACTGTGCAACATTCTAATCTTTTTAAATGCAACATCCTAAGAGATATTATAACTTCAATTATCAAATGTTTCATTATGTTGTGTCAGTGATAAGTAAAAGCACGATACAGTTACATTTTATGCTTTCCAAGTTATTCTTTTGAAGCATGTTAACTATGTTTTTCCTCAGAATAAATACGTTATCTACTTTGGAGATGAGTTAGAAGCCTGATATAAAGCAGGGGCGGATCCAGAATGGACTTGTGAGGGGAGGACAGTTGGTTGTAATACTGCTACTTAGAGCTACTTTAAAGACCTCCAAACTCTGGGATGGGTTTTATTTATATATATAAAATAAGAAAGTTTCCTTTTCTGGGGGGGGAGCGATTGCCCCCTGGATCTTCCACTGATATAAAGACTGTAAATAAATAAGTAAACTTTGTCAACTTGTGCCTGCATGAGTGATTTTGGACTCACTTGTGAGTGAAACTATTTTGTCACAAGCCACGGCAAAAGTGTCTGAAATGTCTAGCGAGACATGCTAGTTGACAGAGGCCACTGGATGACCGAATTATTATTGTTGCCGATTTTTTTCGAATTTTGTCAAACTACAACCAATGTCAAACTATAACGAAACGCTTTTTTATGCTGGAATATGTTGGAAACCTTTGTCCAATACTTCAAAAGAGATTGTAAAAAGCCTAACGTTGGAAGAGATACTTGAAATTCATCATTATGAACACATCAGCTTGCTGAAACTTGAAGTCAGTCGTGTATCTTCTTCAAAGTCGTGTATCTCATTCACTCTAAATACTTGAGGAGAATCGAAAGACGAATCTTTTTATGTGAGCAATTTATTGCGTGCATTTCTGAAGAGAAATTATGGATTGAAAAATTGTTGAGAATTCACAAGAACATCGTGACTAATGTAAATTTCCTTCATCCCTATGGACCCAAGAAAATGGTTTTCTGGCCAAAAACACGTCACATGCTGGATTCCATACGAAAATTGCATCATTAATATTGGAGTACCCAATATTTCAACTGGTACTGACAAAAATTACAGAATTTCTGAAGAAGAAATTCAAGCTACTGAGAAATTCAAGCTACTTCTCTGAAATTGGTGATAAGAGATCTTAGGCTCAATGTTTCAAATTGCTTACAATCAACCAAACATGTAAATGTTAAAGTAGGACGTCGATAATCCGGACGTCAAAAATCCGAACGCGGTCCCTAGAAGCTAGTTACAGTACACTAATTGAGTTTTCTTTGTGTGAAGTCAATGTTTTTACAAAAGCTCATTCATATGTAATTATTTGTCATACATATTTTTATTTTCCCTTAGGCCTATAAAAGTTAAGTTTTAAGCGTGAGTTACAAGAACAGTGTAATTTAGTGTACGAGCAGGTTCTTCAGAAATACTAAATGTAAATAGTCTTTTGTACGGTATTGTAATTACTGTATGTACTGTATGTACTGTATAACCACTGTATCGATAAAAGAACATACCGTACAGTATATTTAAGCCGAAATGGCATTTCAGTTTCCTCTGAGAGAAAATGAGATAGTTGAGACGACGACGTATGTGCTGGCTTAATTTGACGTCAACTAAATGTGGCAAGTAACGACAAGGTTTTAGATCACCAATATAAATAAACGTTGTGCTATCTGAGGTTCGTGAAATAAAACAGTGACTTAGGTTTTTGTTTAAGGTCTCTTAGATATAGAGAGATCAATTTGGGTGGAGTTGCCACAGATTGTTTAGAAGTAGCTGCTACAGTGACAAATGCAATAGTTATGGAGGATTGAATGCGTTCTTTTAAGGACGATTAGTATCGGTAGCAGAAATCTCAATAATCTTGAGCTCGATACTGACCGAGAGGCTGGACAGTTCCTAGACCCATGGCCGTCGCGAGGGGGGGTCGAGCCGTGCCATTGCCCAGGGCGGCAAGTCTAATAGGCGGCAAAATTTGAAAAAGAAAAGTATACTATCAAAATATAATGTTTTGTAATAGGCCCACAGGGAGAAATAAAATTGTATTCACCTGAGAATGTAATTGAACTTATTTCACTCACATTCGAAATAATATTCACTCAGGAAATTCGGCTTCATTTTCAATTATCAAACTACTAGCCACAGATATCAAGTTCAATATTTCTTCTGCAATGGCGTAGATAAGATTTTCAGCTAGGGTGGATAAGACTATCAAAGTTTCTTTTATATTTATTCTATTCAGCAATGTTCTAACGCTCCACTCCAAGTTTGCAAAAGGTACAGTTCCACTTGAGGCAGGCTGTTCTAGCCCACAGCTTCTAGAGACATTTAGGTTCTAGCAGGAGTTGTCAACCAATTTACTGAGCAAATAACCAATTTCCGTTTTGTACAAATTACATACAGTAATGGAGAATGCCTTGTAAAAATTTGCGAACATTTTCTTGGTTTCGTGCCGGTAACATACATCACTAGTCTAGGACTCACAGAAGTAATAAATAAAAAGCTAAAGGAAATGAACATTCCTATCGAAGACATGAGGGGCCAAGGGTACGACATGGTTCCAATATGAAAAGCAAACACTTAGGTATTCAGAAGAGAATTTAAGAAATAAATTCCCAAGTCTTCTATGCTCCTTGTAGTAGTCATTCACTAAATCTTGTCTCAACGATGCAATTACAGCATCTCAGTACACCGTTTCATTTTTTCTACAGCTACAAAAGTTTATGACTTTTTTTTTTTTTTTTTTTGCGTCAGTTCAACGTTGGGCCATACTAAAGGAACATGTTAGCAGTCTAACTTTAAAACTGTTAAGCACCATAAGTTGGGAGAGCCGAATTGATGCTCTGACTCAACTTACTGGTTAGATATCAAATAGGGAGGTTTATAATGCCTTACTTCAAATAAGTAACGACAATAGAACAGATAGAATGGTCACGCGCGATGCTTTGTGTATAGCAAACCAGCTGCGTGGCTACTTTGCTCACTCGTTATCTGGTATGACTTTTTACTCCACATAAACATAGTAAGCAAAAGTGTCCAAAGCATTGATTCTCATGTGTTGATGCAGTCGGATTTCTTGAAAACGTATTTGAGTGTTTTGAGAAGAGAAGAAATTATGCAAAGTTTCAATCTTACCTAGTTGATGTGATGAAGTTGGTATCAGAATTAGACATGGATGATCCACGGATAGGTAATACAGTGCATGCTCGAAGTCGAAAGAAGAAGAGACAATTTCAGTACAAGGCAGAGCTATTGAAGATACACAAACAAGATACAAGATCGGTTTTTATTACAAAGTTCTAGAAATGATTTTGTTAGCTTTAAGAGAAAGGTTCGAGCAACTTAAACATGACAGCAAGTATTTCGTTTTTCTTTACGATATAAGTAATCGTAAAGATATGCCATCTGAACTTTTGTCTGAAAAGTGTACTAGCCAGCATTTTAACACACGAATAATCTAAAGATATTAACCCCAGTGATTTGAAAGACGAATTGAAAGAAATGTTATCCGCTATAATTAAGCCTAAATGTTCACCAAAAGAGATTTTAAAATTAATTAAGGAACATGACTGTGCTCCCAATGTCAGTGTTACACTTAGGGTGGCGAGCACCAAACTAGTGTAAATTACTCTTGTAGTAACTCTTACTTCTTTAGTCTGGACTACTTTAGTAAATTACTTCCGTAGTAATATACTCTTTTAGTAACTGTTGGAGAGCTCAATTTCTATTTACTTCTTTAGTTGTAACTAAAGTAGTAACGCCCTTTTACTAAAGAAGTAAGCAATTTCTGCCCACTGCTGGCACGTGCATTTCGTTTCCTATTGGGAGCTGAAGCTTATCAGAAGAAGTGCCCATGAAAAAAGGCGTTACATGCGATTGTAGTGAAGAACAGCAGGTTGTTGGAAAAAGCAGACGAGCTTCGTTCGTTAAAAATGCGTTTAATACGAGGGGAATATAATACAAAAATGTTGTTAATTGAAAGATAAAGAGAAATCGTGGAAGACCATAACCTTAAAATGGAAGTTATGAATAAGAACGAATTCAAGAACGAAATGGAACAGACTTCAGGCAATGTGCTCCAGAAATGTATGCTTTTATAAATGAATGTGAATATATTTTATATGTATGAAACATATTCTTTTTGCTTGATATATTTTCCAATGGTTAATATGTTCTTGTTTTTCACATGACATAATATTTGTGTTTAAGCATCAGTACATTTAATTTTTCTAATTACCACATCCCCTAATTGCAAAATAAAGAAGAAAGAAAGAAAAGAAAGAAAAAGAGAGAAACATAACTAAAATTATACATAAATAAAATGGGTGACATTTCACTGCAGTAGTGACGATCCAGTGCCTTATTTATTCATTTAAGAAGGAAAAGTATTTATACTAATTTATTATTTTACTAGCAAATTAGGTATAATTTTTCTGACAGCTTGTCCTGCAGCATCTGCTTGTGGCTGAAATGCATATTGGTTCACGCCATTCACATCCACAACACCAGTGTTTCTTCTAGACATGTTTTTTTTGGGGGGAGGGGGGGAATGCCCCTCGGATGCTCTGAGAGTTTTCTCCGGCAGGAGACGAAAATAATACTTCTATAATATAATAATAAATAGAATAGTACCATGTAAAAATGATATGATCCCCTTCGAATATTAAGTGTTCCCTCCGGGACATTTTTTCTGAAAGAAACACTGCGCAGCATCAGGGTGAAACACACCTACTTCTGTTCCAAAGTTGTGCACAGCGTTGCCAACCAGATTAGAACATATTATCGTACGCAGCACTTAAAATTATTGTATTTGACGTAAAATTATCGTATATTTTGTTTTCAGTCTCAATATCAAGCTTTAATATATTATTATTATTATTATTATTATTATTATTATTATTATTATTGTTATGAAACTAACATGAACGTTTGCAGCTAAAACTATAATTAACAATCTTGATAAAAGACAAAAAAACGTATTTCTTCACCAATCTATCGAAAATAATCTAACTTTCCTTCAACACTTTATGCATTTACTTGCGAAAACTTATCTAAAATACATTAAGTAGTTAGTAATTGCCCCATTTTGAACGGTTGCCTGTGTGCGTGTTCGTGGTACTCAGTTTGATTACAGGTGGAATCATGTGTTTGCAGTACAAATACTAATACTGGTTTGGATTAATTTTATAGTACTATGTTCCATCTCACACAGTATCGGTGTTCAAAATGTATGTTAAACTGCAATGATTCAATCAACCAATTATCTAGTAATAATGAACTGTGTAAGCAGGTGGATTCGTTTCACGTTTTTGAAGTACGATAAATGTAAAATTTAGTTAACAGTGTAACAAAAATATTTAAATTATTAACCGATTAACTTTAATTTGCTTGGATTATTTACCTTCTAGAGGCGGTTTGAGTAATTTTGTTACACTACACGTATGTTGCCAAACTACTCGTATGTTGCCAAATTCATATTCTTTTTTCATGCAATGAATAAAATTTCTTTCGAATTTCAAATGCCTGCAGAACTGTCTTTGCTTCTTAGCAAGAGTTGCTAATTATCGTATACTTTCCTATTATCGTACAGCGGCTATCGTACATCGTACAGGGGTCAAAATTATCGTATGATTCGATAATTATCGTACCAGTTGGCAACACTGGTTGTGCAGAACTGCAGTATCCTCAATAACATTTCCACACATGTTTTGTTTATATCTCACTGTTTTAGTGAGAATTTGGAAACGGTTCTTCCAAACACAGAATGTACGTTCTATTACACATCTTGTAACAACATGGGCTTTATTGTAGCGCCCTACGGCTCCTGTCTGAGGTCGAAACATAGGAGTCATAAAATGTTTGGAGAGAGCATATCCACTATCCCCAACAAGCAACCCATTATATTGTTCGTTTTCCGATTCTGGAGGAATTCTACTATTGTCTCAAATGCGTGCATCATGCGTGGAACTCAGCCAATGGCTTACCACGCTCAAAATCTTCATATTTGCGTCATAAATGATTTGTGTATTGATAGAAAAGAAATTCTTGCAATTTCTGTATAGTTCTGTTTGTGCTCCAAAAGGACAAAGTATGGGTATAGGTACACAATCCATTCGGGAATCAACCAATTCGATAGAATTCACTTTTTTCCTATATATATATATATGTGTGTGTGTGTGTGTGTGTGTGTGTGTGTAGTGGCGGATCCAAGATATTATCAAGGGAGGGGCTAAACCATAGTTTGCCGTTTAATCCAGTGTAAAGCAGGATTGAAGCCCATTTTATCCAGTGTAAACCTGAGCGTCAAGGGGGGCTATAGCCATTATAGCTCCCACCTTGGATCCGCCACTATATATATATATATATATATATATATATATATATATATATGTTTGTTCTGTGGCGTGGACACACACACAGTAGCTGTAAGGTAATTGAACTGTCTATCACACTGTTAAAAGCTCTTCCAGCAGTATTACGATGTATGTTAATAAGATCCCCTACTAAGATTTGATAAGTACCAGTGCGAAGGACTCGCAATCTACAAAGAAGTTGCAGCCTAGGAGACAAAGCACGGTTCCTGTCAGAATTATGCTGCAGTAACGGCTTCAACATATCAAGCAGCCGCTCAAAAGATTCCTTAAGCAACCCAAAACGCTCTTTGAAATCAATGTCACTATACATTGCAAATAGGTCTCTTTTCTCCACTAAAACTCTCACTCTTGGGATGTCTACTTCTTCCTCCATCTCCATATATACTTCGTAGTCCAGGTAATCCATAGAATTCGATATTTAACACGTAGAAACCAAAGAATTCATCTTACTCTCTAACTTTACTCCTACTACTGCTTAGGAGTAAATTTTGGCCTTATTTACTCCTCAAGTTACTAATGTAGTAGCGTACTCTTTGATGGTGCTCTCCACCAGTTTTGGAGTAAATAAATTTACTACAGTAGTAAACAAAAAATTTACTCCTGTAGTAATTTACTCCTTTAGTTCAGTACTCTCGACTGGAAGTCGCCGATTTCCTTCTCTCTTAGTAACTTACTACTTTAGTTTCATTTACTCTCGGTTGGTGCTCGCCACCCTTAGGATTTTGTTAACCTTACTGGTAACAGTGGCAAGTGGGAAAAGAAGTTTTTCGAAACTTAAGCTTATTAAAAACTATATACGTTCTTTCATGTCTGAAACACACTTGAGTAGTCTAGCGATGATATCAACAGTACACGAATTGGCTGGAACATTGGACTAAGCGAATGTGATAAAAGAATTTGCTCATAACAAAGCAAAAAAAAGTTTCTTTCAATTAAGGTATGTTAAATTTGTGTCTGTCTATTGGGTTCTAGTACATTATAGGGTTTAGGCTAATCACTTAGTTTTGCCGTAATATCTGATTCACTATATTATCTTCATGTTCCATACATACTCTATTGGAAACACCTTTTGATATAAAATAAACTTAAAATTCTTAAACGTGACTAAAACATAGCTCTTTTATTTTATTTTCTGTATGCGCTGCTGTACATTTCAGATATACAGCGATATCGAGCATACTGAATATTGTGTCATGTATGGAGTCGTTTAAATATTATGTAAGCATTCGAAAGAACTAGTTCATTTTTTTTTTTTTGTTTACTTTTCCATTTCGTACATATTTTTAAATCTAGTATATTACTTTTTCGTGACACTTGAACGTCTTCTGTCCAAATAAAGTTTGCGGATTAAAGGGGCGGCATGTGAAAGTATCGCCCAGGGCGGCAAAACTACTAGCGCCGGCCCTGCCTAGACCAAGCAGAATGATTCCGTTATAGTTAGTAATATATAAGGCATTGTTGCTACAGAGGTCCTTCCCATAATTTCCTGGTTATAATTCGCACAAGCAACGAGCGTCACATACATAAAGTGCTTGCGTGTCTAAAATGCTGACACTTAAACCGACAAAGAGGAATATATTTGTATGGTAAAATTTTGAGGCGATAATAATCAGGCTTTACAAAGTTCGGTAATGGAGATAAACTGAAAGTAAGAATCAGTGATTAGGTTGGATGCAGTTGCGTTTAGGAGATCAAATCATGAAATCCTCAATTGCTAATTTTCAGTGGTTCTACAGTGATTTTGAGTCTTTCAGTGTTTCCTAACTTAAGCAACTTCTTTGTGTGTTTTTAGCTGATCGTTTCCATCAATAGGGTTCCATATCTCAATTTATTTATATCCATCATCTGTCTGTCTGTGTACTTCATTACTTTATTGCTTAAAAAAAGGCGACAATCCTTTAACCCTCTACGGACAGTTAGAGTAGCTTCTGGCACTTGGGGTTGATTTTTTTTTAATTGAAAGGTAGACAATCACTGGGTCCACATTACTTGTCTTTTCCACTATATCTTCGTTTACAGAGGCTCCTTCTGTTCTTCCTGGGCTTAGGACTTCTTACGAAGGAAGTTCAGCATTGAAGAATTTGAAGATGATTTACATATAAGTGGTTTTGTTTCGTAAGATAATAAAGTAAAAAATGTGTATGTTCGAAGCAATACCCATCGAAGCATTTGCAGGGAGGACTAAAGGTTAAGTAAAAGAAGAAAGCACAAAACGAATAAAGATGTTCAATCAACAAAAATCTCACCAAGTCAAATAATAATAATAATAATAATAATAATAATAATAATAATAATAATAATAATAATAATAATAATAATAATAATAATAATAATAATAATAAGTGAATTCTTTAATTTCTCTTCAAAGAAAGCCTGATCATCCTGCTGATCAACACCTATGCTAAAATGTTAAAGATTGAAACTTTAATTTGGGCAGTACATAGAATTTGTGATATAAGGTACCACTAAAGAAGAACTTTCGGAAAGCTAACGTAAAAGGATGGAAAATGAGGGTTGCAGTACTCCATATCTCGGAGCGCCTTAACTTTGAGACATGTAATATCGTGTTTAGATTTTTGTTTAATATAATCATTGGCGTAACTAGGATATTTTCCTAGGGGGGTCATGGCCTCTTAGTTCTGAAAATTGGAAGAATCTTTTAGAAGACCATGTTATATTTTTTTTTAAAATTTTCTTCTTAGTCCTCCTTAACCCGCACTCATTATCATCTCTTCAAGTTGTTTAGTTCTTCTAATACTACGCTGTCATGTAACAGTTCAGTGAAAATCTACATTACATCAGAAATTTGCTTAAAATTGTATATTTCCTATATTCTGTTGCTACTGAATAATTACCTAAAATCTACTCTAATTATGAGTAATTTCTCATTACCGCTTTACTTGTGCAATTCTGAGCGAAATCACATTATTCGTAAACGTTAATGATTATGTTCAGTTTACTCTTATGTGGGCTAATATTTATTCATTTCTATATTTCAAGTGTAAAATATTTTCATTTTAATTGTAGACGGACTTGAGGGACAGCAATAGCAATCATATTAAATTTGTAGTGAAAGCATCACGTTTATCAAAAGCAACATTTCTAAGATTGGTAGTAAGTACACATTTCTATTACATACCATAATTTACATGTGTACTAAAAATCTACATGTCATATAAACAAAGTCAAAATTAAAATTAGTTCCCTTAAAGATTCTAAGTGGGTGTTGTCTACAACCTCAAAATATAAAAAATAATTAACTATATAAAATCTAAGCTACGCATTCATACACTGAAATATTTTTAAGTATTACTATTTCCGTATTGCTTGAATTCCAGTTAGCTACACATTTTCGTGATTTTGAAAGCAATATATTCAACGTTTTGCGGCATATATAAGACAACCAGTGGCGTATTTAGGGGGGTGGCTTCCGGGCTTAAGCCCCCCCCCCGAAATCTTACTTACTATAGTAGAGTATATGAAATATCTTGCAGAATTTTCACATTTTTAGGCCAAGCCCCCCCCCCCGAAAGTTAGCAAAGCCCCTCCCGAAACAAAATCATAAATACGCCACTGAAGACAACTCTTGTATATTCCTGGATTACATATGAGCCTCTTAGCGTACTGTTCTAGTTGGATCGTTAGTATCAACTGTCGGTAAATATGGTTACAGCCAAAGGGCACCCACAGAGGGGTCCACTGGATCCGGACGCTCACAAAATCTTTTTTTTTAATGATTGTGTTTTGTTTGTACCGGGGCGCACTCATGAAAGTCCATCCAATCTGGACCGCATGCAATCTTAGTAACTTGACAGACATTTGTGCACTTTCTTAATAAAACTATACTTTCTTTAACAGTGAAATTATTAATGTGGCTTAAAGATTTGATCTTACACTATATCTGTATTCTTTCCTTTCTTTCAAAAAAAAAAAAAGAAAAGAAAAAAAAGAAAAGAAAAGAAAAAGAAAAAATCTAGTTCTTTAATTTTGTTCTGTGAATATAGGTAAAGTAGGGGTAGTCGTGCGTTCTAGGGATACAATGTACCAGGTGACATGACACCTACAGCCCTTCTGAATTTCGTACCAATTTTACCTTCCTATCACTGAATTCAGTTTTCTATACTTCATTTTGGCAACATAAAGTAATTGCATATAGAGAGAAGCAAGTGAACTGGAAGACAATATGGGCCTTATACAGAGTCGTTTCGAATCGTGATTAGTGCCATACTAAAGAGTTCGACTAACATATTTTTCCGGCAGTAGTCAGACCTTTAGTATGACGCTAATCATACATCAAAAAGACCCTTTATGTTTTTCGTATGTCAAAGTATTTTTTTTTCTTGCTGACATTTGGAGAGTTTTCTTGCTGCCCACAAGTGGAAATAACAAATAAATGTTCCATCATATTTAAGATACCTGTGTATTGCTTCTATATTCTGATGTCTTTAGTTTATTATTTACTCCTTTAGTTAAATTTACTTTTATTTATAAATAGGGAGACGCAAATACCAAGGGAAACAAATTTTCATGTTGTATGTAACATTATACATATTTCTTGTATTTACGAAGTTACTTGACAATGCAAAAGTTATCATTCTATTGAGAATAAGGAAGCAAGCTATGGTTTCTATATTGTACTTATCATTGTTTAATTTAACAATCACCAGATTTATGGTTGTCCCTAGGTATAATAATGGTTGTCCCTTGGTACATGCCCACCCCGTACAAAGAGACGATATGACTTACTCGGTTAAAATTGCTCTTCCTTTTTTTTATTCCTGCGTTATCCATGTAACTTTTACAGTATGAAACTAAAATATCAGGTTATCAGGAACATACTTTTTTTTCTTTAGTATACCACTACTATACTCTTCTCAAAAGCAAAATATAAAATGTATTCGTGGTGTGCATGACTTCCGCTATTGGAAATTAGTTATCGTTTCCTCGCGTGCAGAATAACGCCGTGTCTGTCTCTTGCAGTATTGTACCCCTCCCAACTTTAGACACTCTGAACAAAAATTTCTGGGTGCGTGCCTGATTACAGTTTATAACTTAAGAATGTAACTACAAAGTTCAGTTCATAAATAATAATAATAATAATAATAATAATAATAATAATAATAATAATAATAATAATAATAATAATAATAATAATAATAATAATAATAATAATAATAGGGAAAAGCAAAAAAAAAAAAAAACGATATTGAATAGTGACTCTTGAATGGCTGTTACATGCATGCATGTAGAAGGCGACAATCGCTTGAGTTTAGCAGTTCAAGAATTCGGCTTCTTGTTTTCCTTTCTGTTGTTTTTTTTAGTGTACCTTAATAATTTGCTCTGAGAATCTTAACTATTCAAACATTACGATGCTATAAATAAAATAATAAGACTGGTCTACCATACATATATAAACAAGAAAATCTTAGTACATCACTAATGTTAATTACTTGAAACAATACAAAAGTACGGTAATTTATAGCATATTGTGCAAGTTGAGAGGTTGCTATACTGCCCACTATCACATTTATCCAGGGATTTTATTACATCCAGACACCAGACCATACTTTAAAAAATCGATGGGCGGAAGAATATAAACACTATTGAATATGTCGAACGCAAGCATCACTAAAATGTTATGTGAATTGTGATAAATTGATAACATTATTTTCGTACAGTAGAAAAGTTCAAGGGGATTCAGGTCAGCTTCTCAGGAGGGCCGGCCCCCTTGGTCCTCCTCTAGTTCCGCCTATGAATGTAATTACACACATTTTTAATAATTGACTTAGAAGGTTAGAAAACGGGATTGGAGTGGTTCATATAGATCTTTATATCTCTGAATTTCTTAAGTTTAGAGAAATGGAATTCGTCATTTAGATTCTTTTCATTTGTTGATGTAGAACGTGTTTCTGGGTTGCTTAATATTTTACAAAGAAAAAGAGGGCGTGTCGAGCTTTCACCCCGTGGTTATTTTAAATTACTTAGCCTGGCAGAAGTTTTCCGATAAGCAGATGAAGATAGGTGTACGTCCACTTTAGGTGTGCCATGAATTACCACGTACGTTAAGATATAAACATAACATTAATCAAACCTTCTGCTTTTCATGTGAAGAACGAGACTTTCTGCTAGTATTTTTATCTTTATTTTGTTTATTGTTTTTTTTTTGTTTTGTTTTGTTCTGTTTTGTGTATGCAACACAATAAATGAAACACTGGAATCACAAACAAGCAGATCAAGACAGAAGTATGTCCACCAAAACGGACTAACTACATTTGTGATGAAATTGAGATAGAGTGACATTTTGTGAACTGAGAGTTTTATCATGCCAGAATGTACGAAGTTTGCAGCTTCTTCAGTTTGACAAAGGATAGGAGAAGTTGTTGTGATACAGTGGATTCCATGGCATGTGATTAACTATTCAGTTCTTGACACAAATGTCATTCTATTTCAATTTCATCGAAAATGTAGTTAGTTCGTTTTGACATGGGACCACCCAAATGAGAAATTGGGAAAATTGTAGAAGTTATACGGGCTTCTTTTATCCACTGTACTATTTTAATGGTTCTACCGCGAGTTCACACATACACACACTAATATACAAACACACACACACACACACACACACACACACATATATATATATATATATATATATATATATATATATATATATATATATATATATATATATATATATCCCGTTGACGCTCAGATATACACTGAATAAAATGGGCTTCAATCCTACTTTACACTGGATAATGCCGCAAATTATGGTTTAACCCCTCTCTTGATCATATCCTGGATCTTGGATGTACTATTTTTAGAGACCATAATAAAGAAAAAATGAAATGTATCCTAAATGAAGTTTTCTGTAGGAATTTGCCTCACTTGAGGTTATTAGAAGCATTTAATTAAATTTACTGATGCTTTCTTGAATTCACTTAAATATCCTATAGTATCTCTTCTTATACTGTAGAAATCTTTCAAATTTAAAACCCAAGAATAATATGTAGAATATTTCGTTTAAAAGTAAAGAAAGAAATAATCTGACGAATTATGTTATGAAATTGCAATTTCCTATTTCCTTGAAAATGATTGTCATTGAAAAGAAAATGAAAATATTACATAACAACATGACACAGAAATAGTTACTCAGAGGTAATTTTAAAATCTTTGTTAAAATAATTAAGACAGCATTTTATTTCATTCTAAATTACCGTCCATAATTTTTCTCCTTGGATTTTTATTTTTATTGCTGCTCAGTTACACGTGCGAGTTTCCTGTTACTTCACGCTGGAAGATGTTCGTTATGGCAACTTCACTTTCGTTGCGTCTTTAGATGAGAAACTTCAACGTGAAGAAACGAGTTTTGGAGCATGTTGTTGAAAAGAAGCCGTACATTAATAATTAAATTTAATGCAATTAGAGTGATCCATACTTATAACTATAACAAAGTATGAATTAAGACATTGGGAGGTTAATTGGTACAAAAATTAAATAGGTCGTTGCCAACCGGACCGAATAGGAATTTTTATAACATTTTCCTGAGATACTCCATAATAATATTATGTTCATATGTTTGTTTACAATTTTAGCGGCTTCGTAAGACAAAATAGTTTTCACATGTTCGCCATTATGTTCGTAATATATGTAATGTGAAGTATGTCAAAAGTGAAAAGAGCTGTCGTCAGATTCCGAACCACGCACATAGATTTATCTGTCATTTTGAATGGCGTGTTCTGTTAATCAGTTGCAGTGATGGGTTCAGAGTTTAAGAAGTCACATAAACTATAACGGCGAAACGAACTTTGCATAGCCCTACTTATTTTGTAGACATTCTTTTAATTCTGATGCGAGCACCAGTGTATACAAGAGAGTTTGGGGTCTAAACCTCCATTAAGCAACATGACATGGAAAAATAAGGTTTATTTTGTTAATATATACAGGGTGTTTCAGAACAACACTGACAACGTTTGGGAGGTGATTCCTGACACCAAGACAAGACAAAAAGTATAGACCAACTTGGGTGCCCAAAATGCTTCCTTTCGGAGTTATAGGTTGCCCAAAAAATGAAATTTAAAGGCCCATAGCTCCAAAACTATGGGACCTACTATAGTCGGAGTTATAGACTGCTGAAAACACGAAAAAAATTAACTTTAAAGGTCCATAGCTCCAAAACTATGGGACCTACCATAGTCAAGATTTCACTTAGTAACTAATATGTGCTTTATTCAAAAATCCATGTTTCAGAATCCTAAGATACTCACCCAACAACTTTTATAGAGGGGGCTTGGATACGTGCATATAATTTGAAGTACTCACCAACTACATCTATAAAAATTGTTGCGGAAGTATCGCAGGATTATGAAATATTTATATTTGGATAGGGCACATACTAGTTCTTATGTGAAGTCTTGACCCGATTACGGTAGGTCCCATAGTATTGGAGCTATAGACACTAAAATTCATTTTTTGACGTTTACGGCAGCCTATAACTCCGAAAGGAAGCATTTGTGCACCCAGGTTGGTCTATATATATTAAACAAAACTCACATTTGTCCTGAAAATATATGAGACCCAGTGCTTGAATCTTCTTGAATCTTCTTCCTGCGTAACCCACAGGATGTGAGGCACAAATATTACCTGAAAGATAACAAGGAATTTGTCATTGAATATCCATATATCCACTATATATATACAGAAATTTTTAACTTAATTTTACATACTTTACTTAACATACAGAATTCAAGCTATTCAAGAAGTTTAGTCAACACTACTCCAACTATTTTTTTTTTTTTTAGTTTGAATTTCTCAATCGATTCTGTAAAAATAATTTTGTTACATGTCTATTAACATACATACTTGTAACAGTATGATTTGTAACGTATACAAATAACTAAGCAATAACTGAAAAGTTAACCAGCTTCATCTTTCCGTGTATTTATAATATTATATATACTAACTTGTAAAATATGGACACGATAGTATTTCCGTGATACATCGAAATTCAAGTATTCATTCGATTTTGATCGTTTCTAATGCAAATAAGATTTCATTCGATCATTCATTTCCAACACCACAACGTTGACTTACCGTTTAATGTAGAATTTGAATCACACGTGATAATACTGGGAATTGAACCCAGGCATCCTGTAAGGAAGAAGCGTTTGTTTACCATATATATATCCACGAGAAAGTTCCAAACTATGCGTATAATTTCATATACTAACAAGGAAGGGTCACGCAGTGGCTCCGCTGAGATCCGAACGAGACAATTGTGTTTGCATTTGAAATGTTATAACTAGATGAATCCCAAAATTATACGTGCCACCGGGAGGAATATCGTGAGTTACAACATATTTTGTAATGTAAGAACTACAAAAAAATTACATGGCAGAATAGTTTGAACCGAGTCATTTGTTCGGAAACGGTTGGGTAAGTGGAAAACTCGGCCAACACGTATCCCATCATTTTCAACGACAAACTTTTTGGGGTAAAAAATTTTGTCCCAGGGTCCCCCGCAGGGTCCCAGACGGGGTCCAACTCAAAATTTTTAAATGGCAAGGGGGGTTAAGTGGCACATCATTTGAAAGCTGTTGTAAAATGAAAGAAAATGCAGCAAGTCTCGACTCTCTATAACAACCCTGTGCAAAATGACGGAGGGTCAAAATGTAAACAAAAACTTAATTGAAAAGTCCATGGTCACCACTATAAATCGGAAATGGTGAGACTTGAAAATAGGAAGGAAGTCTGGCATTATGTTGAAAGTACAACAATTTAAGTGAAAACGTCTTGTCCCAGGGTACCCACAGGGTCCCAAGTGGGTCCAACTAAAAAGTTGCAAATGGAAGAGAGGTTAAGAAGCTCAGCGTTTGCAAGATCTTGTTAAATGAAAGTAGATGGAGCAAGTCTTGACTTTCTACGACAACCCTGTCCAAAATTGTGGCGGGTCAAAATGTAAATAAGAGCTTAATTAAAAAATATGGCCACCTTGAATCCAAGGTGCTTAAAACCTGTCATTCATAACAGTACAAATCTAAATCTCTATTTTTCTCTATTATGTATTTAGAAATACTAGGAAGACTAAACAACAATTGTATTTCGATTCACTTCAACTATTATTTCATTCGGTAACAACACATAGGTCTATATGGTTTCTTCTTAATGCACGTTCGTCACGGTTCTCTCGGCATTATTTACTTGAATATAACGAATATGCGATGAACACACAACTATGACTTCCTACTCATAGTAAAAAAATAAATTTAAAAAAAGTTGAATACCTTCGGGTATTTTTCTAATTTTGTCATACGTAGTTCATACAGAAAGAACTTGCTGCACCAGTAAGTTGGGGGCTCTATTGTAACGTATTCGTGATGGTTACATTTGTATGTCATTCGGTGGTATGATCTCAATACTTCAAACAATACAAACTAAAAAAACAATCATTTGCAAGATTGGCAAGTAGTACCAAACATATGTAAGTCATTTCAGTACATCGAACTGCGTCAAACTTTGTTGGCTTGGTCACAGTATTCCAAGAAATAACATGTTTGTATACAAACTCATTTTTCACGCTGGCAGCCATATCGGATTACAGATTATACTCTTTGATATTTTGTGGACTATTAACCATAAACGTTCACTTCTCCAACACCAGTGGTGTGAGCTGGATATGCGTTCGATACATAGTGCGGCATTTTGAACTCAAGATGTCGCGTTTTTGAACATTTTGCATATTTTAGTCACTTACTAATCAACATTAATGCCAAATTTGTTTTCCTAGCTTCAGCAGTTTGGTATGCTTATCCTTTCGATATAGGTTTTAAGCGGCCATCTTGGATTGTTTTCCAATTTGTTTACATTTTGACCCACCGCAATTTTGGACAGGGTTGTCGTAGAAAGTCGAGACGTGCTCCATCTTCTTTCACTTAACAAGAGCTTTCAAACGATGTCCTACCTCTCTTGCCATTTGAAATTTTTTAGTTGGAACCCACCTGGGACCATGTGGGGACCCTGGGACAAGACTTTTTCACTTAAATCGTTATACTTTGAAAATAATACCACACATCATTTTCTGTTTTCACATTTGTCTCACCATTTCCGATTTATAGGGGTGACCATGGACTTTTCAATTAAGTTTTTGTTTACACTTTGACCCGTCGCCATTTTACACAGGATTGTTGTAGAGAGTCGAGACCTGCTGCATTTTCTTTCATTTTACAACAGCTTTCAATAATGTGTTTTCCGTGTTTGGGATGGTTGAAAGGTACACATAAATCGATGTCGTTCGCCGTACCTATGGTTTGGTGCGAGCCCCGTGATCATGTTTCAGACTGTTACTTCTGTCTGGCTAATATAAAAGGTTTTTCAAAAAACATGAAGCATAAAATACAGTATCCTAACTTCGATTCCGCGAGGAGACCTGTGAAACATGATGTTTGTCTGCCTGTACCCGTACCACCAGACTAATACACCCTGTGCAGTGTTTCATCCGATGAAGAATTTGCTGCTTGTGAGGATGTTGTACAATCTTCGAGTACACAGTCAGATCCCAATTACGCTCCAGTGCCTGAAACTAATGAACCACGTGTGATAAATCAGGAAGAGCTGAATGATCTGATCAGAGACTTAAACCTTTCCAAGTCTAAGGCTCTGTTGCTTGCATCACGACTTCAACAATGTAATCTACTAAACCAAGATGTGAATATATCGATGTATAGGAAAAGAGAGGTGAGCCTAGTTCCTAATTTTACAAAGGATGGTGATTTGGTGTATTGCAGTGACATTCCATTGCTTATGGGACAACTGAAGTTGAACTACAACACTGAAGATTGGAGGCTATTCGTAGATTCCTCTAGGATAAATCTCAAGGCAGTGTTACTTCATAATGGCAATGAAAAGCCAGCCATCCCTATTGCTCATGCTGTACATATGAAAAAAACATACGAGAACACGCGAAATCTATTGCAGAAAGTAAAGCACGAATAGTTTCAGTAGTCTGTATGCGGTGACCTTAAGGTTATTGTCATCCTCACCGGTTTACAAGGAGGTTACACAAAGCACTGTTGTTTCTTGTGTCATTGGGATAGTCGAGAAGAAGATCAGGACACCATCACAAAATGACCGCCAAGGAAGCAACTGGTCCCAGGGGAGATGAACGTGGCTGATGAACGTCTTGTGGATCCGGAGAAAATATTCTTACCACCCCTTCATATCAAATTAGGGCTCATGGAGGTCTTCAAGGCCCTGAACCTGGATGGTGAAGCATTTAATCATCTCAGAAAACTATTCCCAAGACTCAGAGAGGCCAAGGTGAAAGAAGGTGTTTTTACGAACCTCAAATCAGAGACGTTTTTAAGAATACGAATTTTCCTCTAAGCTTAATGAAGTGGAAAGTGAGGCTTGGGAGGCCTTTCGAGAAGTGTGCAGTAACTTTCTAGGCAATTGGAGTGTGGTGGCGCTACAGTGGTAAATGGAGTGTGAATATGTTGGCAGACTTCTGTTGGAATGTGACACGCAAGACATCATGTAGTAATTACAAGAGGAGTAGGAAAACCAAGTGACACGTAAGTGTTTAACTTTTTATGCAATTTTATCTGCATAATTTATATTGATATTTAAATTATAACGTGCAAATAATTATGGGTGGAGAATAGCATCTTTGAGCGGATATTGAAACACCCCCTCCTCCTTGAACTCATGGGGAGGTACGTCATGGGGAAAAACGGGTTACGGATTCGAACTCAGGAGCTTGAAACTTATAGGGATCACCTATTTTCGTTCGTGGGAGCGAAAAAAATTTCATTTTGCCGACCAGTGTTATAGTTTTGCTGAAAAAACTATTTCTGTATTAGTCAAGATCTAGTTCAAGAGTAGCACTGGATCAACATTCTACTCAACTGTGCAACATTCTAATCTTTTTAAATGCTACATCCTAAGAGATATTATAACTTCAATTATCAAATGTTTCATTATGTTGTGTCAGTGATAAGTAAAAGCACGATACAGTTACATTTTATGCTTTCCAAGTTATTCTTTTGAAGCATGTTAACTATGTTTTTCCTCAGAATAAATACGTTATCTACTTTGGAGATGAGTTAGAAGCCTGATATAAAGCAGGGGCGGATCCAGAATGGACTTGTGAGGGGAGGACAGTTGGTTGTAATACTGCTACTTAGAGCTATTTTAAAGACCTCCAAACTCTGGGATGGGTTTTATTTATATATATAAAATAAGAAAGTTTCCTTTTCTGGGGGGGGGGGGGAGCGATTGCCCCCTAGATCTTCCACTGATATAAAGACTGTAAATAACTAAGTAAACTTTGTCAACTTGTGCCTGCATGAGTGATTTTGGACTCACTTGTGAGTGAAACTATTTTGTCACAAGCCACGGCAAAAGTGTCTGAAATGTCTAGCGAGACATGCTAGTTGACAGAGGCCACTGGATGACCGAATTATTATTGTTGCCGATTTTTTTCGAATTTTGTCAAACTACAACCAATGTCAAACTATAACGAAACGCTTTTTTATGCTGGAATATGTTGGAAACCTTTGTCCAATACTTCAAAAGAGATTGTAAAAGCCTAACGTTGGAAGAGATGCTTGAAATTCATCATTATGAACACATCAGCTTGTTGAAACTTGAAGTCAGTCGTGTATCTTCTTCAAAGTCGTGTATCTCATTCACTCTAAATACTTGAGGAGAATCGAAAGACGAATCTTTTTATGTGAGCAATTTATTGCGTGCATTTCTGAAGAGAAATTATGGATTGAAAAATTGTTGAGAATTCACAAGAACATCGTGACTAATGTGAATTTCCTTCATCCCTATGGACCCAAGAAAATGGTTTTCTGGCCAAAAACACGTCACATGCTGGATTCCATACGAAAATTGCATCATTAATATTGGAGTACCCAATATTTCAACTGGTACTGACAAAAATTACAGAATTTCTGAAGAAGAAATTCAAGCTACTTCTCTGAAATTGGTGATAAGAGATCTTTACAATCAACCAAACATGTAAATGTTAAAGTAGGACGTCGATAATCCGGACGTCAAAAATCCGAACGTGGTCCCTAGAAGCTAGTTACAGTACACTAATTGAGTTTTCTTATGTGTGAAGTCAATGTTTTCACAAAAGCTCATTCATATGTAATTATTTGTCATACATATTTTTAAACCATATAGACCTATGTGTTGTTACCGAATGAAATAATAGTTGAAGTGAATCGAAATACAATTGTTGTTTAGTCTTCCTAGTATTTCTAAATACATAATAGAGAAAAATAGAGATTTAGATTTGTACTGTTATGAATGACAGGTTTTAAGCACCTTGGATTCAAGGTGGCCATATTTTTTAATTAAGCTCTTATTTACATTTTGACCCGCCACAATTTTGGACAGGGTTGTCGTAGAAAGTCAAGACTTGCTCCATCTACTTTCATTTAACAAGATCTTGCAAACGCTGAGCTTCTTAACCTCTCTTCCATTTGCAACTTTTTAGTTGGACCCACTTGGGACCCTGTGGGTACCCTGGGACAAGACGTTTTCACTTAAATTGTTGTACTTTCAACATAATGCCAGACTTCCTTCCTATTTTCAAGTCTCACCATTTCCGATTTATAGTGGTGACCATGGACTTTTCAATTAAGTTTTTGTTTACATTTTGACCCTCCGTCATTTTGCACAGGGTTGTTATAGAGAGTCGAGACTTGCTGCATTTTCTTTCATTTTACAACAGCTTTCAAATGATGTGCCACTTAACCCCCCTTGCCATTTAAAAATTTTGAGTTGGACCCCGTCTGGGACCCTGCGGGGGACCCTGGGACAAAATTTTTTACCCCAAAAAGTTTGTCGTTGAAAATGATGGGATACGTGTTGGCCGAGTTTTCCACTTACCCAACCGTTTCCGAACAAATGACTCGGTTCAAACTATTCTGCCATGTAATTTTTTTGTAGTTCTTACATTACAAAATATGTTGTAACTCACGATATTCCTCCCGGTGGCACGTATAACTTTGGGATTCATCTAGTTATAGCATTTCAAATGCAAACACAATTGTCTCGTTCGGATCTCAGCGGAGCCACTGCGTGACCCTTCCTTGTAAGTTTATTGAACTTCCCATGAGCTTTCTCCGCCCTTAATCTATTCTACATGACTTGAGAATTGACTACTCTCGACTTATTGGTGTTTTATAATTATTTATTGAAAACATAATTTTAACACTTTCATGTCTATCTGTGACTTCTCATGCTTACTTTCAGAATAACATTTCAAAGGAAAATCAATTTTCAATATAGCTCAAGAGTACACATTCGTTCCCTAAATGACTGAAAAAATATTATGTTAAAATACTATATTATGTGTTATTAAATTAAGAAATTTTAAAGTGAATTTATAAACTATTTTATTTTCCCTTCATAAACAATTTGTATATGAGTGCTCCAATGAATGCATTGAAAATGACTGCGCAGTACAATCGCCCTTAAAACAATATTTGTGAATCTTTCCTTGTGACAGGTTGGTCTTTCCTTCCTTGTACATCATGTAGAGCAGTGGTTCTCAACCTCATTACTATCAAGGCTCCCATTTTATCACATCCTCTTGCCAGCAACCCCCTTATAATTTCGGGTTTGTAATGAGCTTGTGTGGAATTTTTAATATACCTATTGCGGAGATCTCACGATAGTAGAATCCATTTCTTCTATATAGTGGTTACAGTAACTTCCCTAAAAGAGAATGGATTAAAAACATATTTGGTCAGTTCATTCATGTTACAAATATCGAATCCAATTCGTCATACGTTTTCAAAATGGAGGCCGTTGGAAAATTTTAAAACTTTATAAATACCTTAATTTCAGGTGATATAATAAAAAGTGATTTCTAATTTTGATTACAAAAAATTGGACAGTTGTTAAAAAAGTTAATTTTCTAGAGGTCACCACTTTGAGTCACCTCATATTGTGAATTTGGTATATACATTGTTCTGTATGTGTTCAGTATCACAAAACTGTTAAAAGCAGTTTTTTTACATTAAAAATTTAAAATAAAATCCCATACCAAAAATCTGCCTTCATTGTGGCCAGCTTACGAAAAAAAAAGACTATCGCTCACACACATACGTGTACAATTCTACAAAGAACAACAAAGGAACTTGAACAAAAGCAATCCCTTTTATTACCGACAGAATTATTTTCCATTGTTGATTTATCAACAAACGCAACACAGCTACTACGCATTAGTGTTTTAGCTCTGTGATTACCTTAACATCACAGCGTTGAAAAAATATTTTTAAAAATCTCATTTGTTTTACTTACGGTACATATTTTTAAAGAACGTATAAACCTAGTTTAGTAGACCTGTTTTCTGTTGTTCTTAGGAGGTGTATAAAAATAAAAAAATGCCTATCAGAACAAAATTCAAAATAATATTTAAAAATAGTTCCCGGTATTAGATTGTCCATTTTTCTTTATCTTTTGATATAATTACAGTTTATATGCTTAAAGGAGAACATGCTTGATAACATTGGACATCCTTGTTGATCGTGGCATATTTTCACGACTTCAACACGCATAGATTCTGTCACTCCTTCCAGACGCCTGACACACAATCTGCAGTATCCGCGTCGAGGCTCGAAATCGGATGAACTCAGTGCCTGAACACTTTGTGGGTAATGTCGGTGCAACTGATTCTCATGTAAATCTTCCCACAGTACTAGGAACTGTTAGAATGCAGTTAGTAATTGCATGAGTGTTCATAGATGGATTCTCGTTCGCTGTAGTGCGGCTTCCTCAAATACTGATGTTCTTACTGATGTCACTGCATCACAGCTTTTAAAGTTTGAATGCACGTACTCTGTTTCGCAAGCATTGGTGAATCCTTGGAAATATGAAACATGCTGGATGGCATCTACTTGGAAATCTGGCACGATAAATATACTCTACTTTCGTACTGTTACCATGCACTTTGTCATAAATAAGATGGATGTCTGTGAGTTCCGCGTTTTTGCAACGCTCCATTCAACGAACAACCCCCCTTGCTTCCAGAAGACTCCCACCATCCTTCCCTCTTAATAGAATTTAGGCAGGTAGGCCTACAACAACCCAAATCATCAACTTCTGAAATAAAACCGCGTTACAATTTTTCCAAAGTAAAAAAAATTTTGGACTTGTATAATGAACTTTTGTTTGCTGACTGGAAACAGGTAGATGATTGCGCTAATGTTGACCTAGCGATAGAAGAGTTCTATAACATTTTATACTCAATCTTTGATAAATGTGTTCCATTAAAAAGATATTCTCGTAACTATCCCATATGGTTCACTAGAAACATCATTAAACTTGTGAAAAGTAAGAAATACCACCATAAAAAATGGAAACGTGGAGGAGTTTTTTCAGAATATCATCACGAAAAATTATGTATTATTAGAGCTTGCATTAACAGAGAAATCAACGAAGCACATAAAAAATATGTACACGACTGTGAACGAAATATATTAGAAAATCCAAAAGCTTTCTGTCGTATGTAGAAAACAAAACTAGAAAATCAAATCATAACATTCTTCGATTTGAAAACAATATTTTAAAAGATAACTTAGAAATTGCAAATGCTTTTAAACAGCACTTTCAAAAAATCGTCAGCAACTCGTCAGCTACCTATGACATTCACAATACTTCAAATCTGGAAACTTCTGAAATAATTGACAACCTAAATTTTCACCCCATACATCTGACCGAAGTAGAAAATGCAATTAAAAATCTCAAGCCTAGAAACTCCCCGGCCCGGACGATGTACCTCCATATGCAATAAAAGGATGTGCTGATATCCTAAAATATCCACTATTAACTATATTTAATAAATCGCTATCGTCATCCCTGTTCCCATCTAAGTGGAAAATTTCGAATATTTTACCAATACCAAAAAGCAACTGTGACAACCATGACGTTCAAAATTATCGGTCCATTGCCTTAATATCTGCCCCAGCTAAGATGTTTGAATCTATCGTTTATCAAAGAATTTTTAACCATATTCATCCTTTAAGATCTTCATATCACCATGGTTTTCTGCCAAAGAGGTCTACAACAATTAATCTTGTTGAATTCATACACTTCATTGCGGAACAAATTGACAGTAGAAATCAAGTTGATGCAAAATATACGGATTTCAGTAAAGCTGTTGATACACTGGATAATGATATCTTATTGAACAAGCTTGTTTCATTCAACGTCACTCTCAAAGCTAGACAATTTCTAATGTCATACCTCTTTCATCACAGACAACATATAATATATAAAAATATAACAACTCCAAGTCTCATTGTAACGTCAGAGGTCCCTCAGGGCTCAAACCTTGGTCCATTATTATTCTTAATTTTTATAAATGATCTCCCAAATGTGCTGCCAAATTATACTAAATTATTATTTGCTGATGATGTAAAACTCTATCGAAGAAATTCCCAGCCCTCCGATGCTCTCGCACTACAAGAAGATCTAAGTGCACTACATACTTGGTGTATAACGAACAAACTTAATGTTAACATAAAAAATATACTGTTATTATATTTACAAAGAAAATTGATAGTCTAGAATTTAATTACAGTATAAACAACACTCTTGTACAAAGGGTTGACACTGTAACTGACTTAGGAGTCACTATTAGCTCTAACTTTTCCTTCAATAAGCATATCACTCGCATTGTTAATGAAGCCTACAGAAACCTTGGCTTCGTAATCAGACTTGGCTTTGACTTTTCAAATACCAAGGTTCTTAAAACCCTGTTCAATAGTTACGTTAGATCCAAACTTGAGTATACTTTTCAATCATATGGTATCCTAACAATCAGAAAAACAAAGCACGTCTTGAGGCGATTCAATCTCGTTTTGTGAGGTACAGTACTTAACTTATAAGGAAACCGGACTATATCCAAAATTGGAAAAATATACCGACCTCCTTCGTAAGCACGATATCTCATCCCTCGAAGAAAGACGTATCACCCAACTCTTGATTTTCTTAATGAAATTATTGCAAAATAATATAGACTCTGAGTATTTACTATCCCAGATAGAATTACATGTTCCAGGTAAACGCACACGTCCTAGAAATATTACTTTTCATTTACCTACAGCTAGAACAAATACGCTATACATGTCACCTATTAGGAGAAATTGTGTTATATTTTTAACTCCTATGCTGAAAGTTATCCTGAACTTGACAAATTTACTATAAACGATCGTTCACTAAGAACTATTGTGCAATCTTACTGATGACTCATTAATTAAAATGGCCATATCAATAAATGTGTATTTGTAATTATGTAAGTGTATTCATGCATGCTCTAATTATATACAAACTGACTAGGTCACTATCATTAGGTAATATACCTGTTGTGATCTATATGTAACCATAAATAAATATATAAATAAACTTCTCTATGAAACTGATATTCATATCAGACAACATGTGCTATTACCATTGAACCAAAGAAGATTCATATTTAACGTTTGGGTTGCTGTCCTTGTGTTCGGTAACCAGTAGAAGAGTCACCACGAATTTTACGGGTTGATGGACATTCCAGCCGTTTTACTTAAATCTGAATGCTACAAGCTAAACACTTCATGGGCTAGTATTGCCGCAATGAGGCTTTAGTTGATATATGTTCATAAGCATAAATATTTTCATTTAACATTATGTATCACTTATCTAAGTTTGGATCAAACTCACTCGGACATCCTGTAAACAATTCCGCTCCTGAGATCATAGAGCGATGTAATTTTTTGTTTCTTAGGCAGTTTGATGCTTTTTTGAAACATGAGTATTAGATGGTAACATACAGAATGCATGGCAAATCTTTAGATATTCGATTTAAAGATGAGTAAAACATTTACTGGGTAGAATTACTATAAAATTGCTTCAAACAAATGCACTTGCACTTACCCCCCCCCCAAAAGTGGAAATTATATAAAAGCTTCTTATTATCGATATCATATCAGTGGTAAAATTGCTGCAAAGTTGAGTCAAATAAATGTTTTCACTTACATGAAAAATCACGAGGAACAACTACAAGGAAAATGTTTGAAAACCGTTTATAGGTAGTTTGATGGTACAGAGTAGTTTGAAATAGTCTTTCAGCGTACAAGACCGACGTTCACGATTTTACCGTTAAATATCAGGAAGAGAATGATTTTTTCTAGGTATGAATCCGAATGCTTTCCACACAACTGACAACTGACTATCACTTGCAGAAAGCAACTGAGAAACTCATATATAAGACCCGACCAAGACACCGGCTTTGTCCAGTTGTATTAATAAGACACTAACAAGTAAGAATTCTACGCGGGGTTAGTTTTGAAAGTGTTAATAACACTAATAGAAACCTAAAATTATTATATATTAGCTGTTCGCGCTACAAAAACAATTCAATACCAAAGAAACTCAATCAGTTTTCTAGTGTAAGCTCCTCAGTTCCTGAGCCCCAGAAACTATATACTCGATATTTTTGATGTGTTTTCCATATGTTATAGTCATTCGATAATTTTAAAAAAAGTGAAAATTGTGTGAAAATTTACTTGAACTTGTGATAAATAAGCTCCTGTATATTAAGTAATCCCGCTTCATTGAACAGAATTGGTTTCATACGCTGAAGGACTACATTCATTTTGAAGATTGTAGAATGACCTTTTCCAGTTAACCGGCCAACACTAGCACGCGTTTTCCATTTCATGTTTTTATTTGTAAATAATTACAATAATAACGTCCTTTATAATGCATACAAATACAATTATTAAAATGTGTAGGTAGTATATACTGGATGATAACAATCGCTATTTACGTAAGGAAGAACTACTGACGTTAACCAATTTCAGAGAGCCAAAGTTGAAGGTCAAAACAGTTGACAATATCCTCTTAGGATCCGGCTGAAGGTTTATTATAAGCTATTATTAAAGCTGTATGTCAAGTTAATGAATGATGAGAAACAAACTAAACAAGAAATGACATTTTTCTTTACTTTCTTGTTTCTCTATAAGTTGCAGTTTCAGAATCAAAGTCTTCAGTTAAAACAAGGAGTGCAACTAGTAGACTGAAAGGCCAAAGGTAAAGTGTTCTCTATTTACAACTACATAGCAATTATTTTAATAGCAAGTATTATTATTCCCAATGTGTTGCTATTATTTTGGGATAATGATTTATAGAATCATTAAAGGGTGTAGAATATGTATTATAAAGGATTATAAAAGGAATTTCGTTTCGAATTATTTTCAGATGATCATAAGATTTATGTAGTCAGCACTAACACTCTACATCAAATGTTGCCTCAAAATTGAAATCTAGAGGTCAATATTAACTGAGTAACTGCTAGTGTAAAACTGAAATATACGTCCTATAATTTTGTACAAAAAAAAAAAAAAAAAACCTAAATTATTATGAGACTGTTTTTTCTTAATCTGAAACGAAAGAAAACGTTAAAGAAAATATCCTACTGGATCAGTTTGAATTAACATTTCTGGGTGACTCAGATCTTAAAGTGGGGCCGCGGTGGCTCAGTGGTAGAGGGTTCACCTCTGGTGCTTGGGGTCCCGGGTTCGATCCCAGCACCCGCCAAGTGAACTTTGTGGTGGACAAACACCGTGTGCGTAGGTTTTCTCGGGGTTCTCCCGTTTCCTCCCACTTTCTTCATTCCACCATTTCATTCATCACTCATCATCACCGTCTCCTTTAGCCTGACCGGCATAACCGTGGGACGTAAAACTTAAAGATTTCATTTCAGATCTTAAAGTTTTCATGTTTACAGGAAGAACGTTATAAGTTTACAAACGTCTTCACAAGTTAATGTTATAACATTATTTTGTCTTTACACATTAATCCTCCGCTTTGCAGAGGAAAACTTGGAGTTTTTTTTTTTTTTTTTAAACTTCACTTGTAGCCTCTCTTTCATTTGAGTTAAATTTGAACTTTTCATGTTTACAGGAAGTATCCTACAAGTTTCCTATCGTTTTATTAAATGACCTAGTTACATACAGTTATTTTTTTTATTTTTGCACTTAAATTTCCTCCATAGAGAGGGAAATTTAGAGTTTTAGGACTTTCCCCTTTCCTTGTGCCACAGAATCTACATTTGTGCCAATTTTCAAGTTTACATATCTACAGGAAGTACACTATAGGTTTCGTTTTTTAATCATCCCCTTTCCCTTATTTCTCCCCATTTAAGGGGAAAAGTTATAGTTTTCAGATCTTTTATCTATAACAACAGAAAATATTCTATATATGGGTTTTCATTCAGATTATCTCAGTGACGTACCTATACAGGGTTTCCAAGTTTGAGAATCCTGCGGTACTTCTTCAACACTTTTTATAGAGGTAGTTGGTGAGTACTTCAAATTATATGCCCGTAGCAGAACTCCCTCTATAAAAATTGTTGCGTGAGTACCGCAGGATTCTGAAACATGGATTTTTGCGCAGCGCACTTATTAGTTCCTAAATGAAGTCTTGACCCGACTACGATAGGTCCCATAATATTGGAGCTATTCTCCGTATCTGGAACAAGGAAGAATTGCCACAAGAATGGAAAGAATCAATCATTGTTCCAATTCACGAGAAAGGCGAAAAAACTGACTGTAATAATTATCGAGGTATTTCTCTTGTCAACATCCTATAAAATCTTTTCAAATACTCTATTAGCAAGACTGACCCCATACGCAGATGAAATTATTGGAGATTATCAGTGCGGATTTAGACGAAACCGATCAACTATCGACCAAATATTTACCATTCGCCAAATACTCGAAAAAAAGTGAGAATACAATACCCCGGTACATCAACTATTTATTGATTTTAGAAAGGCGTACGATTCGGTTATGAGAGAAACATTATACAACGTTCTTACAGAACTGGGAATACCGAGAAAGCTAATTAGATTAATTAAGATATGTTTAATTGAATCCCAAAGTAAAGTCCGGGTAGGATTTTTTTTTTTTTTTTTTTTTGTCCACGAGGTTTCACGTCGAAAATGGCCTGAAACAAGGAGATGCGTTGTCGCCATTATTATTTAATTTCGTTCTGGAATACGCTATAAGAAAAATCAAAGATAGCAACCAAGGTCTAGAGTTGAACGGTATTCACCAGGTAATTGTATATGCTGATGATGTAAATTTAATGGGGGATGATAGGAGAACAATAGAAAGAAATGCTGAGAAAACTAAATACATGGAAGTGCGTCGGGGTCGGGACCGTAATACAGCAAATTGTGGATGCGTTAAAATTTTAAATAGTACTTTTGATAAAGTGGATACTTTCAAATATCTAGGATCAATATTAACAGATGAAAATCATATTCACGAAGAAATTAAATGTCGACTAAAAGCAGGGAATTCGTGTTACTATTCGGTTCAAAATTTCTTGTCGTTGCGAATTCTGTCGAGAAATTTGAAGCTTAAAATATATAAAACGATAATCACGCCTGTTGTTCTGTATGATTGCGAAACATGGCCACTTACTCTGAGGGAAGAACATAGACTGAAAGTATTTGAGAACAAGATCCTGAGACGAATATTCGGACCCAAGAGGAACGGGAATGGAGAATGGCGGAAACTTCATAACGAGGAACTACATAATTTATATGGTTTACCCAACATTGTTAGGGTCGTCAAGTCTAGGAGGCTTAGGTGGGCGGGTCATGTAGCTAGAATGGAATAAAGTAGAAACGCTTTCAAAGTCTTGACTGGAAGACCAATCGGAAAACGACCATTAGGAAGACCTAGGCGCAGATGGGAAGACAATATTAAGATGGATCTCGCAGAGATTGGAATACAAATTAGAAACTGGATGCAGTTAGCTAAGGATAGAAGTCAGTGGAGAGCTTTTGTGAACGCGGCATTGAACCTCCGGCTTCCATAGGCCAAGAGTTAGTTAGTTAGTTAGTTAGTTATAGTATGTAGCTTACGCGTTTTGAATCGTGTGACGTAACTACATAATAAATTTGCCTGTGCGCCCTATTTCCTTCCTTGGAAGGGGAAATTTCAGTTACATTTCACAAAAATGTTTTCTACAGTAAAAGATTCGAAATTAAAATGCTATTTGTTGGTCATATATAAAATAAAATTACGAAAGTTTACAACTGGAAATCAATGCTGTCATCCATTTCGAACATTTTAAAAGAACATAGTTTCTAATGTATTGAAATTTCATTTCTTATGGATAGTTTGAAACGTTGTAAATAGTTGTAAAGCGCCTGGAGAAAATTCCATTAAAATCGTCCTACAATAGGGAAGCCGTGTTAGACATGGAGTTAGTAGACGCATGTGGTGGCATTGGAAAAGTCCAGGTCTCCTGAGCATAGTGGTGATGTCAGAAACCGGACCCCAGCCATGAGGCTCCAAAAAAAATGGGGTCCCGAAGTTTTGGGCACGGGTTCTTTTTAAACGCCTATTAAACATGGAATTGTACGTGGGTGGTGAAGTTGGAAAGGTTCGGGTCGTCTGGGCACAGTGGTAATGTCAGAAATTGGGCCCTTGTCTCAAAGACCCAAAAATGGTGTCCCAAAATTTTGAGTCGGCTTCATTCTATTTTTCTTTTAAGCATGGAGTTATTGGATACAGATTGTGGTGTTGGAAAGTTCCGTGACCTGAGGCCCCAGAAATGAGATCCCAAAAGTTTGGGTTCGGGTCTCTTTTATTTGCCTATTTAACATGGTGTTGTACTAGGATGTTGGCGTTTGAAAGGTCGGGGTCGATTAATAAAAGCGGTAATGTCAGAAATTGGGCCCTGGCCTCGAAGCCTCAGAAATGAGGTTCCGAAATGTTGGGCTCGAGTCCATTCTACTTCTCGTTTAAGCATGGAGTTGTTGCATGCAGATGGTGACGTTGGAAAGATCCGGTTCCCCTCAGCACAGTGGTGTTCAGGAACCGGGCCCATACCATGAGGTCGCAAAAATGGGGCCCCGATGTTTTGGGCATGCCCCTTCTATATGCCTATTAAATATGAATTGTTGGACGAAGGTGATGGCGTTGAAAGGCTCGGGTCGTCTGAGCATTGCAGTAATATCAGAAATCGGGGCCTGGATTCAAGGTCCCGGAAGTGAGGTCCTGAAATATTGCTTTCGGGTCTCTTATATTCGGCTATTAAATAATGTGTTTTTGGACGCAAGTGGTGGCGTTGGAAAGGTCTTGGTCCCTTGAGGAGTGCAGTGATGTCAGAAATCAGGTCCGGGTCCCTATGTTTGGTTGTGTTGTAAACCTTTGCAAAGGCTGAATCTCAATACTTGATTGCGAGAAATAAAACCATGAATTCAGCTATTAATATGGTTTTATCTTGCACAATCAGGTATTGAGATCAAGCTAGACAAGCTTTACGACACAAATAAAAAAAATGGGTACCCGGAATCAATTTCCCATCAACGTTGTATTCAAGGGACGAAGACTAACTCCGAAGACTAACTAACTCCAATGCTACTAACTCCGTCCAACAACTTCATGTTTAATAATTGAATAGAAGGGACCAAAGGCAAAAGCTTCAGGACCCTATTTCTGGGGCCTCGAGTGCCTGATTCTATTTCTGAATAACCGATGTGCTAAAGGGACAACCGCCACCACCCGCATCCAAAAACTCTATGTTTAATAGTCGAATAGAAGGAACCCGAGCACAAAACCTGGCCATTTCTGGGTCCTCCGGGCCTGGGTTCGATTTCTGACATTACTGCTATGCTCAGAGAAACAGGATAATTCCAACGCTACCGCCTGCACCCATCAACTAAATGTCTAACACGGTTTCCCTGGAGTAGAAGAATTGACTCCATGCTCCTTCCACAACTGTTCTGCAAATGGATTTTTATACAACCAAAAGTAGTTTTGTCAAGTTAAACAGAAAGTACAAAACAAGTATCCTGAAAGCAGCTCTTATTTGCAAAAGAATACATAATGATCGTTTTTGGCTGTTGCAATGGTCTGTCCAAGAAGCTTGATAAAAATTTAGCATAACAACAAAAGCTGCTTCTCTTACATGTAAAAAGGAAAAAAAGAACTACGGTAAGGTGAGTGTAGATGGGCGCCGAATTCTACTTCGCCGAAATATCTAGCTACTGCTCTGTATACAGCTTCGACTGTAATTGAACATTCTTCAGTTCAAGATAGGATTCAAGTTTTTATGTAAGAAGCGGAGTAAATTTATCTTCAACATTGGGGGGGGGGGGGGACGGATAAGACCGTTCCTATAACTTTTTCTTTCTTTTTTTTTAAGTCATGTTCAAAATATTTATGAAGTTGAAGAAAAATACTGTGGAGGATCATGAGGGCAGAATTATCTTCAACATTGGGAGGCAGGCAGATTTGAGTCTTATTCTAGGGGGACATCAATTTCATCTCAATTTCCTTTGTGGCTATTGGACACAAACCATCACATTTCTCCCCCCAAACAACACGTTTCAAATGGGGACAGTTCCCATAGTTCCAAGATTGGAGAGGACATACCCCCTCATCCCCCAGGAATTTGTACTAGTGTGTGTAAGTAATGAAATGAAAACGATGTTCGATTTTGAATTAATAATTGATTATGATTTTTTATAATTATCTTAACGCCTAAGTAGCAACGTAGCGAATTGCATAAAATTTAATTAATAAAAATGGATGTTTGCGAGAACTACTAGAAGTTGAATTTTATTGTCACAATCCAAAGTAGATCCACGATTTTTCCGCGAAAATATAGTAATATATGAAACAGCAATTATAGAGTAAAGCAGAACAGCAATATGTTAACTTTTTCGGATATGGCAATAATCCTTACGGATATACATTATGATGTGTCAACTAATCAAATGATGTGTACAATCCGCGGCAAAAAACCTGCAACATGAGCATATAAGTTTATTGTAAAATGACGAAGTCTTTTTGCTCCAAAATAAGTGTGCAGGGGAGGAATCCGAGGTTTATCCTGGCGTGATTCGTTCCACTTAGAAGTTAGGTTCATTCCCTGTGCTGTTAGGCGTAGTTTCACAATAAACTTACATCCTCATGTTGCAGGTTTTTTGCCGCGGATTGTACCAATTACAGAGATTGACAGTTCATAAGTTGCTTATTAGTGTAGTTAATCTGATTCTTCATCTAACAAACTACATATGCTATATTAATATATAGTTTCCAATACTCTGACTCTTACATGAAATTACTTATCTTACTATGTAGGCCTATATTAAATGGTCACCAGAATTAATTCATTTCCATTTCACAAAGACACAGCAGTAATAATGTTGTTCCCATATTTCCTGCTTAGACATGGGATTTGGAAAGAAGCAAAGTAAAGCTAAATTTTTAAAAAAAGAAGACGAACAAGAGAGAGAGAGAGAGAGAGAAATGGAAAGATGTTGATTTTTAATAAATATCAGTCTTTAAAAAATAAATAAGTAAATAAAATCGGTAATTTAACTTCTCACAATCTTTTACTTCAGGCTAATGGAGACGGATACGTAGGGAATTGGTTGATTTTATGGAAGAATTGATGGAAAATAATGTTGAAGCAAACAGAAGGAACGTGAGAAAGTCCATACACTTTTTTAACCCAGAAACTCACATGGCATGAAATAGAACCAGAAATATCTGATATCAGAGGCGAGGGCTCTACAGTGATCCGTCGTGCTTCTAGTTATAGGATATAGTTATTAACTACCTTTGACTGGGTTTTTACTTTGATTAAAATCCGTATTCTAAGGTGGGATGGGGTGTTATAATTTATGCGAATAATTGAGTATCTTGCAAGCAAGTCAATTAGAAATATGAAACTTAGTATATAAATTTCTCATTAAAAATAAGTTCACGTGTTCTAGTGTTTTCGAAAATTTTCATTTTAAGGGCTGAAAGGGAGATTTTTTCTGAGAATGAGAACCAAATGAAAACAACCATTAATTAACATGGTACTTAAACAACCAAAAGTACCAATAATTTTTTCCCTAGGTATTTGGAAATTTGCAGACACAGTCATTGACGTCCCTGCTGGTAGTAAGAAACAGGACGGGAGATGGGGTTGGAACTGAATAATAGATGATTCAATATGGCGTCACCACTACAGTGATGCAGCAAGCAGGAAAAGCCTGGAGTTACTCGATTTTGAAGTGTGAAAGTGTGGAAGTGTGAAACCGGTTGATATTCATCGAACAATGAGGACACCTGTCTGTTACAGCTGCAAAATATGTGACTGGTGCAAGAAGTTCACAGAAAGTACGATTTTGTTGACTGATGCTCTCTGTCCGGGTCAGGTTCATCGAGTTGTGACAGAGGACTACATAGACGCAACAGATCGGCTTATTCAGGAAAACTGGCTGAAATGGCCTTCGTACTGAATATGAGCTTCAGTTCAGTACAACATATAGTACAAGATGAACTCCGTTACAGAAAAGTGTCCGCCAGGTGGGTTTCTCGACAGCTGAAGCAAGAACTGAAAGATCGTCGGGTTGCCACATGTCAAGAGCTGCTGAGGCGTTTTGAAGAGGAAATGAGAATTTTCTGGTTCTCCTTGTCACCGAGGATAAAAGTTGCGTACACTATTTTCAACAGAGACGAAGTGTGGAAGTGAAAAACTGTGACATTCTTCTTTACCGAAACCAAACAAGTTCCACAGCCACCTCTCTGCAGGGAAGGTCATGCTGACTTTATTCTGGGAAAGAATGGTTTTATTCTGGAACATTACATGCCGCCACAATGATTAGTGACACTTACACTGACCTTCTCAAGAACAATTTGAAGCCAGTCATAAGCATAAAGCGAAGGGAATTGCTGAGTGCAGGTTTTTTGCATCAACATGATAACCCTCGTCCTCACTCTGCTCGTGAAACCACGAAAATCATCGACGACTTACACTTCAAATGCTTCGTACATCTGCAATACTCGCGAGATTTAGCACCCTCAGATTTCCACACCTTTGGTCTATTAAAGGAGCATCTTGGAGGCAGAAGTTCAAGTCTGATGAAGATATTCAATGGGTGGTACAGGAGTGTACAGCTTCAATCAAAAGATTTTTTCTCACGTGATATCTAAACACTTCCCATCCAATGCTATAAGTACATTGAAATGGGAGGGAACTGTGTAGAAGAATAATGCACAAGGAAATATTATCCTTAAAGCAAAATAGCGGGAGGAATAATTGCGTTTTTCATTTGATTCTCTAACACGAATGTAATGTAAGAGTGACGACCAACTTTTCCTAGGCTGCTGCACCGAGTTTGATGGTTTTTGGTACACGAGTGGACCACACTCTATCCTAATTTTTTTATAACATTATCGGAACGAAGAATGAGAAGAATTGAAGAGTGGGGTGGGAGGAATTAACAAGTATAAATAGTCGAAAACGACCGACATTAGTGTCTCATTCACAGTTTTCTGGTCACTTTAAGATAAGTAGTGACAGTCCAGAGGCTGTTTATGTTCAAGTTCAGCTCTTATGGATTTACAGGAGTAAAGGGATGGGGTGAGAAGGGATGGTTCTAGTAATATTTATCATTACACTTTCATTGAAATGAGTGGGGAGAAAGAAGGCTCAAATGTTCCCCACAAACCTATTCTTCCCATGAGAAAAAGGACTTTTCAGCTAGTATTACATAATAATACAAATAATATTAATGCTGATACTAAATATTTAGTGTTAGTATTAAATTCCATAGCACATGAAATTAATAGAATTGACTTAGAAATTTCTTATTAGGGCTTCAGACGTAAATCATTCTACGAACTCTTTTCTTCATTAACAAATTTCTCAACAATTATCAAGAGGAATGTAGTTTAAGAATTATTTTATCACCAGTATATCGTGTGTGAATATACTTGCTGCCACAAACTGCACTGAGAAAAACAGTACTTAAGAACGTAGATTACATGTGTAAATTCTGTAGTTTTTGGACTTAACTTACAGGAAACGTATAACTGAAAAGGTAGCCTATATTTTATACATATTTTTCGTGTAGGTGTTCCGAATAAACGTATTTTCCATACAAACGAAAGAACTGTATATAGACGATCAGGATCTCACATACAAATGGACATATGTAACATATAGCTGACGTATGTAACATACGTATAAGTATGTAATATACGGAAGACTGTTAGATGTCAGACATCCTGCAACGGGATAATGCAACATCTAAGAGGGAAAAGGGGAAATACGTATGTAACGTATGCTGCGTACTGATTTCTGTAGTAAACCCAAGTATTCCGTATATTTGTACAATATACCACTGTTCGGACAACGGATTTTTCTCAGTGTGGAACAAGAATGTCAAATTATTTGGGTTCCATTGGAACGGGTCGCTAAGTTTATGATCCGTGATCCAGAGGCAGTCAGATGCATGCAAAGCAGATCCGGTGATCTAGACAGACTCATGACTCGGAGTGACTCGATCTAACTCGGGCAGATCCGGATAGATCCATAATCAGGAGTGACTTGTGCTGACATGGAGTGATCCAGTGACCCGGCACGATCCATAGACTATGAAATATCGTCATACACAACAAGTGTGAGGCTGCTAATGTAATGCTAATGAAACACGATTCTCTCCTCTCTTTTTGTCTTCTCTCTGCTCTCTATATCTATAATATGATTTCTGGCTTGTTGTTTGCGCCCATCTTTGTGTGTGTCAAAGCATTTCACTGAAAGACAACTGCAAGGTTTATGATAGTACAACCACGGAAACTTAAGCTAAATATTTTTCATGTGAGGGAACATTAAAGTTTAATTGAACGAATCTTTGAAACTTGTTTAGAATATAGTGTACAATTCGCCGCTGAATCCAAGCAGTGTTTTCTTAAATATTTTTGTAAAGGTTATATTCAAGAACCACTGCATTACTTTTCAGTGTGGGAAGACGAATAAAAATGAAACTATATTTCAATATTCTAAGACAAATATCTTGATGAAAAATGTCACACCTAAAATCAAACAACTGAATGTTAGAGCTCGAGTAGTGAGCATTATTAAGAGGCCTTATCATTGTGAAATAAAATTATCGCTAATTTTACAATAAGTATGCGATATCTTCAAATAGGTGATAGATAATCAAAATGTGGAACAAGATCGCCCTAGACAATATTATTTTGCATAACATACCATTATCACAAGTCATCTAGTGGCTTTCCGTTTGCAGCCATTTAGAAACGCGAAAGTAAATGCTGATTTTCTAAATGGCTGGAAAATGAGAGCAGATAAGTGAGTCATGATAACGGTATCTCATGTTAAATAATATTGTCTACGGAGCTTTTGTTCCACTTTTCCATTATCTTTTATCTATTTGAAGATATCACATAATTATTGTAAAATTAGAGGTATTTTAATTTCGCAATGATAAGGCCTCTTAATGAATTATAAAATTCTGCAGTAATGCTTCAAAGCTGATATTTCGGTTGGTTTTACCTCACTGCGTCTGTTTAAGTCACCAGATTAGACCGAGTCTGAGAAGCAAGACAGAGATCCTGATGATTCCGGACAAAAGTATCCCGTTCGTCATTGGTATGTATGAAGGTAATTCTAATGAAAGGCAACAAGAGCTCATGGACGTTTTGTTCTACAGGAAAGCATGCTTATGCGTAGTAGTTGTGCATTGGTACATATTATTTTTCAACATAATCGACGTTCACCTCCAGCCATTCATTCCAACATGCACCAAGATACCAGGATCAGCAAAGAGAAACTCCTGTTTGTGTTACACTTTACTACCATCGCATTACTCAACAAGTTGGTGATGTATTTCTGCTGTCAAGGTATCCTTTACACACTAAAATCTGATCGGACTTGGCACACTCAAGTTTAACCATGTTCCCGTGAACGCAAACGCCTTCAAGCTGGTATTGTGAGAGTCTCGTGTAATTTACTCCATCTAACGGCCTTGTGACGAAACAGTAGTCAGCTGCTGAGGACTGGCAGGAAATTCGAACAACATAACATGCGTAAGAGTTCTTGTTACCTTACTTTTTGAATTTTTCATACAATTAGTTTTTAAATTATCTCTCACTATTTCTAAGAAAGTATTTTCTATTTCAGTTTATGACAAAAGCAAGATGATCATCTTGATGCTATTTATGAGCTTCGGTTTCCCTCTGATGTCCAATGGCCACTCTTTCGAGAAGCAGGAGTCACAAGTGGTGTTTGAATGGAAACAGCTGGATTACGAATTTCCATCAGATGAGGAACGTCAAGCAGCTTTAGATAGTGGTGACTTTATACCAGAAGATAATCTTATTATGGGAATGAAAGTGTACAAAGATCGAGCCTTTCTTACAGTTCCACGTTGGAGGGAAGGAGTTCCTGCAACACTTAATACCATTCAGCTCTCAAGTAAGGCATCTTGAAATTAATTGTTATTGAATAGTGATAAGAAAAGGTTTTAGTTCAATGGCGACGTGAGTGATTTTTTTTTGTTTATATTCTACATGCTACCAAAGATTGTTTAGTATTGTGTCAGATTCGAAGATCCCTAAAAGAGTTATAGGTATGGAAATAGAGTTGTAAGAGCCACAGTGAGATATATGAGTTGTATGCACTTTTCTGTTGTGTACGTAAGGATTCAGGAAACAAATAAATGACCTATCTGAAGCCAGAACGAACTTTTTTTTCGTGCTGTGCGAAATTAGCGCTTATGGAAACAGTGACAACTTGACGCATATTGAAAAATGGGCATCCCGTAACTCTTACATCAATTTCTACACTTTGTTGTGGCATAAGGTACGGTGAGAAATACGTGAAACTCAAATGGTTTCATGGTTAAATTCAGAAATCAGTGAAAGTGTAGTTAGTTCAGTCTTGCTTCAGACAACTGTAATGGTACTCAAAGATAAATATTTCTGATGTAATTGACAATTGGAATATTAATCATACGTACAAGTAGCACATTTTTTGACTAAACAAATTGGCGTAGTCATGCTACGAACATGTGCAATATGACCATAGCATAAGAGATTTACGCGACACGCCTGGTCGGTTTCCCGCAACGGGAAACGAATTCAAGCATTCTTCTATGAAGAATCCATTTATAGACTAATAGACTAATTATTTCATAAATTTACTGCGAGTATGTGGCAAAAGTAGTTCGGTCCTCTATGACAAGAAGAGAAGAGAGTATGGTGATCGTGAAAAAAAAATCGATATTTCAACGGACTTATACGTTTCATGGTCTCTACACGCCAAGAAACGGATTTCTAGATCTCTGTTCATCCATTCGTTCAGATATCCGTCATGTTAATATGTTCACTATCCTAAAGACCATACTGGCCAACGTATCGAGACCAAATTATAAGCGTATATTATCTCAAAAACGGCTTAGGCGATTTTGTTCATATTATATAAATAAAAATTTCATCAATAACCTGAAAATATGGAATAACCTGGAAATATCATTGACTCATTTGTCCTGAAAAGATCTAGAAAGGATAGGTATCTTAGGCTGATTTCCTTTCGAACCATTTTCTAGAAAACCCAGTTGATTTTTTTTATATTTCATAATAAAATGTTTCAATTATAACGTGATATATGAAATAACTATTTTTCCTTTCAAAAAATCCAGAAAAGATAGCTAATATTGAGGACTAGTTTTTTGGAAGATGATTTTCTCAAACACTGATCAGGCGATTTTCATATTTCATAAATAAAAGATGTATTAATACAGTTGTTCCCAACCTTTTCTGATTGACGGCACACTATACTGAACACCTACGGCATCTTGACATACTTGTTTGATTTTTTATAATAGTAATGTAAATTATAGCAATGTAAATCTATAGGTTTCTATAAAATAGTGATTCGATTTGTAGTACTGAGTATTGCTGGTCCCGCAGGAGGAGTTAACTGGGATGTTTGTTTCAAACTTTACTTGAACTACCTTCATGATTTTTAAATATTAAATAATTTCAGGACACTCCCTATGAGACTTCACGACACACCGGTTTGGAACCGTGCATTAATAACCTGTCAATATGGCATAATAAATTTGTTGTTTAAAAATATCCAATGAATAGTTTACTCTTGGGGTGACTTTCTGAGGTGTTTGGTTAACCAAAACTCCTTTATATATTTATCCTGTCCATGTGTCCGTCTGCCCGCCCGGAAGAAAGAAAATTTCAAATGCTACTGGATCATTATTGCCAAATTTGATTAGAATATAGAAAGTCAAACGTTACGAATCGAGTCCGTTTTTGAAACCGACAGTGAATTCTAATTTCAGCGTATCCTAAGATTCAGCATTGTTTGATGGCCTCTTCCCTATTTAGAAGTGGATTTTTCTAAAACGCTGAAAAAGTTTTCCCTTATTTTTTAATGAAATGCTTACATATTGAATTTCTTACGTCTAATTTAAGCAAATTCTCACATTGTGTTTTTTCTGAATAAAGAATCGAAAATTTGAATATTATTAAAGGTATTCCCTGTACACTTTTAGAAGAGGAAAGACTGTTTTTTGGCAGCATGCTGAACAATCATAATACTTGAAACTCGCCAGGCTTTTGTAAGGCGAGACTATTACTTATTCTCATATGAGACCTGAGTTCTCATGTATCTGTGTCGATTGTTTTTTAGTATGATTTATACTAAGAGAGGTTCCTCAATTGTGAGCAAAAAGTTAATATTTGCTTTCATTCAGTTGACGTCTGATGGTGTTTTTTTTTTTTTTTTCAACTTTTACGTCTTTCTTATAATGGAAACCTGAGTCTCTCGCTATGTAAGGTAGAGATATTATTCATAAAGCCAAAAGACAATCTGTTCTCTTCTTCCTCTCGCATTAGTGGATCCTCTTTTTGGTATGTCATCCATATTTCTATTTCCTTTAAAGTAGTTAACCCATTCTTGCAAGAAGACCTTAATTTTGTAAATATATTTTGGATCTACTGTAATTAGTCAGTTGGGTCCTTTACAATGAGTAACAAGAAGCACTGCCTAATAACAATTTACATTTTTCTCACTCACATGTTGCCAAGTCCATTGCCCATTTTAAAGTCTAAACAGCACCAGTGTTCAACATGTAGGTCAAACAAATACTACTCAGAAAAAAGACTTTAACATTTTGACGCATTTGAGATATGGTGCTATTATCCTTTCTTTAAAAAATAACATATATCTTTTGTGGAAATATACTTTTATTCATTTGGTGATGGGGAGGCCTTCCATTTGACGATTGTTTTGACCATCCTCATCCAATTCCAGAACACATTCAAGATCACCGTGTTAAAATCTTACACGAAAATCTTGTCAAAACTGTCATAAAAAGACTCCCTAAATGATATATGGTTCATGGGAAGCGATTTCATTGCTGCAACCCGCTAAATTATTTTCTCTATATCTTTCCCGAAAGCCTTGCTGTATGATAGATTAGACCCTACTCAGAAGTTGGAAATTATTCAGATTCAAAGAGATCTCATAGCTAAAAGCATTATCGAAACCTACCGCATTGTCCAATTCGGTACTATAAGTGGCTGAAATTACAGGAAATAGTTTAGGAGCTATGTTAGAAAAATATTTGGACATTTCACTTATTCTGCGTTAAGTAAGTTCGCCAAAGATAGAGACATCCCATTATGGGCAGCTTTACTAGTGGAAGGTAGATTATTTTGTATTGGAAAGTTCAAGCAATATTTTAGATGATATGAAAGATATATTTTCTAAAAGAAGACTGAAGACAAAGAGATGGAAGAGAAAAGGAGAAGTTAAGAGACAGTAGTCCACTCAAGTTATGAACCAAGTTTTCGATTTGGGTAGAGAAGAAAGCTTGGTCAGTCTCCTTTCTTCATATTTGTAACGAAAACAATAAGATTTTGTATGCTGGGCATGTAACCGCAAATAAACTGAAATCTAAAAGTAGAGAAGACTTTAAAGAAGGTGCGCATCTAAAAAGGAATAATGAAAATTTAAATAAGTAGATTGCGGTGGAATTCTATAACAGAGACGATAGTATTCATAAGCAATATCAGATGTGCGAGAGTTAGAAGATGGAGTTATGCTGGTTGAAGCATGAAAATGTTTTTGTCAGATCTCCCAAAGATGTTCAGCATTGATGAAGAAATACTTTGGATGTGTCCAATGAGTATATTGCTAGATTCCACAATCTGCTGCTAAAGACTATTTAAAAAGAGGTGGGATACAAAGATTACCAGAGTAAAATTTTTATATTATTATGGAATTGGTAAGAACATAGTGAAGATGTAATGATTATGGATTAAGATGTCAAAATTCTAGTATGAAAGAATAATATGCTTATGTAAGTTTACAATGGAGTAGGCCTAGTAATACATTAAGAAAAAGAAAGTTATTTCATTTCCTTTTGTGCGTCTTAGTCTTTTAAGAAAGATAAGCAGAAAAGTGTATTTGGACAACAATAATTTGTTTGTCTCCTCATTAGTTGAGAATTGGAGTATTCCTCAAGTAATTTACCTTAGAGTTTCAAGATACCAAAAAAAACTTTTGAGAATGTTAAACACATTGAATGACTAATTTTATTTGCTATCATCATTAACTGTAATAACACTGGAAGAATGGAAAAGAACTCGATCATTTGTAAGATATTGGGTATAGATGTGCTCAAGAAGCATATTTTTCTCGTAAATATTAAGAATGGCGGTTTCATTCGTAAGTTTGCTGCTTCTTCGTTGTTTTCAATACAGTGTAATTGCATTTCTCAACACATAAGGTTCAGTTTCTAGTTCTTGTTTCAAAACAACGAAGTTTTACAAATTGTTGTATCATGTTCAACACACATAGCACATGTTCAGCACAAGGGATTCAAATCCAATTACCAAAAACAAAGTTTGTATGCGCTGTTTAAATACATGGAAAAGTTAACAGTTTCTTACATTATAAGAGCTATTTACAATATTTGAACATAAATCATTTAAGCACTGAAAAGAATTTGAGCTAGAGATCTTAAATATCAAATATGTCAGAAATGACCAAAATTGGCCTTCAATCCCTTGTGCACCGAACGGCCCATTTGACACCGTCATTTCCAGAAGAAAGAAGAGATCGTAGAGTAAACACTGAGTACTGTAAAACGGTAATAATGCTAGTATATTACGCACATTACATGAGATTCCTTGAGAAATGTAGTCGATTATTGAAAACGAAATTAAATTTTTCAGCTTTATATTCCATGATTATGCCCTATAAGCTAAAGGAGATGGTGACGATGAAAATTAATGAATTGGTGGAATGAAGAGAGAGGGAGGGAACAGGAGAACCCTTAAGAAACCAAAGCTACCACATTATGTTTTGTTCACCACGAGGCCTACGCGGACCTGGGATCAAACCAGGGAGCCCATGAACCAGAGGTGAACACTCTACTACTGTGCCACTACGAATTCCTAGCCAACTACTGAGCCTCCTTAAAAAAAACAGGATATCGAACTATATATATAGTACAAAGTATAGTATAATAATATACATACATACGTAATTTTCATGTGATATATAAAACATATGTGAGTTGGGGCTCATATCCTAATTGATAACCAACAATGGAACATTTTTGAAGAAAATAATAAATTTTAATATACCATAAAACCTTATTGAGGTACCTCAAAACTTTACGAAATTATCGTATTACTGTATTATCTATTTGTTTGCTATAAATAACGCCGATGTGTGCAATAGTTTATGGAAGCAATATTTCTCTGAATAATACCTCAATAAACTGTATTACTAACACCATACTTTGCTTTCACAGCCACTGAAAAATCACCAAAATTACGACCCTTCCCATCTTTGTCTTCGAACAAGATTAATGATTGTTCAGCCATCCAAAATGCGGCGCGAACTGAAGTAGATTCTCATGGAAGACTTTGGGTTTTGGATTCAGGACGCACTAATGTTCTATCTGATAATCTACAACTGAATTGTCACCCGAAACTAATAATCATTGATTTAAACACAGACGAAGTTGTAAGAATACACCAATTTGCAGAATACGTTGCGTCACATGAAAAAGGTTGGCTAACTTATGTATCTCTTGAAGATCGTGGTGATCCAGAAGACATATACGCATATATTTCTGATACTTGGGAGAGCCGATTGATTGTATACAGCTATAAAGAAGATGAGTCATGGCCTGTTGAAGACAAATCTTTATTCTTTGATCCCAATTCAATGCCAATTGTAATTGAAGGACAAGAATGGACGGTACCTGTGAACATTGTCAACAGTGCAGTTTCACCTGATTTCAAAACATTGTATTATTGTCCTCTATCTAGTTATGACCTGTTTTCTGTTCCCACTGAGATATTAAAGTCTCCAGACTCGGCAAAAGATATTTCTTCAGCTGTAACCAAAGTTGGTCGAATGCTATCTCCAACTGACGCAATTCATATGTGTAAAGATGGAACACTTCTACTCGGACTTCTTACAGGAAACGGAGTGGCTCAATGGGATATTTCGAAACCCTTAGCCCCTGATAATATTGATGTAATTTGTAAGGACGACGAAAAGTTGGTATTTCAATCTGATTTTGCAGAAGATGAAGATGGAAACGTCTGGGTTGTGACCAATCGACTCCTCTCATTTTTAATGGAGACAATGGATTTCTCGAATGTGAATATTCGTTTGATAAAGCTTTTGCATTCCTAATTTAACAATAGAATTTATAATTGATGTTCAACTTAAGAAATAAATGTTTAAATTGGAAATTAATTTTGTACTTATTTTTTTAACAATTCCTTTCAATTAGATATTAATACAAGATAATCATATGAATAAAGACTTAGTAAATATCTCCATCTCTTATAACTGTTGTATGACTTTCAGAACAAAAAGTACCAGTTTTAAGTCAAGATTGTGCAAGTCAGGAGATACTCAAACATTTTTTTTTAAAATTTGAATTAATTAATATTTTAAAGTAATATAAACATTGATATTTAAGTTGTTAGGTAAGGAATAAGGTACCATAAGAATTTTTTTAAAAGCAATAAAACATGTTATTACATATTGTTACATTAGAATTCAGCGTAACACGAGACATGCAGTTAATATTAAAAGTATAGTAGTAATGGTAATAATAATTAATAATAACAACTATCAGACAATGTTTATTATAATATTAAACTTATTTTTTGTGTTACTGGCTCTCGTAACTTAAGACTGACCATATCATACCATACTTGAGAGTGGTTCTCTGTAACTTTATTCAGAAAGACAAAAATAAATATAGAGAGCAGCTATGCCAAGATGTAGTTAAATTAAAATCATGTATTAATACAGAAAAAAATAAACAAGATTATATTGTTATAAATACGAATTACTACAGAGAATGTCTTAGAAAAGTGCATTCCTAGCAAACAAAAAAGAAGGGGGGGAATCCAATACATTAAACTACATTATTATTATTATTTTAGACTATCCTCATCAGATATAACCATAACCATAATGATTTAATGGTTTGAGAGGCATATCCTTTTCAACTGACTTCTTTATTTTTTAAAAAATAAAATATCATACTTGACTTTGAAGTTAGAATATAAAATTAAAATGTGAGTTTTGATTTATTGAAATCATGAACCTACTTTCGAAACCATCATTCTAGAGCTTTGCCAAGACGAGGTTGCACGCAAGAATTTTTTTCGGAGTAGGGGTGGGGTCCAAAATATTCGATTTGACACATAAGCTTAATGAACAAGTACTTTGTATTACTACGCTATTATTACCATCACCATTAATAATAATAATATTTAATAATAATAATAATAATAATAATAATAATAATAATAATAATAATAATAATAATAATAATAATAATAATAATAATAATAATAATGACATAGTCTTAGGAATTTTCTAAAACTGTCAGAAAAGCGAACACGAAAATCTTCCTGAGTTTTTTAACTTCCGAGCGTAAAGAGTCTTGTGATCTTGAAAAAAGAAATAATAAATATATGTTTTTCATTAACACATAACATGACACGTATTTCTCCAAAAAGTAGTTTTTGAGTTCTGTCTGCCTGTTCGTATCTATGTACGGAGGCTCACAGGCTGCATCACTTGACGTATGAATACTAAATTTTAAAATGCTATTATATATATTTATCATTATTACTTATTATAGACTACTATCCTCTTTACAATAGGTATTATAATCAAGTTTAACGTTGTTCTTCCAGTAAAGTTACAATGAAACAGGTAATAAAAACAAATGAGGAAAACTATACAGCAAAAACTGAACTAATTTCATATTATTACATTACATAATAAAAACAAACAAATTTTCTCGTTTTAAGTACACAGTATGTAAATAGAGTGCAATCCGTAGCTATCCCTATTTATTATGTCACATTTATTTATTTCCACTGCATTTAAGATTATCCAAGTTAGAGGTGGAGTGATTTCGAATTTAACTTCTACACGGAATTTCTGTGGAAGGGTGGAGTACTCAACAATTAAATTGAGCACTACTGTAGTTATTGAGTTTGTATTCCATAAATTTTTCATTAATAAGTCTCACAAAATTTTGAAAAGGGTGCTTTACTGTTGTGTCACGATTTTCTCGAAAATGGCTCCAATAATTTGATTTCTTTGATATTTTGTAAATAAATATTTTATTAACCCTAGAGCGCAACATAATGCATTCCTTTTTAAAGAACCCAAAAATGGTATTCTGTTTATAAACTGATTTATTTTACTAAGTTTCCGAAAATGCTTATTATAGTTTTGTTCATACTTAATTAAAAATTTCAGTATTACTGAAGGAGACGATGAAATGAATGGTAGAAATATACAATGTAACGTATATCTCTTGAGCTTGCTTCAAGCCAGCAAATATACATAGTTTTTACGGTCACCAGCCTAATAGCCTTAGTACGGTAGTCGTGACACTTAGCTTTAGAGAAGAATGAATTATATTATGGGTTGCTAATGAAACTTTTGTTTGTGAAATTTGAATGTAATAGCGCTAAAGTGTTTTAGATAAAGTGTTCTTAATTTTCATTTTCCAGTAAATCGTCCTTAAATTTTGGTGTTATAGGAAAATTCGACTTCCTAAATTGTAAGTTTGTTAATAAGACATTTATTTATGAAATATGAAGAAAATCTTCTAAGCATATCGTGAGAAAATTTGCGAAAAGTATGCTACTCATTCCAAAGAATAAACTACCCTCCATAATTTTCTTCAGAGAAATTATTAATATCACATTATTGGATTATTAGTTAAATATATTAATTACTGTAACAAAAGTTTTCTTTACATATAGTAAGTTTGAGTGATTCCGGACAGTCGCTGAATCCGGACATTCTCAGCTTATGATAATACTATTATTCGCATATGTAATGTGGAGACTTATTGTGCTGCCTATTTGAAGCACCGTATCTTCCTACAGTTCAGTACTGAGTAAGGAGTGTAAAGAGTGTTATACGTAGTTTCGACGGTGGGGAAAAAAAGTGAAAACAGGAAAGTTCATGCACGTTTTTTTTTTTTTTTTTTCACCTGATGCAACTTTTCAGTGGAACATGCTAAGGTTTTACACAGAAGTGATTATCAGCAAATGGTTACGTAAGACATATGTATATCGAAGCGAAGACCCTACTTTACTCGTTGCATATTGGAAGAATTCGATCGCTTAGCGAGTGCCTGCTCAACGCGTGCACAAGTTTCCAGTGCTCAAAACGGGCGAACCCGGACGTTTAGAGAAGAGTGAATTCTGACAGTTTATTACGTTAAGCTGAATGAGGACAATGTGATTAATGAACTAAGAGGATTCAGAACATTCTCTCCTCTCTCGCTTTTCACGTTTATGAGTGTAAAATAGTACGTGAGGTCTATTGCTTATATCTAGCGTCTATTCATTTTTGCCATAAAACAACTCCGATGAATCACCAGAAAAAGCTATAAAATTATCTTAGGATCTACAAACACAACTAAATTACAAATCACAAGGTGCTCAAAAATTCTACACTACTGAATGGCTACATCATCTGGTATATTCCCATTTGATCCGCAACAAGTTCGGGAACATGAATTTGTTTTGTCGAATGAACATGATCCGCCAGTAGCTGGAAACAATTCCTCTTCTGTGTCATCAGACTCATCCTCAAACACGTCTCAATCGCCTTCAGTCCTCAGTTAAACAGTTCATATCTTTTCCTGCAATTGCTTTTTCCAAACCCACATCCCAAAGGCCAGGTGTTGCTAAAAGATTGAGTGTCAGGAATTTCAGTTTGTTTCAAAGTGTCTCCTCAAACACAATCGAAGGTAAGGATGAAAGCAACTGTGGATTTTGTGGGAAGAATTATTATGCACCATCATCAAGCAAATACGGTTTCTGGGTGTCCTGTACTGTGTGTCAGACCTGGTTTCATGAAAGATGTGTGGGAGGTGACAAGGAGCTGTATTTTATCTGTGGACGATGTCTGAATTATGACTAGTGCTTCACGAAACTGGCAGACGCCATTAACGCATAAATAAATAAATGCTAGTCTCAGTGCACACATATTATACATTTTACTAATAATCTAGTTGTTGTTAGCAAAAAAAAAGTACAATGTAGTTCTAATGGAAACAAATGTGATTACTATGTTTAATGATTAAACGCTATAGCGATAGTTACACTACTGTGCATTTAGCTTACAATTTCAACAGTAATTAGTATAGAAATTGATATGTCAGTAATTTGTTTGTATTTATCATGTATTTGTATTTATATTCTGTACTTATCATGTTAGAATGTTAGTGTAGCAAGATAGTAAGCTACAAGTAAATTATACCTGTGCAAAGTTCAGTGTCTGGAATCGCCAACCTACTGTCCGGATTCAGCCTTCCAAATTTGCAAATCAAAGATTTTGTCAACTTTCAGAAAATTATTTTTTATTTTTGAACATGCTATTCCAGGAAAACAATTTCAGTTGTATATGCATACCAACATATCATTAAATAATATGAAGAAGTATTGGATATTTTCGTTTAGCGGGGTAAAAGAAAGAAACATCAGAATTGTCCGGATTCACCCAAACTTACCCTATATATATATATATATATATTAATAGTACCGTTAATATATATATGGTACTTGATCAGCTTTATTTTATTAATACTGTGGAATATTTCCAAAGCTATAATGAGCAATATATCAATTAAATATTGATTTATCAAGTAGACAAAAAATCGTGAGAATCACTTTCGAGAAAATAGAAATTTTAGACATAAATACATTGAGGCAAATGAACAGACGAGTAGAGATGAACACGACACAAGAGTTAACGTTGTATCGTCTCGAAGAGTGTCATCAAAGTGATGAGTGATGTCTCGTCTCGAAAAATGTATTTGTTTCTATTGGAAGAGCTTCCTCTAGTTTCAAATCTTCTTAAAGGGCATGGTGGCTCAGTGATAGAGCTCTTATCTCTGGTGTGTGGAGTCCCTGGTTTGATCCTAGTTAATTTGTGGTGGACAACGTGTCCGTGGATCTTCTCGGGATACTCCCGTTTCCTCCTACAATCTCATTCCACCAATCCTCCCACCATCATTCACTAGCCTTAATCATCTGTCTTCCTTAACCCAAAAGGTATAACCGTGGGATTAAACTGAAAGATTTCGTAAATATATATTTTTTTCAAATCCCGCCTGTAAAGTTCTGTCTCTTCCTGTCACACGAGCAACCCGACGCAAGAATATCCTAAAACAACTTTTTCGGCATATGTTGAGTATGAAACATGTCAATCTGTTGAAATATCGAAACCTACTTTCTTCACGATCACAAAACTTCCCTTATCGCCTCTTAAAAGTAAATAGAGTAAAAACTTATAATGTTATTCAATATTTTATTTTTTTCACACAAGTTGATAGTAAATCATTTTTACGCTGATGTAGTGAGCATTTGATACAACATAAGTAATTTGAGTAGAGATATAACTTTTTTCTGTTTTAAGGTTCATCAATCTTGAGTGTTAGTAGTCACATTTTTCACAGATTAAAACTAGGAATCATTGGTAATTTACAGAGTTATTAGAATTTTGTAATGTAGGTAGTTAGAATTGCATAATATCCACTATTTTAATTTTAAAAAAAGAAATGAAAACTGATTTAGGGTCAGTTCAAAAATTTTGTGACCTCCCGAACCAAAAACTAATTATTGGCCAAGATGTATTTTTTGGACCATTCCTAAAACTCTCGGTCAAAATTGCAACCTTTTGATCTATTTTTCGGATCATTCCTAAAATTCAAATTTATGTAGATGAGATTCTTCTACTTTCAAAAAGTTCAGCAAATTCGATCCCAATTTAAGCAACTTCCGGAACTTTCCAGAAAACTGCTCTGGTACCATTAGATGTGCTTTAATATTGTCTCTTGGAAAAATTCCTAAGAACTGCGTTTGTATCTTTTACCGTTCTTTTAAAACCGAGTAAAGTAACCGAGTGGCCATATACTCTAATGTTAAATTCAACATGCGATAATTTTTGAATGCATTGACTCAGCTTGATAACTGAGGTATCTTTTTCTTCAGTACAAAAAGCTACGTTGGATAGTGATGTCAATTTTCTGTACAGCTCTGGGAGGTTTTCTGTGGAAAATGGAAATGGCTCTTTATCAATATTACTAACTGAAATATCCGTTTTTCTTATGGGGAGGATAAAGTTTATGCAATATATCATATTTAAAAGTAAATAAATTAGCGAAATAAATGAATAAATAAGGAAGTCAACGCGTTCGGCTTTGCCCCTGTCAATATGAGTGAAATAAATAAATAAATAAATAAATAAATAAATAAAGAATAGCAACGTCTTACGGTGCTCGTGTCACTTCCCATAATAGCTGGCATATCTGTTCCTGCCTAAACCTGGACTTAAATGTCATCGGAGGGTCACCAATCACCTTAACGATCCCGAAAACTATGGAAATGAAATGAAATCTTTGAGTTTAACGTCTCACTATTATGCCCGTTAGACTAAGGAGGACGGGGGATTAAGGCAAGTGAATGATCATGGAAGATTTGGTGAAATGAAAATATGGGAGGAAGCGGAAGTACTCCGAAAAACCCACGGTTACAATATTGTCCATAACAAATTTACTTGGCCGGGGATCGAATGAGGGACCCCAGGCACCAGAAGAAACTGCGACTCACTGAGCCACCACTGAAAACTTTGGTTTCGTCACTAATCCTGTAGGTAATTTATTCATCCCTTTTCCCAATGACGAAGAGGCTATACTTGGTCTTAATCCGCGCGGCGTAGGTAGTGTCAATATTCATATTAGCGATCCAGAAAACTATGAATTAGACATTAATGTCCGTCACCCGTTTTGTTTATTATTTTCTTTTATCCATATATTTTCACCTCCGTAAATTCTCTACAAACCGAAAATTGAAAAATGACTTCGTATGTGTTTAGATCTAGTAAAAATCTATCTGTGCACAAAATTTAGTGGCTTTAGGTAGGTTCTTCTTACACGAAAATGTGACAAAAGACAGACATATACATATTTATTTTGTTATCATTAAAATTATTACTATTATTGTTATTATTAATAATTTATGTACCATGTAAGATATATATGAAGCATTAAGCAACGGATTGTATTTATTCCTGTTTGATTTCTCTTAACTGTGACGTGCGTATATACATATAATCGCACTAGTTTGTTTTATTTTTCTCATATATTTTCTTTTTAAATATTTCTATTCCTTAGGCACGGATAAATCTCCGAAGTTACGACCTTTTCCATCATTAGCTTCGAACAAAATAAATGACTGTTCAGCGATTCAGAATGTGGTTCGAACTGAAGTGGATTCGTATGGAAGACTCTGGGTCCTTGATTCTGGACGAACAAATATTCTTTCTGCAAACCCACAACTACATTGTCACCCAAGGATTATTATCTTTGATTTAAACACAGACGAAATAGTGAGGCAGCATGAATTCTCAGAACATATAGCTTCACATGACAGAGCCTGGCTTACATACGTTGCTCTAGATGATAGGGGAGACCCTGAAGATGTTTATGCGTATATCTCAGACCCTAAAGAAGGCCGTTTAGTAGTTTATAGCTACAAGGATAATAAATCTTGGACTGTTCAGGATGATTCGCTACTCTTTGATCCAAGCTCACTACCGATCAAAATAGCAGGACAGGAATTTAATGTACCTGTGAATGTTGTAAGTACCGCAGTGTCTCCAGACTTCAACACATTTTATTATTGTCCACTTTCTAGTTATACTTTGTTTTCAGTTCCTACAGAAGTATTAAGATCTCCAGATACTGCAAAGGATATTTCTGCATCAGTGACGGAAGTTGGTCGAATGTTGTCTCCAACTGATGCCATTCATATATGTAAAGATGGAATTATGCTGTTTGGACTCCTTACAGAGAGCGCTGTTGCCCAATGGGAAATTTCAAACCCTTTAATACCCGAGAATGTTGAAATTATCTCCCAAGACGAAGAAATGTTAAATTTTCAATCAGATTTCTCTGAAGATGATGATGGAAATATATGGTTTGTAACTAACAGACTTATTAAATTTTTTGGTAAAACAATGGACTTTTCAGATGTCAATTTCCGGCTTTTGAAATTAGTGCATTCTTAAAGTATTTCATTCATAAAATGTCTCTGTTATATATGAGGTTTCAAATTAAAAATAAATAGGTAATATACTTTCTTTTGACCAGTTGTGTTATTTGCAATGTTTCTATCCTTCCTCTATACAGATATTCAGTAGTTGAATTGAATGCGTTTAGTATGTTCAAAAGGCTTGCCTTGATGTTGGACTACCATATCGTAGTCTTCCTGAAATAACTGTCCAAGTACTCAACAAAAAACAATCTAGGACATTTTTTTTAAAAAAAATTAGTAAATTCTTCTTTTTTAAAGAAGTATTATTTGTGATACCACTTTGTTATGTCATATAACTATTCTGTATTACTACTTCAGTTTCATGAAAGTTCAGTTCAGTAATTATTCTGTATTACTATGTCAGTTTCAGTTCTGGAAAGGGGAGTGATTTATTGTTGAATGTAAGCCTTACGTAGAGCCACTCATTGGTTCTGATACTTTCTCCCTCGGTTATCTATACAATTAATTAAATTTATTATAGTTTTACTTCCAACACGTATACCGAAGAAAACAAGTTAATGCCAGGGCCGGCGCGAGGGGGTCGAGCCGTGCCACCGCCCAGGGCAGCAAAAAAAAAAAGACTTCACTCACATTCAGGAAAATACTCACTCAGGAAATTCAGAGCATTTTCCTTCATTTTCAATTATTAAACTACTTGCCACAAGCACCTCATTCATTTCCCTTGCAGCGGCGTAGGTAAGATTTTCAGCTAATATATTCTATTCAGCAGTGTTCTAACGCTCCACTCCAAGTATTTCTATGCAAAAGGTACATTCCCAATTGAGAGCCACGGAAGGACAAAATAAATACCTCCATTACTTAGGAAAAGATGTCCAAAATGACATTATTCAGATTCTTAGTGAACAAATAAAAAGTAAATACTGTCTTTTTTTAGAGCTGCAAAATATTATATACAGTAATGGAGAATGCCTTTTAAAAATTTGCGAACATTTTCTTGGTTTCGTAGTGGTAACAGACAACCCTAGTCTAGGATTGACAGAAATAATAAATAAACAGGTAAAGGAAATGAACATTCCTATCGAAGTCATAAGGGGTCAAGGATATGACAATGGTTCCAATATGAAAGGCAAACAGTCAGGTATTCAGAAGAGAATTTTAGAAATAAATTCCCGTACCTTCTATGTTCCTTGCAGTAGTCATTCACTAAACCTTGTCGTTAACGATGCAGCCACAGCATTTCAGTGTGTCGTTCCATGTCTTTCTTTTTTTCTTACTCTTTTTTTCTTTTTTGTATAGTTAAAAAAGTTTGACTCCTTTCTGCATCGGCTTTAACATTGGGCCATACTAAAGAAACATATTAGCAATCTTACTTGAAGACCATTAAGCACTACAAAGTGGGAAAGCGGAATTGGTGCTTTGACTCCATTTAGATATCAACAGGGGAGGTTTATGATGCCTTGCTTCAAATAAGTAATGAGAATAGAACAGATAGAATGGTCGCCCACGATACTCTCTGTATAGCAAACCAGCTGCTTAACTTTACTTTGCTCACTCGAGTCCACAAAGTATTGATTCTCATGTGTTGGATGTAGTCAGGATTCTTGACATATCTGAATACTTCGAGAGGAGCAGAAATGATGCAAAGTTTCAGTCTTACTTAGTTGATATGATGGAGTTGGCATCAGCATTAGATATGACCCACAGATAGGTAATACAGTAAAAGCTCGAAGCAGGGCCGGCGCTAGCAGTTTTGCCGCCCTGGGCGGTACTTTCATATGCCGCCCCTTTAACCCGAAACCTTATTTTGACAGAAAACGTTCAGTGTCACGAAAAAGTAGGATGCCCCGTTTAAAAAACATGTATGAAATGGAAAACTAAACAAAAAATTGAATTACCTCTCTCAAATGATTACGTAATATTTAAATGACTCCATACATGACAATATTCAATATGCTTGATTTCGCTGTATAACTGTGATATACAGCAGCGCACACAGAAAATAAAATTAAAAAAAAAAAGTGCTTTAGTCACAACTAAGAATTTTAATTTTTAAACTTATTTAATATCAAAAGATGTTTCCAATAGAGTTGATTGATTGAGTTGATTTTTAGTTTAGCGTCCCTTTCGCCAGCGAGGCTATATGAGACGTGGACCTACTGATTAATGTGGAATCCGAACCACATGAGCTCCCGCCGGGAATCGAACCCAGGTCTCCCACGCCAAAGGTTTTTCCAATAGAGTATGGAGCATGAAAATAATAGTGAACCAGCTATTACGGCAAAACTAAGTGATTGGCCTAAGCCTTATGATGTACTAGAACACAATAGTGATGAATGAATTTAACATACCTTAATTAAAAGACTTTTCTTGCTCTTGAGAAATTTCTGTATAACATTCGCGTAGTCCAATGTTTCAGCCAATTTGTGTTGTATTGATATCATCGCTAGGTCATCTAAGCGTGTTTCTGACATGGAAGACGTAGATAGTTTTTAATAAGCTTAAGTTTCGAAAACCTTCTTTCTCCATTTGCCACGGTTACCGGTAAGGTTAACAAAATCATAAGTGCAACACTAACATTGGGAGTAAAGTCATGTTCCTTAATTAATTTTAAAGTTTCTTTTGTTGACCTTTTACGCTTAACTATAGCGGATAACACTTTTAGTTCGTCTTTCAAATCACTGGGGTTAACATCTCTCAATTCTTCGTGTGTTAAAATGCCGGAAAGTGCAGTACCTTTTCAGACAAAAGTTCAGGTGACATATCTTTAATATTACTTATATCGTAATGAAAATCGACATACTCGATGTGATGTTTAAGTTGCTCAAACTTTTCTCTTAAAGCTTACACAATCACTTCTAGAACTTTGTAATAAAAATTGCTCTTGTATCTTGTTTGTGGATCTTCAATAGCTTCATCCTCTGCCTCATACTGAAATTGTCTCTTCCTCTTTCGACTTCGAGCTTGCACTGTATTACCTATCCGTGGGTCATCCATGTCTAATGCTGATGACAACTCCATCATATCAACTAAGTAAGATTGAGACTATGCATAATTTCTGTTCCTCTCAAAGTATTCAGATATATATATTGTCAAGAAACCCCAACTGCATCCAACACACGAGAATCAATGCTTTGTAGACTTTTAATTACTATGTTTATGTGGAGTAAAAAAACAATACCAAATAACTATGAGTAAAGGAAAGGAAAGTTATGCAGCTGGTTTGCTATACACAGAGCATCGACGGCAACCATTCTATCTGTTCTATTGCCATTACTTATTTAAAGTAAGGCATCATAAACTTTCCCTGTTTGATACGAGGGACTCGTATTTGAATGGAATCAGAGCATCAATCCGGCTCTCGCATCTTGTGGTGCTCAATCGTTTTAAAGTGAGACTGCTAATATGTTTCTTTAGTATGGCCCAATGTGAAATCGATGCAGAAAAAAATTATATTTTTTTAGCTATACAAAAAATGGAACGGCGTACTGAAATGTTGTGGCTGCATCATTAACGACAAGGTTTAGTGAATGACTATTGCCAAGAACATAGAAGACTTGGGAATTTATTTCTAAAATTCTTTTCTGAATACCTGAATGTTTGCTTTTCATATTGGAAACATTGTCATATCATTGGTCCCTTATGTCTTGGAGAGGAATGTTAATTTCCTTTATATGTTTAATTATTACTTCTGTCAGTCCTAGACTAGTGGTGTCTGTTACCGCTACGAAACCAAGAAAGTGTTCTCAAATTTTAACAAGGCATGCTTCATTACTGTATGTAATTTGTACATGAACGATTATTGTCATTTGCTCGGTAACAGAAATATCTGGCGTACAGTCTAGTATTATACTATAATATTTTGCAACTCTCAACAAACACAGCATTTTACTTTTTGTTTGTTCACAAAGAATCTGAATGATTCCAGTTTGGACATCTATTCCTAAGTAATGGTGGTCTCAAGTGGGAGTGTACCTTTTGCATACTTGGAGTGGAGCGTTAGAGCATTATTGAATAGAAAAACATAAAATATACCTTGATAATCTTATCCACTTTAGCTGAAAATCTTATCTACGTCGCTGCAATGGAAATATTGAACGATACCTGTTTGATAATTGAAAATGAGGAAAAATGCTCTGAATTTCCTGAGTGAGTATTTTCCTAAATGAGAGTGAAGTAAGTTCAATTATATTCTCAGATGAACACAATTTTATTTTTCCATGTGGGCCCATTACGAAGCATTATATTTTGATAGTATTCTTTTTCTTTTCAATTTTTGCCGCCCATTAGACTTGCCGCCCTGGGCGGTGGCACGGCTCGACCCCCCCTCGCGCCGGCCCTGGCTCGAAGTCAACAGAAGAGATAGTTTCAGTACGAGTCAGAGGATGAAGCTATTGAAGATCCACAAGCGAGAAACAAGATCGATTGTTGTTACAAAGTTCTAGACATGATTGTGTTAGCTTTAAAAGAAAGGTTTGAGAAACTTAAACATCACAGCGAGTATTTCGATTTTCTTTACGATATAAGTAATCATAAAGATATGCCGCCTGAACTTTTTTTCTGAAAAGACATTAAACTTGCCGGCATTTTAACACACGAAGAATCGAAAGATATTAACCCCAGTGATTTGAAAAATGAACTGAAAATGTTATCCGCTATAATTAAGCCTAAAAGTTCACCAAAAGAAACTTTAAAATTAATTAAGGAACATGACTTTGCTCCCAATGTCAGTGTTGCATTTAGGATTTTGTTAACCTTACCGATAACAGTGACAAGTGGATAAAGAAGTTTTTCGAAACTTAAGTTTATTAAAAATTATGTACTTCTTCCACGTATGAAACACCCTTGAGTGGTATAGCGATAATATCAATAGAACTCGAATTGGATGGAACATTCGATTACGCGAATGTTATAAAGGAATTTGCTCATATCAAAACAAGAAAAGTTTCTTTCAATTAAGGTATGTTAATTTATGTATCTCTATTGTGTTTTAGTACATCGTAAGGCTTAGGCTAATCACTTAGTTTTGCTGTAATATCTGATTCACTATATTATCTTCGTGCTCCATACTCTACTGGAAACACATTTTGATATAAAATAAGCTTAGAAATTAAAATTCTTAGTCGTGACTAAAGTACTTTTTTTTCTTTTTAAATATTTTTTGTATGCGCTGCTGTATATCACAGATATAACTGCCCATCACTACAGCGAAATCGAGCATACTGAATATTATCATGTATGGAGTCGTTTAGATATTACGTAAGCATTCGAGAGAGATAGTTCAATTTTTGTTTACTTTTCCATTTCATACATGTTTTTAAATGGGGCATCCTACTTTTTCGTGACACCTCAACGTCTTCTGTCAAAATAAGGTTTACGGATTAAAGGGGCGACATGTGAAAGTACTGCCCAGAGCGGTAAAACTGCTAGCACCGGCAATGGTTATTGCATTGAATGATTGAAGTAAGTAATGCATTGAAGTAATTGACAATATAATTATTTAACTGAAAATAGTGAAGGGAAGGTGAGAACTTGGGACAAACTTATAAACACGATGTTTGTTCTACAAACTCGCATGATTCTGAACAGAGCCTAGGCCTTTTTTATACCAGAGACAATTAGAGCTCCCTAGTGAATATTTAGTTACCACACATATCATTAACGCGGGAGATTTAGATTCCATTCCTGGTGGTAACTTAATGCGGTAAATATCCGGTGACACATCTAGGCTAGTTGTTGCCCGGGACAAGAACTCGCCTTAGCGCCCCTCCCCCTAACAACAAAACGCCCGGGTTCGATTCCCGGTGGGGACAATCGGTCGAAAAAGTGTAAAACGCTTTTTCAGGCGAGCCACCATGAATGAGGTTTTCCTGGGTTTTCCTCATTCATACCAAGCAAATGCCGGGGTGGACCTAACTTATAAGTCCCAGGCCGCTTCCTTCCCTTTCTCTGGATAGTGTGCTCGCCGAGGGGCGTCATCCCTCAAAACGTGACGGGGTAAATGGCCTTAGATGCCGAAAGCCCAGAAACCAAATTCTAAATTCACAAAATTAAACGCTCCCCGACTCACCTGATACTGGCATCACACAATAATTCTCTATTCCATTTTTTCTTCAAATAGTAAAGCTTGACTTCAAAATTGCAGTATATAATTAAATTTTTAATACAAGATAAAACATCAAACTAATTAATATTTGGTTGCTACTAACCTGAGAAGTAGCATGCGTGACATATTCTTATAGTCTTATCATAATAATTGCATCAAAGTGTTTCTGGAATTATATTGGGATGTGCACATGTATAAAATGAATCAACAATATGTTGTTTTACAATAGAATATTTAATTATGACAAACAGTCAAGCTGTAGTCTTGAGTATTATACTCGAAATATTTTGCAAATCTCTTTAATCATGTAAGTTAAATGAAAACACAAAAAGCTGAAACTAAATGTAACTTTGCAGGCTCTTTTGACTGCAAAGGTTTTTACAATGGTCTCAAAAGATAGCTTTGAAGCTAACTTATGTCCTATGGATATGATCCTAAGGTTGGTGAGTCATTGTTGTTCTGTTAAGTTTCTGAGGTAATTTTTTATTATCATTAGTTTGTTAAAACTCATTTCCTTGTCTTAATAGTGAAAATAAATATTTGCTCATTCTTTCATCCTCCACACCTGTGCCCGGGGTACAAGCCCCGTTTATCCCCTAGTTACGTCACTGTTCAGATCCCCCTTTAAACTGTAGCCCTACATCTCATGTAGCCTCAAGGTTGAAAAGAACATTAACTCCAAAACAACAATTCCATTAGATATGCATACTGTATCACTGAATTTCCGTGCTTCAGTAATTTTAGGAACTGTAAGAAAAATACTGAAAAAGTGGATAATATGGGAAAATCAAGACACATTTTAATATTAAGATTCTCTACCAGTGTATTTTATAGAAGCTTGATTGGTTGATTTTTTGAGAGGTTAATAACTCCTTTCAGCTCCGAGGCCATATAAGACAAACCAGCGGCTTGTAGCAAATTTGAACATTTCGTTGGATTTTATTCTCTGCCGAAATCGTACCCTGAGCCATGGGCACAGAAAACACACACATTAGCCTCTTCATCAGAAAATAATACTTCTATAAAGAACTGGGAAAAGAAAAATGAAACGTCAATAGGAAAGACCAATATGAAACTGTTGAAGAATCATGCATGATGCTATAATACAGAAAAAGAAATAATTAAAATGACCGTAATGATTACAGAATGCTTGGTGTAGCAAAGAATTAGCTACGTCATTGTAAATATTTGCTGTCATGGTAATTACATTACAACAGACGAGAAAAGAAAGGAAGTATACGACCAAAGGAGCTGTAGTTGATGAACCTAGAAACGTCTACTGTATTTATTCACAACAGCAATTTTCCGTTTGTAAGTCCGTCGAATCATTAACAGTAAGGTGATCGAATCTAAAGTTGGTAAAAGCTACATAATTCACTGCAGAAACATTTTAGAGGGATTGAAAAATCAATTCTGTTTTTACCATTGCTAATCTTACTGTACACAATTCCTAATTGCTATTAAGAGTTGACTACAAGACAAAGATTTGATACTATCTCGTTTCGAAACGATTTGGTGAAATTGATGTCTCGCCTCGAAAAGTGTATCAGCCTTTATTGGCTAAGTCCTATTTAGTGTTATGGATATTTTGTCCCGTCTCGTCTTTATGGACAACCCTAGCTTTCATACTTTTTAGATGTTAAGTACCCATAGGGTGTAGTCTTTTCGTGTTTGTGTTTCCTTCAAAATTTAAATACGCTTTTCGGCACCAAGACATAAAGAAATATAAACCTAAAGCGTAACACGAAATCCTAATGACATGTATTCCTTGCGGAGATCGAACACTGGTCTTCCATGCCAGAGTCAAGAACATCTAACTATTTAGCCAATGGTGCCTTGGTCAATGCATTTAAAAGTTTTCTACCATAGTATTTTTATACTTAAACATTTCACTTGTTACGTATAGAAAAATAGGTTTCGAGGACAAAATGAATTGAAACATTGCAGTGAAGTAATGTTAGTCAGCTGACGAAGCGAGAGAATTCATACTTTGAGTCGGAAGACACAACTTCAGCAAAAATATGCTTGCCTCTGTCACTCGTGTATCGCATTCCAGCAACGAAAAATAATACAGTGTGACGTTCACGTCAATGGAATCTATATTGTTTAACCTACATGCTTGCAGAAACGTTACAGCATGATGAATTTTGCGCATCATTTAGGGTTTGTACGTGGCATATACCTGAGATGAAAATATATTTTAAAGGTAAGTGTTCTATTTCTTCTAAAATTTCTGTAAAATTTTAGCAGTTACTTGAGTTAAGTATGTTAGTGGAGCTTGACAGATGAGGAAATTGTTATGTAACAATCTAATGAAGCAAATAGTCTGTGCTCTAAGGCAGTGGTTCTCAACCTAATTCCTATCACGACCCCCATTTTATCACATCCTTTTGCCAGCGACCTTCTTATAATTTCTGGTTTGTGATAAGTTTGTGTAGGATTTTTAATATATCTATTGCGGAGATCTCACCATATCCAGGTATAAAAGTGGATCTGAAAAAGTAGGGGGACGCATGACGTCAAGCCGTCCCCCATGCCTATCTTTGCCCATTGTAATTTTTTTAGAAATCGGGGGGACGAAATAGATATTTTCTGGAAGTGGGGGACGACGATCCCCGCGTTCCCCCGCACTTTTACCGCTGACCATATCCATCTATTTCTATAATAGTAGAATCCATTTCTTGTATATAGTTGATACAGTAACTTCCCTAAAAGCGAATGGATTAAAACCAAATTTGGTCAGTTCATTCATATTACAAATATCGAATTCGATCCATCATACTGTGTTAAAATGAATACCATTGGTCAGAATGCTTTTTTTTTTTTTGTGATAAGCATTAAAACAAATACAAGAAATCGCTTATCAGTTGAAAATGACTTGCTAATGTGCATCACGAATATTAAACCGGACATTGCCCCATTAATGAAACCATATCATGCTCGGGTATCTCATTAGCTTTCAATTTTAATTGTACCTGTAGAGGAAGTTCGGGTATTATGGAATACCGTTTCTGTTTCGTTTGTAACTCAGTTAACAAATGCATATTGAAATAAAAAGGAAAACAAATATACGCCTTACATATTTGGCTTTATTTATGCGTATTTTGATAAAGAAGTTTCGGTACAGGGGTGGGCAAAGCTTATAATTTGTAAAGAAACCACTTTGGGGGGTAATATGAAATAGTCGGGTAATATAGAATACAAATGCTATATAGAAAAGAAATGAGTTTTCTGTTGAACATAACAAAGAATACAGTGACAATATTCTATATGAAAATTCTGAATGCCGAGCCATAACTGAATGTGATTACTTGCAAAAGTCATATATATAATACTCTGCTTCAGGATCGGCACAGTCATTGTGTGGTCACATTAAACATGATGAACACTGGACCCAAAGCTCACTCCTTGTATCATCAGAAAATTTGCTGTAATAAAAAATACACTTAGCATTGTTGTCATCATAAATGTATGTTTAATTGCCCAATACCGATAGATAGTTTTGTAATCGGAACACCATACGAAATACGGAATACCATGCTTTTCTTGCGGGTATTCCATATTGCCCTCAGAGTCAACTTGGAAACGAAAGAACTGTTAAACGTATTCGAAAGCGTATAGGATAATGGCGCTTATCAAACTACCATTCTGTGTATCCAACGTCATAGTAAACAAAGAATTGTTGTTCTATTACATTTCAACAGGAAAATACAGGTTGTAAAACACTTACCTGTAAAAGTTTCAGAAATTAGAAATCAGATTTTCACGTCTATTAAAACAACGAATGTCACAATCACAAGGAGACTGACTGTAGAGCATCATAGGAACATGAGGTAGTAGTTTCTTTCCTCTCCGCTTGAAACCAACACATCACAGGTGAGATAATGAGGTATTCCATATTATCAGACTATTCCATAATACCCGAACTTACTCTATTTCAATATGCAGTTTTTTTATTTTTATTTATTTATTTATTTATTTGCATTTGTATTTTTCTGGTATTTCAATATGCAGTTCTCATTAGTTTCATATCGTCCTTCTTTCATTTAAATTGGTTTTTAAACAACTGTGCACCTGTTGAAAATGTTTTGTAGACTTTTTTTTTTTTTTTTGCTGTTGTTCTTAATAGTATCTATGAAAATAAAAGTAGGCTATGCCTATCAGGACAAAACTCAAAATAATATTTTAAAACATTTTCCGGTATTACATTCTAATTATGTTTATCTCTTCCGCTTATCTTCGCGACCGCAGGTTGAGAAACCCTGCTCTAAGCTGAAAGATTAGGCAGGCTATAATCTAATGTATTCTTGAAATAACAACAATTTACTAAATGAAGATCACAAGATCTCAATTTTATAATTTCATGCAATGCTATGTAAGCTTATGGTAGACAGACAGCAGTCCGTCGATGATCTTCTAGAGTTCACTTATTTCTTGCCAACTATATACGTATATATATATATATATATATATATATATATATATATATATATATATATATATATAGTTCCTATTAGGATGGTCCTTAACATTTGACTTCCGTGTAATTGTTTTTTGAGTCTCACTTTCTAAAATGGTTCCATAACAAACCAAAGTGACCTATGAAAAAAAAACTCACTAACTCAATTGAATAATATTAAATGATACACCAAACAACCTCAAGGTTTGAATGCATTTATAGTACACAATATGAGGTAAATGTACCCTATAAGTTTGGAACGGCTAGAGGGCCTAACACGATGTCTTAGATAGGGATAATGAAGATAGAACCACATCTAACACTGTACAGTAGGGTGGAGCGAAAAAAGTCAAATTTTCGAGTATCGAATTCTAATAGGGCTCAAAAGTTGCGTATTCGTATGCTAATCAATGGAAAAATAACGAAAAAATCCACACTTTGGATCTTCAGTTCGTGCAAACGAAGTGAAGTTTGAAAAATATAACAGAAAACAACAAAATTTACCTTTATGCGAAAAAAAAAATACAGATTTTCTAGTATCGAATTCTAATAGGGCTCAAAAGTTGCGTATTTACGTGCTAATCAATGGAAAAATAACGAAAATAACACACTTTGGATCTTCAGTTCGCGCAAATGGCCTAAAGTTTGAAAAATGACAAAAAACAAAAATTTACCGTTACGCAAGAAATATATGAATTACTTTTTTTTAATTGCATTAGCGTCCAAGTACTTTATTTTAGTTGTGTGAGGTCATGTTTGTTAACAGTTCGTTAATATGAGTGATTTTGTACATTTTATTTTCATAATGATTTTGTGGTTCTTCGCCCATTTCTCAAAGTTCCACTAATATAGCCATCTCTGTTTTCTTGTCCGCACACTTTTCCTGCAGACTCTGTGACAAGTTTGACACATCTTTCAACTTCCTGAGTATGACACGAAAAATTTGAGAAGTAAAACTCACGCGCAGATTTGTCTTGCATAAATGATAAGATAGTTTATGTTGTCAATGGGGCGACAGCTTACATTTTCTCCAATCTATCACCTCACTGTAGTCCGTGACATTAAAATTTATTGAAAGTGCCATAAAAGTTCTAAGAGAGCAATTCAGACAGGGCAGTGTACTCCAGATGTGGCTATAAGAGATCCTGGATCTCTCAGTTACTTGCGATGGCTGACATGTGCAAACCGGGTCTTACGGTTGTACGTTTCTCAAACAAATCCTACAAACGAACTCAAAGTGCTTGTAAATTACATTATAAAGACATATGCTCCTGTTTGATTCGACATAGAGAGATACTACTCAGTGAAATATGGACCTAAACATATTTTGAAGGCAGTTCAAACAATTAGACATTTGCTAAACAACATTAAAAGAATCATCGATCCTGTGATTGAGAGAAAAGCGTTTTTATGTTATCCAGAGAACATAATATTGGCTAAGACAGTGGATGAGAGACAACACATAAGAGAGTTGGGTTACAGAAGATGCTAGATGCAAGAAATCGAGATCCAAAGGGGAAATCTGTTAAAATTTTTATGGCACCTTCTATAAATTTTGATGCCACGGACTACAGTGAGCTGATAGATTGGAGAAAATGTAAGCTATCGCCCCATCAGTGCTTGAAAGCTTATGCATGATAAATCCGCTCGTGAGTTTGACTTCTTAAAGTTTTCATGTCACACTCAGGAAGTTGAAAGTTGTGTCAAACTTGCCACAGAGTCTGCAGGAAAAGTGTGCGGACAAGAAAACAGAGATGGCTACATTAGAGCAACTTTATTCTGAATACTCACAATGCCAAAATTTAATTTTAAAAAATCTGAATTTAAGACAAAAATTCTTGACTAAATCAACATAATTTAGCACACTTTGATTGATTGGAGAGTTGTGTAGAGTGTGGGTGGAACTCGAATTGCAGCCACCTCCTCGTGATTAGTTCTGGGCCATTTCAAGAAAAAAACGTTGTGAAATGGGCGAAGAGCTGCAAAATCATTATGAAAATAAAATGCATAAAATCACTCACATTAACGAACTATTAACAAACATGATCTCACACAACTAAAATAAAGTACTTGGACGCTATTGAAATGAAAAAAAAAGTAATCCATATATTTCTTGCATAAAGGTAAATTTCGGTGTTTTTTGTCATTTCTTGCAAACTTTAGGCCATTTGCGCGAACTGAAGATCCAAAGCGTGATTATTTCCATTATTTTCCCATTGATTAGCACGCAAATACTCAGTTTTAGAGCCCTATTAGAACTCGATACTAGAAAATCTGAGTTTTTCGCCTAAAGGTAAATTTTGGTGTTTTAAGTCATTTTTTAAAAACTTTAGGCCGTTTGTGCAAAATCAAGATCCAAAGTGTGGGACATTTCCTTTCCAATCTTGGAACTGGGGGGGGGGGGGATTGTCACCCCAATAATCTGATTGAAGTGTGTTTTTTGGAGGAGAAATTTGATTATTTGTGTTCGGTTGCCACAAAGGAAAGTGAGATGAAATTAATGTCCACTCAGAATAAGCCTTAAATCTGCCCGCCTCCCAATGTTGAAGACAACTCTGCTCTCCTGATCCTCCACAGCATTGTTTCTCAAGTACAGAAATAGTTTGAATATCGCTTATATATATATATATATATATATATATATATATATATATATATATATATATATATATATATATATATATATATATATATATATATATGCATAATATGGGAACGATATTACTCCCCCCCCCCAATGTTGAAGACAGATTTGCGCTGTTGCATGCATACCTGTCGTTTCTCGTTTCTTTTTGTCCATGAACTCAAAATCCTCGGCAAGGCTTGCATAAACTTCTCGCCATGCTTTTTGCTTTTCAATTCTGTTCTTGAAAGAGTCTGTTATTCCATATGCAAGGTCTACATTTCACAAGTTCAATATTTTCTAAGGATTAAAATATCGTATGGAAAATTTTTTCCCATCTCTAAAATTCTAAGCAAAACTAGAAAAGTAAGAATGCTAAACTGTAGAACTCTATCAGGGGGTCGATCCCAGTACAAAGGGGAGAGGGAAAACTTGGATACATAGCTTTAGTCTTTTTTTCAATTGCCATTCCACAAACTCTTTTAAAAATGGGGGTGAATAGTTTTGGAAGTGAGAGAAAAGATCTGCAACAAGTGAAGCGTGGAGTCACATCCCCGTTGTTGAGATTACAATCAAGAAAATGCCAAATGAGTCACTTGTCTTTGGGAGCTTTGCAAAGAGTGTTTGATTGTGCTGGTTTCGTTTCAAAATAATAATAATTGTACTTTGACTTGTCAACAAATATTCTATTCAATCATAGCTTATTGAGTGGGACCGGAAATAGTGATCTGCACACACTTCTGATGAAAATAAAAGGAAGTAATAATAATTAGTTTTTTTTTTCCACAGGCTTATGTTCAGTGTATCAAACTTTGAAAATTACTATTAAATTAATTTCCAGAATGTAATAAAATTTAAATGCATTAGTAGATTAAAAAAGATAAAATCAAGAGAGAGAGAGAGAGAGAACAAAAATAAAAAAGGGAGTAGAAAATAATCAAGGGAAATTGGTTATCTAAAATTCTAAATTTTCTATATTCTATTTGATAATAGCTTTTTAGAGGGAAACCAGTACTCTTTAGATTTCCTACATTTTATACTTTACCTACTACAAGGAATTAGCTACTCCAAAACAGAGACTGTAAAATAATAATAATAATAATAATAATAATAATAATAATAATAATAATAATAATAATATACAATTGTAATAGAAAAAATGGAAACAACAAAATTCCAAAGACAAGAAACGAAAGAAGAATACACAGAGTTTTGTCACTCATTCTTTTCACCTAAACCAATGGCCGGCCGACATTATCGCCCGCATGTGCATCCAATCATAAGAAAAAATTGCCCCTGACAAAACCGGTCTCGGCGATATCGCCGGCAATATCGGGGGTTGACCGACAGCATTTACAGTGTCGGAGGATCGGCCGATAATGTCGGTGGTGTGTGCAAACTACGATTTGAGTACATTGAAGTCAATTCCACCGCCGACATTATTGGCGCTTCCACCGATATTATCGTTGCCGTGTCGAATCATTAGTTTTCAGCGTAGTTGGGGCAAGACCCCCTTAGCACTCCTAGGCGGAGTGGGAGAGGCAGACATAAAAATGATTAAAAACGACCCACATTACTGTTGAATTCATCGTTTTGGGATAGCTTCGATAAAGAATGGCACTCCAAATGCTATATAAGTTCAAGCTCAGGTAATATTAGCACGCTGTGGAGGAGGCAAGTGGTGACATGAACAAATACTCAAAAACGACAGTATAGAATCTCCAGTTTTCTGGGTCTCAAAGTTGACTGATGACACTCTACACCATTTAAGGTTACGTTAACTCCCATTAGAACCCCTAGGGTAATGGGAACGAGGTGATGATCGAAAACGAACGATAATAATGTTGAATCAATAATTCTTGATCTCACTGACATTAATAATTACATTTCCAGTAGCGTTAAAGTCTAAGATTAGGCCTCATCGCATGGTTAGGGGGAGGGTTCGAACAGGTGAAAAATAAAATGCCTCAAATGAAAAAGATAAATGTCAAATCCCCAGTTTGGGTTCGTCAAGCTATTAGGTTACAATCGCGATGACAATCCCAAGTTTAGACATGAACAGGCATGTCTGTTGGATTGCTAATTTACCAGGGCAACGAAGAAAACGTTGTTCACAGATCTATGTATATTTAGATGTATTGATGTATTTGTATGCCCAACATGTATTATAGTTCAACGTAATTGCGAAACGTCTGGAGTAATTTTAACTACATTTGATAGACATTAGATTTTCAATCTGGAAAAATTACTGTGGGAGTAAGACATCCCAAAGGGTAGTAGTTGGAAGGAGGACATGTGAATACAACACAAAATATTAATATTAGTGTGCAATCCATAGTTTTTGGAGTTGCTGAAATAATTAGTGACACTCCAAATGCCACTTATGTTCAAGTTTATCCCCATTGGCATACCGTTAGAGGAAAATGAAAAATAAAACGTAAAAAATGACTGAGATTTGTGTCAAAGCTTTCGGCGTCGGGAAAGTGTCTAATCCGTTTGAAATGACTTCTGGAAATAGTTAGTACCCACTTCAAGCTGAGGGTTCTTAGTCATATCAGTTTGATTTTGTGTGAGTAGTGTTTTAATATTTATGTCAAAAGTAGAGTATTTTCTGTATTTTTATCATTACACTTTCATTGAAATAAATATTCTAAGAGAAAAGGGGATTCAAATAATTCCCATCAACCTATTCTCCCCGTGCAAAGAATGAGCACTTTAGCTAGTATACTGGGTATTTCAAAACAACGCCAACAACGTTTGGGAAGTGATTCCTGACACCAAGATGACAAAAAGTATAGACCAACCTGGGTGCACAAATGCTTCCTTTCGGAGTAACAGGCTGCCGAAAACATGAAAAAATGAACTTTAAATGTCCATAGCTTCAATATTATAGGCCCTACCTTTGTCGGGTCAAGACTTCACTTTCGAACTAGTATGTACCCTATCCAACTATCCATGTTTCAGAATCCTGCTGTACTACTTCCGCAACAATTTTTATAGAGGTAGTGGTGAGTACACCAAATTATATGCCCGAAGCCAAACTCTCTATATAAAAATTGTTGCGTAAGTAACTTAGGATTCTGAAACATGTATTTTGGATAGCGCACATACTAGTTCTTAAGTGAAGTTTTGACCTGACTACGTTAGGTCCCATAGTTTTGGAGCTATGGACCTTTAAATTTCATTTTTTCGTGTTTTCGGCAGCCTATAACTGCGAAAGGAAGCATTTGTGCACCCAGGTTGTCTATACTTTTTGCTTTGTCTTGGGGTCAGGAATCACCTCCCAAACGTTGCCGGTGTTGTTTTGAAACATCTTATATATATAATCATTTTATTTTATCATTCTTTTCCATGGGCGGTGAAAACGACTTTGTCTTTCCAACCCAACTTAAAAACAAGCCCTGTGCTTATCGAATTTCATAACTTCAGGAGATCTTGAAGTTCAACATTCACACCACACCGCGGGGTCTAAGGTAGTTACGGTCGCCACTGTCCCCTTCTTTAAGTTACAGGATAATTGTTGAGTATTGAACAACATATTTCTTTTCATATAATTTACTAACACTTCAAAGTCTTGAAGTGTGATGGACATATTTTGCAAAACGAATAAGTTTCCCCGTATGTTCAGCTTTCGAATCTAATCATATTGTCTAGAACTTGTTAACTTAACGACGTAATTACTTGATTTGTCTGTGGTTCCGATACCGAAATGAATCGTTTTCATGCATATTAATTGATTCTGTAGAATGCCGTAATATCGGAGGAAGAATGTTGAGTGAGTTCAAATAAATATAACTTACAAGTAATTATTATTTAATTCTTGAATATGTGGTATCCCAAATCCTAACTCTCAGTAGATTTTATTCACTTCGTCTACTTAATTTCATCTTTTCCATACACTTTTGTGAAGCGCACGAGAAAAGAAACTACTCACTTAATTCTCGTTCTATTGGCTTTGAAGCCCAATCACCTATGTTAGGTACATGTCAGGAAGAACATTCACACAAGACATATACATTATTTCTCCCAATTTATCCTTAAATGTGCAGTGCTTTTCTTAACATTTTTTGGTTGGTTTGAGTTAACCATCCCTTTCAGTACTGAGGTTGTATAAACATAGACACACACACGGAGAAATGTGAATTTTGAACGTTATAAGCTCCCATCTTGAGCCAAACTCGAGTCTCACTTCTTAGGATGTTATGTTATACCAAACCCAGTTGTACCCATTAGTGAGGGAACGGGAGTCACGGGTCACTGGGTCACGTAAATCACAACTTTCGTCCAGGTCTGAGTGTTGCTTCTCTGATCAGGTGATCTGGAGAAACACGAAGACTTGGTGACTCAGACAAACACGGTGATTCAGAAACACTAAAAATATCAGCTCTGTGGCATTACTACAAAATTTCACAGTGGATTAATTATGTCTACTACTCGAGCTGGAACATTCACTTCTTTGATTAGTGGTATTATACCTCTTGATCAAGATACTATGTCTTGCATATTTCAACTATATTTCCATGTTTATTAGTCTTACTACAATAAGAAAATAAGTGGTTGTTGAACATTGACTATACTGAAAGATTTAACAAAACACTGTTTGAGCTCTGTGGCTTCTTTTATATTATAAACGGCAAGTTTTAAGAGTTCATTCGATTAAACCTTTTCGATCGGTATTAAGAAAAATATGTAGCTATTCTTTTCTCTGATTCTGACGCGTTTGTACTGTGTGAAACCTTGTAGTTATTTTCCAGTGCAATGGTTCGACAAGCAAGAACGCACACAACAAGCATGAAAGGAAACTATAGACTTGGTGAGAAGACAGAGAAGGGAGAGAATCATGTTTATTTGAATTACATTTGCAGTTTCATACATACTCCCAATGTATATGACAATGTTTTTTCAGCTCAAGATCTGTCCAGGTCCCTTCGGGTCACGGGTCTAACAACCTCTAGGTCTTCCAGATCACAGGTCAACAGGTTCCTGACTTGTTCAACCACGGGAAAATTCATGATCCTAAGTGTGTCGTTGAAATTGTAGGGGATATTCGAAAAGAATAGTTGAAATGTTTAAAACAATAAAAGAACATGTATAATTTGTGTAGTAAAGTGACATTAATTACCACATTTGCTCAAGTAATTTTCACAACTTGTATTTCATTAAACCCTAATTTTGAAGGATTATTCTAAACCTATTTTTGTTCCGTGTAGTTACACTCTTTTTTCAGTGTAATATGGATTTTCCTTCTTCCATTACGTGTCTTAGCGTTTATTGTTATAAAAGAGGGTTTCAAAGAACTATTGTGTACGATATTTTAAAAAATACTTAAAAATATTTAACAAGTTTGTGCAGATTTAAAAATACATAAAAATGTAAACAGTGATAATTTATTTTCAAATTTTAACCTTACGTTTATAAATGTGTTCCCATATTTGAATCATTTCCCTCCTCTCTCTCTCAATATCGTACGTCGTAAGCTCACATGGCCTAGGAGCAAATCGCCGACTTTTGAAACCAGATGTAAACGCTCTACCAATATGCCATCGTGACTCCCTAAAGCTTCACTGTTAGTAGGCTGTAGACATTTAGGCACTTTAAACATGAGACATAGACACAATAACAATATATCTCCAATTTTCTCGCCTCGAAAGTGTTGGCATTATTGACAGATGAAGAAAAACATCCTCTAATGCTTAGATAAAAACAAACAGTATTCACCTTAATTCGACAACTGCAGGTGTGAGCACATAAGTAATACTAAGAACCTATGATTCTTATTATGCTTCTGACAATCACAATATTCCACAGAATATGGATGCTGTGCGATCATTTGTTTATTCAATTCTAAGCTGACATACGTGTCCCTCTCTCTCTCCAAATTTGAATGTGTCTGTCTCCTCTCTCTCTCTCTCTCTCTCTCTCTCTCTCTCTCCCTCTTAATGTTGTCCGTCACGAACCCATCTGGCCTGGGATCAAACGTCCGACTTTGGAAATCAGATATAAACGTCTACCAATGGCCATTGTGACTTCCAATATGTATTGCTAGTAGACTACGGACATTTAAGCACTAACAGAAAACTTAGACACAAAAGCTAGTAAAGCAGTTGTTTTATTTCTGGAAATTTCCATCTCCAAGATGCTTCTCGCAGTGGGTGACCAATTAAAGAAAAAGTACATGATATTCTGGTAAAAGTTGAGCAAGATCGACATGTAAACAATGATGGCATTTCAAATGATCTAAACATCCACTACCAGTGTTAAATCATTCGGTGTAAGCTGCCTGAATTGTGTTTACCCCGTTGAATGAATACAACCCTCTCTACCTTGCTGAATTTTTGGTTGCAATATATTTTAGGATAGAATTTTTTCATTAGGAGTTGCAGGAATTATTTATTACTTTTTTTTTAAAAAAAAATAATTAATTACGTATTACTTTTTCAATTTTATATATAAAAACCTCCCTTGGGAATAGCTTATCCGATTAGTGGAAACCGCAGCAAATATGACCAGCAGTTCTCGACATAATCACGAACAATCCTACAAACATACAATACATAGATAAGAAAGAAAAACTGGGAAACTACAAAAAAGTATATATGAAAATGCGTTAAAAATCACACATTAATGAAACTAATAAACGCTAAATTGTGAAGAGAAGATTCAATTTGCTATCACTTGAACAAAGAAACTAATTAGGTGTAAATAATTTCTTCATTGATATTTGTCAGTGATCTGAAAAAGTACTTTATCTATGAAATTTTTATAATGTAACCAAATGTTATTATAAATTGTAAATATATCACGACCATCAAAAGTAGTATATTTGAGGATACATATGTCCTAAACAAAACTGCAACTCTCTCTCATGGATACCCTTGACTAGAAAGCAAGATAGAAAGACTGGCTGAAATATCTGTTCTTAGCACGAGAAGAATATATTGATGCAAATAAATAAATAAAATAAAATAAAAAAAAAATTGAAAGGTATAACTGAACCTTTCTTTGCCCCTTAGGATGCACATTTTAATTGAAATAAAATTAGGGAAAGCCAACTTGGCCTACTTTCAAAAATTCATCTAAAACAGTTCAAACGCTTTCCCGTAGTGGTGAATGAGAGAACTTCGTTATTATTTTTGTATATTGAGAAAATATTATAGAACTTCCGTTACGTGAGAAGCGAGGTTTCCGGGAACGCTGAATATATCTACTCACTTTAAATAATGAGTTGTTCATAGACTATTTCAAGTTTCCATTCTCTAACATGATAGCTCGTGAGGTATTTTGAATCTCCACTTTCTCTCTTAGGATATGCATTTTAATCAAAGTGACTTGCTAAAAATTCCAGTTCGTTGTATACATAGAGTGGGAGAAACTTTTTAGCTTAATCGTCATCGTTCTGCTCGTAGCCATTCAATTACCTTATAAGTAACCCGTAACGGTGGGGATAAATTTCCTGTGAAGAATTGAATATCCTTGAACTTCAGAGATGAAACTCGGCATATAGACTCTTCACTAAAATCAAGGAAGTACATATTTCAATGAAAAGAGGTATCGTTTCTATAATATTCATTTTTTTCTTTATTCTCACTGCTGCCACGTGCAGATTTGTCAAGACAATGCTGTGAACAGCACGGTGTTTGCCGAACAACTGACTAGATGAAGAGTGTATGAGTATTGTCCTCCTCCGTTTATTTCTGTTGCTGTTCTGCTCACAGTGTACTTCCTATAGGCTTGAACCTTGTGTCATGTAGTATGACAGTTTTTGACTATTTGTAATGTTTTATGATTGTTTTCGACATGCCATTTCAATCTTTACTTGGAGACAATGTCAAGATGGTCTATTTCTATTAGAAAACAATCATGTTGCTATGTAAGAGAATGGAGGGAAAATAGACTTCCCTTGTAAGCAGTTCGAGGGACGTAAGGATCTATGTTCAACTTTTTGGACTTAGACTCTAGAAGGCAGTCTTTTGTGTGTGATTAGAAGTGTACAACTCTCAACTCTGATATAAAAGGTGAACCTTCGGGCAGTTCCATCTCATATGAGTTTGTAGTGTTTCACTATCCTCCAATTTCTTCCCTTGCTCTTAATTCTCCGTTTTCTCGTAATAATTTACTTGCAATTACCACCTGTTTCCTTTAGCCTAGTAAATTAGTACTAACAAATAGCTCGGGAATTCTAGAAGTTCATACTTACGTCTCAGAGAATCTGAGAAATTTCCCCATAGAGTTACTCTAATATACACTCCTAGACACAAGTAATTATCACAATTTGATATGCATATAGTTGCAGATAATAAAAAGCTTTGCTCAGTACTGAATTAAAGTGTTTTATGAAACCGTTATGATATATTTTATTTAAAAATTAAATGTTCTTTAGATAATCTTGTTATCTTATGGAAAATTCCCAATTTGAAGAATTCACTTTCCTCTTTAACCTCCCTCTAGTAAGAAGATTCACTATTCTTACTGAAATTAGTAAAATTTTTGTAACTCCTACCCTATGACCTTGTTCTCTAATATGATAACTTGCACGCTTCAGTAATATCTTCTTTAACATTAACAAGCTTTACAAAACTTGCTTATTTCCTCCCTCCAGTGTAAAATTTCTTCTCACAGTTCCGTTACAGTAGATTCTTCTGTCCAGCTTCCTTACCAAGTTATCAAGAGAACTGGAAAATTATTCCCTCATCTTTTAATGAAAATGAGTTCTCTCTCTCTATTAAAGAAGCGAATGATGAAAAAAACAAACAGGTGAATGCTGCTTCACAAAGAACTTGAACTTCTCTTTCTTGGGATCACACTATCTAGTTCCTGGTTACTAACCACTAATCTATAAGGGTTATATGTAAAGTTAGGATTGTTAATTCCTAGCTCTTTGCCCGCTCGGAAAAGTGAATACCAGAAAGTGAAGTAAACATACGAAGAAACTACTATTGACATCATTAAGGGTGTTCGAATGTGTAAATAAACGATCCTACCTTTCGAGTCTAGAAATTAGTAGAACTAAGAACTTCTACTAGAACTAAAGAACGAAGACAGAAATTCAGTTGAGGACCTGAATTCAAAACATCCCAAGTCCATTTTTTTTTCGTATTTTCAACTTTTTTATTCCTCGGCGTCTATACTGCAAGGGCTATTTAATTTCATAATATTATAGCCTAAGCTTAAGTCAAAATACTTTAATACAAATAGTTTCAATTGAATAGAATTGAACTGAGGTAATTGATTTGGGATTCAATTTATTTAATTTAATTTAATTTAATTTAATTTAATATTCAATTTAATTTAGAAATTTAGGACATTTTTGCATTCAGGCAAAACACATCCCTGAAATGGAAAACTTTAATGAGTGGAAAAGATTTTGTTCGGCTATAATGCTTTATTTGACTTTAGTTATAAACAACGAGAAACCAAAGCTAGTTGCCTCACAGACTTTTAACAACAACAGTGCTAGACTTTTTCCCCATTAGGTTGATGCGGAAATATATTATTTTAAAGCTGTTTGATTTTGGTACATTTTATACGTAAAATCACAATATGTAAATTATAATAATCGTATCAATACGTAAATTACAACAATCACTCAGCGATATTATAACACAATATAGTGGAGTCATTTCAGAGTTTCACGTTTTTCATTAGTATATTAAAATGTAACCAATTATTCACACTTTGAACGTGTGACAATATAAAACATTTCAAATTGAGAGTCTGAATTGAAAAATATCCGAAGTAAACAAACACATGGTCACTATGTTTCTCTACCGGAAATACAGTAACCCCGTTGTAAAGAATAAATAAATAAATAAATAACAATGCAATACATAAATTAGTTTGACATTTAGTCTGCAGGAATTCAAAATTCCTATTGATGTACAGATACATTCCTATTAACTTCTTTTTTAAGAGTACACTCCCTTGAATATTTTGATTAATAACTTCATGATCTTCATAGGCCACTTGCTAACACTAATTCTAATATTTAGAAACTGTCTTAGATACTTATATATTGAAATCTTTATTTTTGAACAACTCTTTGTTTTTCAAACCTTGTACACTGTTGATATTAATGACCAAATACAGGACATAAGTACGCCCTGCATCAGCTTCATACAGAACAGGAAAATAGTCTAAAGTACAGAACAATCCTGTATATACAGGACGTCTGGCAACCCTACATATACGTATTCTTGACATTGATATATCTATTTCATGCAATTGAAACTTAAAGGAGAAGACTTAAGATCAATCAACAGATGCCGCGCGCGAGGTTCCGCTCTCCTCAAGCTCTCAGGTCAGCTATGGAATTTAACCCCCATCATCCAGCTTTAAGTGCTGGATAGACGGGAGGTTATTCCTGATTGGCTGAGGGCTGTCGGAGAATCGGGCCCCGGCCCGCGACAATCTGTCTGCTTTATCTTTTTCAGAAGATACAAGGCGCAGATTGCATTGGAAATTGTTATACAACATATGTGCAATAGCATATAAATATGGTACAAGACAAATTCATTTTGAAAGATAATAAACAACAGCAATGTTACCACAGAAAATGGTAGGTCGATATTTCGCATACAACAAAATGGCGAAACAGCTGGCATGTATTCCATCACAAAAATTGGGTATTGTTTGTCAATGGCGAGAGGGACGTCCCATCTTGATCGGTGATGGCCATGGAAGACTGCGTAGCATCGAAGTAGAGCTTCACCTGGAAGAGTCATCAGTCCAGATGCGAGCCGGGCGTAAAGATGCAGCGGCGATGGCGGCCTGGACGAAGGCTGAAGACTGCTGCAAAAGAATAGCATGGGCCACCGGGTATGTCAGCGACGATACCGTGGTGACCCATGCGAAGTTGCGGGCAAGTATCTGGTGAACATGGCGAGAGACACTGAGTAGGTTCCAAGGGACGGCCTGGAAGACTTAAGAAATTTAAAACAAGAAACATACACCTAGGCCACAAGAAAGTACTTCTAAACAAAATATTTAATATTATAAGGTTTTTGTTCTTCCTGAAAAAATACGTTTTTCAATTCTGGTCTTAAATTGCCATACTGATACAGTCCGTAAGAACAACACGAAAGGAGGTTAGGTTCTAAACTATGCTGCAAGATAGAGACAGAGTTTCTACATAGAATCCATATAAGCTAAAGCAATAGTAACTAGGAAATTATCATGGGTGTTAGTTCATTGTTCAGGATTACGTACTTCATACAGCAGCTGATTAGTAGTATTTAAAATCTTCAGGTCCTTCGAGGAATCATACTGATTTCTAGGAGTGGAGAAGAAAAATCACCATACATTTCTCGGCTTCATTTCGTGATGAGGCGGGGGAGAATTGTTCGCACTCTCATCAACTATCTGATCTATCCGACAGGAAGTTTTCTGTTTGGTAAATTTTGCCTACAACTGCAAAAAATTGTTCAACTAAAGAATTTAAAGTTGCTGCTTCTTTAAAAGACAGCTCTATCTCTATGAGATATATTTTAAGGAATACGCGCCTTTAATTCATATCTCTTCTTGAACTATATACACCATTTCCAACAATTTTCCTCTCGATCCTTGAATATGTCTTTGCTTTTGCCTAATAAACTACAATACATAGCCTCTAACTTTACTTATAGTAACGCCAATGCCAATTTCGTGAATATCTCTTATGTACTGTTTGATTCTTTGTTCTTGTTGGACATGGAATGTAAGTGGTCTGCTCATTTGCTGTAGTAAAGAATAGTAACTAGCACCAGATAGTCTATTTTTCAACGTATTGTATGGAATACTAAAGTAACTCGACGCTTTTTAAATGTTCCACTCATTCGTAACTCCTTCCTTGAGTTTGGCGTAATATTACGCCCTCGATCACTATAGCCTATTCTGAGTTGCGTGTAACATTTGCCCGCTAATATTTCTTACTGAGTTTATCTGTGTTGAATGAAATAATAAGATTTCTGTTGGTAAAACACATGTTTAATATTTAAGAAACAACTAACTTTTATTTAGACACGATTCCCAGTGAAAAAAAAAAATGGTATGGAAAATATGTTTGCCTCGAAACTATTCTAGATATTGCAATGAAACTTGTCACACGCATTACATACAGGCCATAGTATTTTTCAAGGTAGAATATATTCAAGTACTTGCAGCCTGGATTGCTCCAGAGTGTGCAAAATTTTATTTATTTATTTATTATTATTATTATTATTATTATTATTATTTTTTTTTTTTTTGAGAGAAAAATAATCGAATTATTCCGAATTTCACTTTTCTAGTACATCATGTAAATATGGACGGGTATCATTAGAAAGCCTGTATCATTTTAAACAAAAAAGAAAAACGTATTAATTATGTTACTGAAATGAATTGTACTGAAGCAGTAGTTACCTAAAATATTATTACTCAAACTAAGAAATATGCGCAGAGCCCGAAACTATTTTTCAGAAAATTACACAGGGAAGGGATTAAGCACTCAATCCCTGATGGCGACACTTCTCACTCTGTGTTCATCTTGTTCTATAACAGGAAAGAGGAAATACTAAGAATTACTGATGAGACAGGAAAAGATTTTCAAAGTCTAGATTTTTGTTTCCCCATTTTCAATACTAATAATTAAACAATTATGATCTTCGATCAAGTGCTAATAATAGGCATTATTTACACTGAATTAGAGAAATGCTTAATATAATATCTTGTAAAAATATAAATGGAACTTCTAATAGTAATTACATTTACAATATTGTTGGCCTTTTTAACGATACGAAATACGGAAGTAAATATCTAGGATTAAGGTGGTAACTGCTTTATATGATATCAATGTAAGATACAAATATGCTATTTGAGAAGTACTTAAATTTATTATACAATTCAGTTACACTGGTCGTTACTGTTGTTTATGCTTCTAAAAAATGCTTGAATAACTTACCTTAAACAATACAGTAAGAGCATTCTGTGAACTCATATCAAAGGTTTCTCACAGTTACAGCTACTCTCAAAGTGAATTTTCCACACTGAAACGAAAGCCACAAAAGCAGTGAGAAGATCTGTAAACTTCAGTCTGATCTGAATCAACGTTCCTAGTTATGCAATATACATATACACTTTTATTGTAAAATTATTTAAGTTCAACCTACTAGATGTTTCCCTTCTCCTCCGTTTGCAAGGCAGAAGTCAATTCTTTCATTTCTTTTATAGGCTAATGACTGTAAGTTTGCAACATGTTTCTAGCACAAAACTCAAATTCAGTCAAGGAAAAATGAAACCCTTTCAGCACAGAATATATGGAATATACAAATCATAAAAAAATGTAAGTCAATACACTCGCAAAACAGTTCATTAAAGTAACAAATAAAACCAAAAGTATTTACCCGCACAGGAATTTTCACTTGATTAAGTAAAAATAATTACTATTAGTGGGTGTAAGGGAGTTCCTTGACTGTCCTACAAACTCATGTGGATGATAGAAGAGATCAAGCGAAACGATTCCAAAATGGAATTTGCGCCCGGAAACGTATGAGCACTACTTTATATATATATATATATATATATATATATATATATATATATATATATATATATATATATATATATATATATATATATATATATATATATATATATATATATATATATTTACGTGTTGCGATGAATCATACGAGACAATTAAACATGTCTGTACAGCTCCATATTAACGAACCATAGTGAGATCCAAATAAAAACAAACAAAAAACAAGAAGACAGAAGAATTACAGAGGTACATACAAATTTACAGAGGCATATACCCTAGTCCTATGCCATCATATCAACTTTTTAAAGTTGATAATTTCGAAAATTTAATGGGGGCCCTGGCCATAGCCCGTGGATCAGGTACTCAGAGGCACAAAAGTATCCTTAGGTATCCCCCTTAGTACTTTCATTTTGCCACTATCTAGAAAATATGCGCAGAACCCGAACCCATTTTCACCGAGCGAAGTAGCTCAAGTGGTAGAGTGTTGGCTTCGCATCCGGGAGGTCGCGGGTTCGATTCCCGCTGCCGTCAATCCTGACTGAGGTTTTTCAGGGTTTCCCTCAGTCCTACCAGGCAAATGCGGGGATGGTACCTACTAAACAGGCCATGGCCGATACCTTCCCAAATCCTTTCCATTGCTATTTTTGTTGTTGGATATCCACTGTAAAATGGCCTCTGAGCTGTATCTGGTGATTGTTAAATAAAATAAATAAATAATAAAAAATACACTTGCTTGTTAGGAGCTCATTTCACTATTAATTTATCTCGTGAATCAGAATCTAAAACTAAAATCACATTTCTACACTACAGAACAGGACTTGGAATAATTTGAGAGAAAGCATCTATGCACAGAATGGTAGTATTTTTGTTATCGGTTATCAGAAGAAAGAAAATCTGAATATTCCGTGTGTAATAGACCGTTCTGTTACAAAAGCTCTCTCCCTGAGATGCTACCTCCTAGATGATATGTTATTCTTTCTTGTTAATGCCATTTGAAGTTTATATATTCCATGTTATACAGGGTATAGACAAAAAAAAATCTTAAAACACTTCATACAGGACACGTAAGTTTGACCCTCCACTGTACAACAAGTGTTGCGGTTGGAGATCGTTTTTTGTTTTCAATGTGTCATGTGGACTTTCCTCTTTCGTCAGCAGTAACCCGTTCACCTGTGAGTGTCGTGGTGTGAAAGTGATGCGGTAAAAGGAGCGATCTGACAGACTTCCAAAGAGGCATGATCATTGGTGCCTGTCTGGTTGGAGAATCAGTGGCAACAGTGGCGAACATTGTGGGGCTATCGGAAGGCACTGTGTCCAATGTCACAAGGGCATAAACAATTCATGGGCAAACGACGTCTGCAGAGCACAACAGTGGCCGAAAGACAATCCTGTCAGATAGGGATCGGAGGGCATTAAAACGGATTGTAGCAGCTTAAAAGAAGACCACTGCAATGAAAATTACGTCTGAACTCAATTCCGGCCTACAGAACCCGGTTTCATCGAAAACAGTGCGACAGGAACTTCATAAAATGAAAATTCATGTCGCTATCGCCAAACCCCTGGTCACAGCAGTAAATGCGAAGAGGCGTATCCAGTGGTGCAAGGACCACAAGGCGTGGACTCATGAGCAGTGGAAACATGTAATGTGATCCGATGAATCGACCTTCACCTTGTTTCCAACAACCGGTCGTGTTTACGTATGGAGAACACCGTCGCAGGCCTATGATACAGACTGTCTGCTCCCAACTGTAAAGCATGGGGGTGGTTCTGTTACAATATGGGCAGTGATATCGTGCTTTTCTGTAAATCCCATCATAGCCCTGCATGGAATGATGAATGCCAAGGCGTATGATGCCTTTTTGGGGGACCAGGCTCTACCCACGGCCCAAATATTGTTCCCTGATTGTGATGGCATCTACCAAGATGATTTGGCACACTGTCACGCTGCAAAAACGGTGAAATCATGGTTTGAGGAGCATGACCAGGAGCTATCACACCTCCCCTGGGTCCCACAATCACCAGATCTGAACATCATTGAGCCATTTTAGAAAGGCGTGTTCGCTCTCATTACCCTGCACCAGCATCGATTAAGGAACTGGAGCATGTTTTGGAGGGACAATGGTACAAAATTCCACTCACCACGATTCAGGAACTGTATACGTCCATTCCACGTCGGATCCAAGCTGTTTTGGACGCAAAAGGAGGCCCCATACCATACTAGGTATGACTTTCACACTTTTACAAACGTTTTAATTTTTTTGTCTACCCCTGTATATATCTATATGGATTCAATTGTGTTATTCACCAGATAGTTGTAGTAATTTATTCTTTTTAGTACGAGGTACAGTACATTGTATGTGGAATCAGTGTACGGTGCCAGAGGGGAGCAATTAGGCGATCCCCTCTGGTAGCTAGTCCTGCTCCCCAGACTCCTACAATCTTAAAACATTCTAAATATAGTATTTTATGTTAGTATCATAGTCAATCTCATTCTCAAATTGTCATATCTATACATTTACTACGTGGAAGATTACTGCTCAAGCTTTATTCTTTAAAATCTTTCTCTGGGTATGCATTTATATTTCTGTTTTATAATTTAGCGTTTTTTTTTTAGTAAATTTTATAGTTTTTATGAATTTTAATTTCCAACGGTGAGAATAGGCAACATTGTAGTTTCGATTCAACTGAAAACAGAGCTTTCATTGTGCCTAGCGAACAACAGTAGTTGAGTTGGTCGACTTGTTTTCTTCGCATTGGATCAAAAGAAAGGTGAAACAATTAATTATATACATTAAACAATTCGTGTATATTTATCAAGATTTGAAGATTACAGCTGCTTAGAGGTTCTATATTTTCTTTTCTAGAACATTATTCTCGACATTCAATATTCGGTACGAGGGAAGCTAAACGGGCCCTCGGATTTTCGATTCAAAATCGATCACAACGTCTTCCTTACGTCCCAAATAGTGTTTCCTGAAAATTTCAGACCGCGGAAACTTCCGAAAGGTGCTCAAAATTACTATAGAATTTACCAGATATGGACTGGAAAGTTAAATGGGCCCTCGGATTTTCGGTTCAACATTGATCATATCTTCCATAGGCACCCCGCGGTCTGAAATTTTAAGGAAATACTATTTGGGACCTAAGGAAAATGTGACCAATTTTGAACCGAAAATCCGAGGGCCCGTTTATGTTCAAACTAGTGCTCTCAACGGGTCGGGTCTGGTCGGGTTGAAGACCGACCCGACCCGACCCGTGACTGGAATTGACTGACCCGACCCGTGATCCGACCTGATTGACCTGACCCGACAACCCGACCCGAATAACCCGACTCGAGTAGCTTGATCTGTCTACCCGACCCGACAACACGACCCGAGTTGACCCGATCCGACGCGACCCGTAACCCGACCAGAGCTGACCAGATCCGAAAATTTAAAAATACAGTATGATAATTAGTTATAAAGTACTAATTTTATTTCATAACTTTCAGCGCAACAAATGAAATTCAAACAATTCGCACCCTGGGTCTTGGTCATCAATACTGCGTCTTATTCTTTGTGTTGCAGTCAAGTCTTGGTCCTGCATTTCGTATTCTTGGTTGTCTTTCGTGCTATACAAGAGCCAAGAATGCTCGCCTCATCGGTACAAATGAAGACCAAGTGTAATTTTGATTATGGTCTTTCATACTATACGGAAAGCAAGAAAATATGCTTATCGCTACTTGGTGATCACCAAAACAAGGCCAAGAGCAAGATTACTAGGCACTTCGTCTTGCATATCCAATCCTTATCTTGTTCTTGTATCGATGTCTTTGGGCGTAGTGAAATAAAATGAAATATTCACTTTAAGGTCCCTCGATTCTGCATCGAGGCTAAGGGATATGGTGACCATGAGAAATGAATGAAATGGTGGAATGAAGAAAGTGGGAGGAAACAGGAGTACCCCGAGAAAACCCACTACATGGCGTTTCTCCACCACAAAGCCCACTTAGCACAAGCTGGGACCGAACCTTGGACACCATGCACCAGAGATGGATTCTCTACCACTGAGCCACCGCGTCCCTGCTTGGGCTTGGTCGTCCATATCCAATCTTTCTTTTGGCCTTGCTTAAACAACTTCTAGTTTTGTTCTAAATCGAGACTCCATATTGGCGTAGATATCAATATTACAGTCGATTGGTAAAATCAATCTTCCACATTTAAAAATTAAAGTACACACAATTACAAAAATAAGCATTTACCATAAAAACACTAGCTCCAAGAGTTCAAAATAGATATATGGTTTCTATAAAATCAATTGAAAATTGCTATTTTTAATTAGGCAACTAGTGAAAAACAGCAGCTTTCGACTCCAACCGAGTTTAAGCTCAACCTAAACTCAATTGACCAAAGTGGACTGATCCGACTGACCCGACCCGAGTTGACCTGGCCCGACCCGTAACCCGAATCGACATGACCCGACCCGACTCGGATCGGGTCGGGTCACGGGACGGGACGGGTCAACCCGATCCGTTTGCGACCACTACTTCCCAGTCCATATCTGGTAAATTCTATAGTAATTTTGGGCATCTTTTTGAAGTTTCTGCGGTCTAAAATTTTCAGGAAACACTATTTTGGACCTGAGGAAGATGTTGTGATCAATTTTGAACCAAAAATTTGAGGGCCCGTTTATCTTCCCTGCCCATATCTGGTAAATTCTATAGTAATTTTGGGCACCTTTCTGAAGTTTCCGCGGTCTGAAATTTTCAGGAAACAATATTTGGGACCTAAGGAAGACGTTGTGATCAATTTTGAACCGTAAATCCGAGGGTCCGTTTATCTTCCCTCCTACCCAATATTCATAGTTTGGGAATGAAACAGCTTAATTTGCGAGTATTATTTTTTGGATATTAAAAGTGTTTTGTACTTTCCCTTACTGCAAATAATAATAATAATAATAATAATAATAATAATAATAATAATAATAATAATAATAATAATAATAATAATAAATGTATAGGATTAAACCAGGGATGCAAATAATCACTCTCCCGGGGCGAGTGGTTCATCGGTGCGGGCGAGTTTTTAATATCACTATTAAATACCGAAGGTGAGTAAATGATTTCTATTGTGGGATGTAGGCTACTAGCTTTTTTTCTTGGGCTAGTAAAATTTTGTTCACTTGCATCCTTGGATTAAACTGATCAACTCCCAATAAAATGTATTACCAGGGTGTTGATCTTTAGTTAGTAGTTGGTATGTACTAGCGCTCCTTTTTGCTTCAAAGCACAGACGTGATGTCTACCATATTGAACAGAAATGTATGAGGAGCTGCTGAAAATTCATAGCCGAAACCAGAAGGAGTGCAAGTGGAATTATGAAATTTTAGTTATTTTGCATCCTTCCTTCGAACTTCAATGCTTCCTTGCACGGTGCTCCAATTTTTGAAGACCAGGTAAAACATCTAGAGACTGTTCCGCGCACCATTGTTCGTAACACTACCCTTATCAGATCCAAAATGGCGTCCTATCAAGTGTAATTGGAGTTTGGGGAGTAAGTAATAGTCAGATGGAACTTAGTCTGAGGAACACGCAAGATGATTTAGACATTCAACCCCTAGTTCAAACAGTGCCAGTTGTGTTTGTGGTGCTTGATATACAGGTGCATTCTTCTGAAGGAACATTTTTTTTTCGTGGCATTGCGTTTTTAATTTGTTTTTCAGTTTTGTGAGTAATGCAGAGATTAAGCATTCAGTATATGACTCTCTCCTTATCTCAGAAGAATGTTGCAAACAGCTTCCCACCCTACTTCTATCTCTTGAACTTCTTGAGGCGAGGGGAAAATGAGTTCTGCCACTCCATTGAATGTTGTTTCGTTTCAGGATCGTAGTAGCTCAACCATGTTTCGTCCGTCGTTACTATTCATGACAGAAATTGATCGGCATTGCGGTAAAAAATGGGAGAAGACTTCCCTTGATGCCGTCACTTTTTTACTCTTTTTATCCCCTGACAGATTTTTGGGAACCCATTATGACGATAGCTTGCGCACAACCAAGTCATTATGAATATGTTACCGATGCTTCCAGAGAAATGCCCACAATCTCTGCAACACGTTTTGCTGAAATTCTTCAAACTTCAAGAATAATGTCATAAATTTAATCCACAATTTCGGAGACAGTCACTGCTTGTGGTAATCCTGGATGTAAAGCATTATCTGTTGTGAAATCACCACCTTAAACTGTATCACTCACTCTTCACCATTGTATATAACGGAAGAGAGTCCTGTAGTGTTTCACTTACTTCCTCATGAATTTACTTCTTCTTTGGTGGAACAAAAATTTTAAGAGAGTTGTGATCTTGACGTTCGTGGTTGCGCACACATCACTTCAGAGGCATGAAAATTACAATGAGAATTTCTTTGTTAATATGAAAATTTGCATTTGCACATACACAGATATGTTCTTCGAAACTATATGATTTCATCACTTTACCTATACTCCTTTTGGACCAGGCTACGAGTTGTTCAAAAGCCCCTCCTAATAAGCATATATAAAACTAAGAAGTAGCAATCTTAGGTGTAAATCAAGAAATGACAGTACATAAACTCGATGTTCTCACAACTAAAATTTTCTTTGATCCAGGGAATTTTAGTAGAGATTTGGATGGCGTAACACATTTGGACTGGTATTAAGAAGATAACGTTTTAATCTATTTTCGGAACATTCTCTCATAACAATGAAAATTATAAATATAGTTCTGAAAATTATAAATATAGTTCAAGAAAGTTCTGACTCTTTTTGTGGAAGTCTGTGTTCCATTGGCCCTCACGCCGTACGTTGAGTGCAAATGGAGATAACGCGAAGGTCACTTGTTGGCGTGGGTATATCCAACATACTGTCTGGTTGTGCCAGTTCAGTTACACCGTAAACTTTGCGCAAGGACAGAGTGAACATGAGACCCCCACAGAACGTTCTAAGGGCGTGTACGCTGTACGAGTTCAAACTGATGTCTAACGCCGCTGCAGCGGGGTGGAAGATATGCCAGGCCTTTGGTGAGGGTGTCGTGATCACGCGGACAGTGCAGCAGTGGTTTAACAAGCTTAAGGGCGGTGACAAAACACTCGAAGACGGACCACTTGTCGGAAAACCAACACATGTAAAAAAATAAATATCTTTAGGCAGCAATTGAGGAGAACGTGGCCAGACATGTGAGGAACTGGGACTACAATTCAATGTGAGTGCAGAAAACATTCGGCAGCACCTCCATCAATTTGAAAAGCACTACAAGTTAGACGATGGGTCCCACATGATTTGACTCCGGGCCAAAAAGCAACTAAGCAGACACCTGTGTTTCTTTGCTGCCTTGTCTGAGGAAGGAGCCATTTCTGGACAGGGTGTTGACATATAATGAGAACTGGTGCTGTACGAAGCTCCACGACGCCGTCATCATTGGTTAGCATCCCATGAACCGGTTCCAAAACAGCCAAAAACAACACTGCATTAGAAGAAGGTCCTCCTGTGTGTTTGCTGGACTGCTCGAGACATCGTGAATCTGGAACTGCTACCAGCTGGTCAGAGCATCAATGCAACTGTGTACTGTCAGCAGCTGAGCCGTGTTCAAGATAAACTCAAAACTCTGGAGCCATTACTTCTGAATCGCAAAACGGTCCTCCTATTACAGGACAACACTAACCCTACGTGGCTGGGACGGCCCGGAACACCATTCTACGCCTTGGATGGAAAACACTATTGCATCCGCCATACCTTACGGACATTGCACCGTCTGATTATCATCTGTTCCTTTCCATGAACAATCGCCTTAGAAGACGCCAGTTCAAATCCCTAGTAGAGGGACAAAATGCCTTGATACCTTCTTCGCTTCACAGTCCATGAAGTTCTACTGCGATGGAATCCGTGGCCTTTCAGAACGTTGGCAAAAGGTCGTCGATGTTGATGGAAACTGTTTTTGATCTTCCAGATACGTCTGATTTGACATATCGATGTTCGAAGGTGGTAGGTAAAAAAGCTACAGAACTTTCTTGGTTACTTTTATAATTAGGAAAAATGTTTTTATGAGTAAACATGTTAAAAACATATAGTTACTTATGATGACGTTGTGTTCGTCCTCAGATTATAAAAAAAATTATAGTTGTAAAAATTATTCTACGTTGGTTAATTGAGCCAAGTGAATCGAAGTTCGTATACGCTTATTTTGCATTTTATTCAGCGTAGAATTATATATATCTTAAAAACCAAATAGTTGACTAAATTCCAATTTTGCTGTACGAGTAAACTATCTTGGATTAATCAAATTCACAAGGAATAATGATCGAAAACTTGTATTTATTTAAATTAAAATGTGTAATGCATACATGCATCAACAAGATACACGAGTATATTGGTTACACCAAGGTTTAGGATTTTGGATACAGTGTTAAATAACATTCAACTCTTAAGATTTTTTAAACTGGCCAGTAGACAGGAAATGAGAGGGAAATTTACTGTCAAGATCTACCAGTCCAGTGGTAACTTTATGTTTTACTAATACTTCACAGTTTCAAAATATATGAAAATAACAATTATATCATACACTCATTCCTCAGTTTTACGGACTTCGATTTAACGAATTTGGAAGCAACACAAAATCTGCAGGAGCCGATTCAGTCTGAAAGACCTGATTTTAAAACAAAAATGTTGAAATTACTGTCTTATAATGCATATTTACAGTATATGCGATATTTTACGCGGCCAGGCTGGATATTATGCTTGATTGAAAGTACACAGTGCTGTATTATTCAACTTCCTTTTGCAATGTAGTTGTAGATATTGGCCACTCTAGACCTTTGCAGTGGATATTAAGAAACTTATGGACAATCGGAAACATTTGAACTTTCATACTCCCTTTTTAACCGACTTTAAAAAAAAATGGAGATCTATTAAACTAGGGATGAGAGTGTGTATATATAGTATGAATTTTGCTACTTGACACTGCAAAATATCTTGAGAAACAAACATTGAACGATAAAGTGTAAGAAATAGAAAGTTAATATTTTGCAGGAAGGAATTTACGTATGCTAAAATTACCTAGGTAGTCTTCCGCTTCCTCACTTAGGGATGAGACGGAGAAACTGAAAAATTACAGGGGAATCCCGTAATCTTAATTGCAGATTCTCTTTCTAGGCGAAAAAACTAATCCACAAAACTGAATTTGTAAAATATGACTGCCTAGTTTTCACTGAAATGTGGTTGAACGCTTTTGTACAAAATGAAGAACTTCGATTTTCATCTCATTTTAACATATATAAAAAGTATCATGAATCCTCTCAGGGTGAATAATAAATGGACCAGTAAAATACTTCACGACCTAACTAGAAATTGTCAAATTATATGGGTTGAAGTTAATGTTACTAATGGTAAGAAAATGTTTCTTGGTTGTTACTATAGGCCACACAAAACTCACCCTTAACCATCTTGGAAGGTCGCAGAGACTCGGTATTAGCAGCCCTTTCTGTAGGTGATATAGTTTTAATGGGTGACTTTAATTTGTTCATTGATTTGATATCACCTGATATGGGGTTGGTAAGTGTGGAAATGATAATTGGTTTTTAGATACATTTATTCATGGTCTGTCCTTACGTCAATATATGTTCAACATGTGCGAGAATAGTAACTTAGATTATGTTATCTCCTCTTGAAATGAAGTTAAAGTAACTCCACGCATGAACTTTTTTTCTTCTGACCATGGTTCATTGGATCTATTACATTTTGTCCCAACGTACGAACTTTTAACAGAAATTCTAGTTCTGCGAAAGACGTTAATAGACTGTGGAAAGGGCTCATGGGATAATATCTGTCATGCCTGAGATCTATTTCCATTGTGTTTGTTGGAAAATGGTAGCATTGATGATGCTACAGCACTTCTCATTGATACCATTGTAGCTGCTGTCCAAGACTTTCTTCCCCCAAAACCACAAAGGTAATCTAAGTTCCTTTCTTGGTTTGATGTTGAGATTCGATCTGCCCTTAGAAACAAGAAGCTCGTGTGGTCAATCTGGAAATATCCAAAACAGTTTATTTGCAACAGTTTCTCGCAAAGTTGCCGATATGCCAAGTTCCTACTTAGAAGAAACTACAATAATTATATCTCCAACATTTGAACCTCGTTTTGTTCGAGACATAACAACTTATGGCCTCTCATTAATTCAAGGAGAAATCAAACTAGTATATCCAAGAACGTCAATTATGCTGGGATAACTGTTACTGGAGAACACAGAGCTAAATCATTCAATGACTATTTTACAGAAATTTCTCCACCCAAACGGTACCAAATCCTGATCCTCTATGTTCAAACTCCATATCCTCGATTTCTACTACGCCTGCTGAAATCAAGGCACTCTTGTCAGCTCTACCTGACCATCGTGGTCTTGAACCTGACAATTTTAATACAATTTTCCCTCACAATACAGCCTCGTCAATTGCATATCCCGTGGTTTTTTTTATTTAATAGATGTTTTATAGAAGGCTTTCCCCCGAACTTTGGAAACAGGCTATTACAGAAGGCTTTTTCTTCAACTTTGGAAACAGGCTAACATTATTAAAATTTCACTAAATCTGATGTATGTTCCTATAGACCGATTTCTCTTCTTTCTCCGTTGTCAATTGTTTGTGAGAAAATCATTAAGGACAGACTGGACAGACTTTCAAAGTTCACAGCCCCTTATTTGAACATTGCACAGTATGGCTTTCTGCAACAGATATCATGCCTCACCAATCTATTAGAATTTCTTATTCATGCTATAAACTGTGTTTTAGAAACTTTCCAACTGGATGTAATATACTTAGATTTCTGCAAAAATTTCGATAAAATTGACATCCATCTGCTTCTTAACAAGCTATCCAACAGATTTAATCTTCACGACAAATTCCTGAATCTGCTAAAGGATTATTTCACTGATCATATGCAACGTGTTGTTCTGCCAGATGCATCATCCAAGTTTGTTCCAGCCAGATGCACCATCCAAGTTTGTTCCAGTTGTTTCTGAAGTTCCTCAGGGTAGTGTTCTAGGACCACTACTATTTCTTCTTTGCATGAATGATCTTCCTTCCTGTCTTTGACGATTGTAAAATTTTTCATAAAATATGATCATACATGGTACTCTACGACTTCAACAAATTCTCTCTAAACTCACTGACCGGTGTGCAACTTGGAATTTAAAACTAAACCCTAAAAAATGTTGCACTCTTTAGTATTTCTTTGAAGAAAAATAAAATTTATCACAGATATTGCATTAATAACAGTCCTATCGAAAGAATTGCGACACATAAAGACTTCGGAATATTATTGGATGAGAAACTTACATTTGCTGGTCACATCACCTTTACTGTGAAGAGTGCTATGAGAATACTGGGTGTTCTTTAAAGATTTACTGAAATTCGCGATCTCAAATCACTCAGTATTTTCTTCAAAGCTTTTGTGTCTCCTAAAATTGAATATTGCTCGCCGATATGGAATTTGGCCTATATTTCAAACTTATCCCGCTTTGATTCTGTCCTTAACATTTTTTCTTGCTATTGTCAAACAAAGAGTTCCTTCAGTGTCTAGTCTTAATAAAACAGAGCTCCTAAACAAACTCAATATTCAGACTCCTCTTACTCGACGCATGGTTGCAGACTTGCTGTATCTCCACAAAATTATCAATGGGAAAATTAACTCCGAATTATTGGTCTCCGTTCTCAATTTTCGCTACGTTTTCACATTACTCTCTCTATGACTCTCTATGACTTACGGCTCCCGAGATATGGCTCCTTAAATCTCCCAAAATCGGAACTGTTTTGGCCAATATCTCGAGAACGGTAAGAGTAACGCGAAAAATTCAAGATAGTTTTTGATGCTCAATCAAATGGAGGGCTCAACGTTGAAATATTCCCAAATAACACACACACACACACAGACAGAGAGAGAGAGAGAGAGAGAGAGAGAGAAGCATAGATAATTTAGTAACGAACTTTTTAAGTTCGTTAAAAACACACTTCAAGAGTACACTACCCCATTCTCATTTTTTTTTCTCAGAGAAATGAGTTGTACGGAGTACGGGATTGTTATCGAAAACTTGATTTATGAAATATAAGCAGAATCATTGTAGCCGTTTTTGAGAAAATCGTCACTTTTTATTCTCATCTTTTGGTGAACTACTCTTATTTTAGGGATAGGAAGAAAATACGAATTCCTGCAGAATTATATAAAAACCTTAAGTTTAAAGTTTGCTTTAGATACATTGAATGGTATGAACTCTAAATGAGTGTACATCAGGACGGACAGACGTACAGATACCGACAAACCACGTCTTCGGTAACAGTGTGCCATGAAACATGTAAATCCGTTGAAATTTCTAATTCCATTTTCTTTCACGATTACCATATTTTCTGTCCTTTCGTCGCTCGAAAGTTAAAAAATAAATAAATAAAAACCTACGCAAATACATTAATCAATCAAAGTACCTGTATAGCATAAAATATGTATTAGAAAACTACAGAAGAGAGAGTCAAATGCATTTCCTTTTTCTTCTACACTATTAAAGTATTGTGTGCCTAGTGAAACATTTTTATGATTTCTTGATTTCACGCATATTATGTCTTGCAGTTGAAAATTTGTTTTGTGTGTCATCAAAGAAGAGAAACTACATATTTATTCCATTACATAGGTATTGAAGTTGCATTTAAAAAATACTTGATATTTTTTGTGCTCTATTGATGTACAAGAAGCCAAGTTCTTTCTAACAATGAAGCATTCTTACAAGCAGGAATTACTCAAGGTTTTTAGAACATAAAATATGCTGGATAAGATTAAAATTGAGATAGTTAAAAGAAAGAAAGTCGTAACTTCTTGTGTACTGGAGCAATGAAATCGTAATATCAATTGAAGGTTAAATCAGTAAGACTTGTTGCACTCGAGTTAACCGCAAGTATCATAGAACGTACTTCAGTGATCTGTGTAACATAATGGGCGAGAGTGCAATAAATATAATATGTACATTCATGTAATATATGTAATATGCACTATGAACTCCAGTTAAAACATAATTGTGATAAAACGCATCGTAATGTAGGGATGGTCTTTTTCGAAAAATCTGTTTTTCGATTTTCGGAAATTTCATTTTTCGATTTTTCGATTTTTCGAAAAAAAAATCGTTTTTCGTTTTACAAAAAAATACGTTTCTCGAAAAAATTCTGTTTTTCGTTTTGCGATAATTTTTCTGTTCTCGATGATTTTTCGTTTTTCTAAAGCTTTTCAGAATTGGTGGAATGATAATGTGGGAGGAAACGGGAGTACCCCGAGAAAACCCACGGACACAATGTTGTCTGCCACGAACTTATTTGGCCGGGATCCCATGCACAAGAAATAAGCGCTCTACCACAGCCACCGTGCCCCCTTGGGTTTTGGATTTAATGAAATAATATTGTTCAATGCCTACTGTTGACGAAACTCATCCAATCACGACCAAAATTAGAATGGGTGTGTACCGCGATGTATTTAGTGCGCACGTTAAATATTATTGTGTGTGGGGTTTCGGTTCCAGAGTTATTGCTCATCAAATTTGAGTTTTAACTCAGTGATATCAAGAAATTTCACTAACAAGGAGACTTACGGAAGTGTCACTCACCGATTTAAATGAAACTTTGCACATTTGTAGAACATAAAAAAATAATCAACACGTATTTTTTTTTAAATTTCGGCAATGGTGCGGGTTTAAGGGTAGAAACCACCCTTTGAACGTTAGGGGTAGTATCGAAGCATAGACAGAAAACGATCACTTAATGTAGAAGAAAACGTAATGCCAGGGAGTTTTAGAACAGCTGATGCAGAATTTAATGTCATAGTGAGGGGAATGCTTTTGTATAGTGAGGGGCCGCGGTGGCTCAGTGGTAGAGCGTTCACCTCTGGTACATGGGGTCCATGGTTCGGTCTCAGCTCGCGCCAAGTGAACTTTGTGGTGGACAAACACCGTGTGCGTGGGTTTCCTCGGGGTTCTCCTGTTTCCTCCCACTTTCTGTATTCCACCATTTCATTCATTTCTCATCATCACCGTCTCCTTTATCCTACCCGGCATAACCGTGGGACGTAAATCTCAAAGATTTCATTTCATTTCATTTATGTATAGTGAGTGCCCTTGCCTCTCACTATGTTAGGACTTCATAGTCTATCCTCACTTGTTATAATTATGACTTTATTGAGAAAACGTTTTGCAGTAATGATATTCCGTAAAAACAAGCGTGTGATGCTTAACATTGTTTACCACACATATCTTATTGTTTACACTGCAATATCTGTGCCCAAATCGCAAAATGGTGCACAATCTTTGAAACAAAATGTTATGTGATTTTCAAATGCAAGTGTTTTTTCTTCAAAACAAAAAAATGTTTTGTACCACGAATACCTAATAAGATTTGCAAATCTGGGGGAAGAGTACTGATTATGAATCAGTGATTGGATCTTACTTATATTATTACGGAGATGTAAAATCATGTTATAATTGTAGAGGAGGAGAATGTCAGAAAAGTGTCTCAAGAAGTTTCTTCTATCGCCTAAAGAACAACATATCAAGAGGCTGAATCCTACTAGTTATTTCTGAAGAAATGGTTTCTACTTCGAGGTCCCCTTTTGTTCTTAAAATAGGTTCAAAAGTTGATGAATTGTGACCACTCCACGAATCTAATAACAAAATCGACTTTGCATTAGACGCTGGAATAAGCACCCGGAATAAAAAGAGGAAAAATGAAATTAAATTTTTGAGTTTTACGTCCCACAGTTATGCCGGCTAGGCTAAAGGAGACATTATTGACGTGATTATGGGAAATGAATGAAATGGTGGAATAATGAAAGTGGGAGGAAACGGGAGAACCCCGAGGAAACCCACGCACACGGTGTTTGTCCACCACAAAGTTCACTTGGCGGGAGCAGGGTTTGAAGCCGGGACCCCATGTACCAGAGATGAACGCTCTACCACTGAGCCACCGCGGTCCCTAATAAAAAGAGGAGAGAGGACTAACTTTAAATAAGAACCCCGAATAGTGAGAGTAGAGGGGACTCACTTTAAATATGCACCCCGAATAGTGAGAGGAGAGGGGACTCACTTTAAAAATTTACCCCGACTAGTGAGAGGGGGCAGACTCACTTTCAGTATGGATCCCGAATAGTGGTAGGCAAGGGGACTCACTTAAAATACACACCTTCAATAGTGAAGGTGCAGAGACACACTTTAATCAAGCATCTCGTTAAAATAAGTACAGAAAAGGATTTCAAATCGCTCTGCAACCTCCTCACAGTAATCCCTGCCAATTATGATTGTTCTTGATTAAAAGTACAGCATTTCAGACCAGAAGACTTTTTGTAATTGTAATCGCCATATTGGATCCGCCATTTTGAATTTTGTAATTTTGACGTCAGATTCTGAATCAGCTGTTCTAAAAGTCCTTGGCATTATGTTTTCTTCTGCACTATATGATTGTTTTCTGTCTATGCTTCGATATCACCCCTAACGTTCAAAGGGTGGTTTCTACCCTTAAACCCGCACCATTGCCGAAATATAAAAATACGTGTAGATTATTTTTTGATGTTCTACAAATGTGCAAAGTTTCATTCAAATCGGTAAGTCACACTTCCGTAAGTCTCCTTGTAAGACACATTTGATTAAACTCAAATGATCTTGACGAGTCGGTATGAACGTAAATATTGACAAGCTTAGTATGCATAGAAGCTCAGTATAAAATATTATGGTGTGCAGACTTTTTGTTCCTGAGTTATTAGCCATCAATGTTAGGTTTGCAATCAGTGAAATCAAGAAAGTTCATTAAAGAGCGAGAGATGGAACTCGGATTTTTTTTTTTTTTTTTTTTTTACCAAACTTGGCTTGGTGGTAGATCTTGACGAGCTTAGTATCTACAAAAGTAACGAAGAAAGCTCTATCGCTTTTTCACCCAACATCTTCGAAAATGGATATGTCACCTAAGATGTATATGAAAGATCAAACAGCATCCCCATCAGCATCGACGACATTCTGCCAACATTCTGGAAGGCCATGGATTCCATCACGGTAGAACTTGATGGGCCGTAAAGCGAAGAAGGTATCAAGTGCATTTTGCACCTCTACTAAAGATTTGAACTGGCGTCCTCTAAGGTGATTGTCCAAGGAATGGAACAGGTGATAATCGTACGGTACAAGTTGAAAAGCGCAACTAGTGCAATAAAATTATTTTAAGATCTATAAATGTACGTACCTTCTTTTTACTGCGATATGAAAAGATGTTGATATGCTTGCTATGTAGTAATAGCCTAATGCATTTAGACTGTTGCATGCTAGTTACCCAAGGTAAATTCATTTGGACATTTCCGAATGTAACAATACATAAAATACTGTTAATATATGCAAATGAACGACTCATATGCCTAGAACGAATGAATCAAATCACTATGATTCTTGATCCTCTTCTTTCCTTTAGTGATCCGTTATTGGCACTCTATAGATCACTATGAAAATCAGTGCCAAGGCTAGTAATTCTCAATGTTATGAAAACACTTCTGGACACTACTTCTCATACTTACTTAAACCAAATATCTATAACTTCGAGAGGTAAAAAGTATTGCAGCTTAGAACTGAATTAGTTTATACCGATATTTTACTTTCATTTCACCAGCTTGTTGTTTCATGTCTTCTTATGCATCCACTGTTACCAGACTCAATTTTTTGTTGAATTCCAAAGAGTATGCGAAAGGGTAGCACTAGTGTTCTATCCGCATACAAGATACTGTATCACTTATACTGTGAAGTCTTATTAAAGTAGCTGAGTGTAATGGCAGGGGAACTGGGTCCTCATTACAAGCGGGGCTCTGAAACACCGTTACCATTATAAAAGGAGTTGGGAAACAAGGGGCCCATTACAAGCAGGGGTGAGAAACGAGGATCCCGTTATAAGTGGATGCTGGGCAACAGAGGTACCATTGCAAGCAGATTGGGAAACATGGTTCCATTACTTGCTTCATAAGATCCATGTACATAACAGCACAGAATACCGTTGTTGTATGTGCGTTTTATCTTATATGTTTTTTTCTTATTTGAAAATGACATTACAGCCAGTTTTTGTTTTAAATTTTTGGAGAGTCCCAATTGAGTGGGGCTCTAAGCTATGGGTTGTTTAGTTTATACGTAAATCCGGCACTGCCTATGTGGCTAGAGTACGGCTTTTAGTGCCGGAGACCTCGGTTTGATTTCCGAAGAGTGCTCGTGTGTTCGGATCCCATACTCGGAACTCATATAGCCTCGGTGTTGAATGAAACCCTAAACTCCAAATAAACCTACCACCTGGTAGATATTTTGAATGCAGGAGAAGGCTCTCAACATGTAAGCGTGCAGAAGAGGGTTTGGAACAAAATCAAAACGGGTTTAACTGCCACTCATCCAGGAATATACCAGTCATATGAATCAAAAACTAAGATTTTTTTTTCTTTTTACGAACTGAAAATAAATATTTCAATTCATTTAGTTTTCTATCCTGCATGGAATAGTTTGAATACAGTACATGACTGTTTAATGAATTATGAGAATTGGATAGTATTATCAAACACCTAATAATTTTAATGACAGCAAGCCTAGCTAAAAACATTTTTGGTCTTCTTTTTATTTACTTACTTTCCCTGAAATTAAAGACATGAATTAACTCAAATGACATAGCATTTTGATGTTTTGTCAACAATTTACTAATCTATTATTTCATCCTTCTGCGGTGTTATTAATTTTGTGACGATTTGCATAAGAACTCCACGTGCTTACTGCAATATTTAAATTTATTAATTTTGTGACGATTTGCATAAGAACTCCACGTGCTTACTGCAATATTTAAATTTCCACGCCATTGCTGCCAGCGAATTGTTTCTCCTAACATTCAGAAGTATGTTTTGATATTTAACCATATTGTTCTATACTGGCTTTACATTACTTCAATTCGCATTAATCTTAGGAATTCCAAGATATTTTAGATAACAGGTTATCCCAAGGAGAAGAGACTCCTGAACCCACTCAGTAATTTTTATGTAATTAAAAGTAAAGGAGTTATTTTAAATGTTGTTGGGCCAAAGCTACATGCATTCTCGTACATAATACACATAAGATTTATTTCCTTTTCTCTACAGGAAACTATATCCTTTGTTGATGCCCAACTGATAAGAAAGTATGTAAGAATAGGCACATCTGCCGAAGTTGGGAAGTGTGGTCAGATGTATACTTCTTTTAATTCCGAGGCACGGAAGATAAAATTACTTTTGAAATTCTGGCTAGACAATAGTCTGGCACTTAAATTTGTTATGATCTTCAAATAAAATAGGTAGTCCCAATTGGGGAAGGGTCCTTAGACCCACTACCCTGTTCTATAAGCTACTTATGGCCTATAGTAATTTTGTCTATCAGTATAACAATAGTAATAGTAACTATAACTAACAGATAATTAAGAAAGAACAATTGGCTGATAACCTTTTATGACAATTTTAAAACAAAACCTACCTTATGGGTTAGAGAAACTCCCTTTAGGATTTCTAGGGTTAAAATACAAGATAATCCTTACTGGAATTTTAAAAGGAAATAATTAATATTTATGATATCTCCACAGATATTTATGATATTTCCTTGCAGATTTACACTTTATTTAATTTGTGTACCATTCATGTTTAAATTATTTAACAAATTTCTTGATTTCCATTTCTAGATTACGATGAAACTATGGCTCGTCCTTCTGCTGATGGATTCGACCCTAGCACATTACTACATAGCCTGGAAGATGCCTCAGTTTTCATGGCCAAACAAAGAAACCAAACAACGTGCATTAAAGAATGGCGATTATATTCCAGAGAATAATATCCTTTGGAAATCAACACCGTGGAGATTAAGAATGTTTATCAGTATCCCCAGATGGAACAAAGGTGTTCCAGCAACTTTAGCACAAATTCCATGGCCCCCTGAATTATGGGCGAGATCACCGTTGTTGCATCCATATCCTAATTGGGATTACCAGACTATCGGAAATTGTTCTGTTTTGCAGTCCGTTCCAGATACTGCGGTTGACCCACGAGGAAAATTATGGGTTTTGGATGTTGGTGATGAGACTAATGGATGTCCACCAAAACTTGTAGTGTTTGATCTAAAGAGAAATAAAGAAATCGTTCAAATAGAATTAAGTGAAGTTATGACACCGGAGAGTTCACTTCAAGCTATAGAATTGGACATTCTCAGCTCAAGAGGACCTCAGGCATATATTAGCGATTTTGGAGGACATGGATTAATCATTTACACATTTCGTGAAAATTATCTGTGGAGATTAGAACATCCTTTTATGCACAATGCTATGATGGATATAGCATTAGTACCGTTTATAGGCAAGGATGAATTCATGTATTTCACATCGTACAAAACTCATGAGATGTTTAGTATTAAAATGGAATTCTTGAGGACTGCCACTGGTGAATGGGATTTGGAGCCTGACTCAATTTTAAGAGTTGGCGAGAAATTGGGTCCATCTTCAGGTTTGGTTGCAGACATGAAAGGTGGTGTTTATTATTATTATCTAAGAGATAACGTTGTTGTCAGATGGAATACAAAAGAACCCATCAAAGCAGAATCTCATCTCATCTGCTTTCAAAATTCAACTCTTTTGCCTGCTGTAAGCCAGCTTTTGATGGATAACTTCAGGCAAGTTTGGGCATTAGCAGGTACTTATCATCCTTTCTATGAAGGTTTTATGGATGGATACAATTCTTCCTTTTATCTAGTAAACATCTACAAAGTTCCTTAAGCCTTAATTTTAAGTACAAATAAAAACAAGAGGTTCCATTGTTTCTGTTAAAACTTATATGTTGAGTTCAAAAAGTAAATATATATGGAATGTTTTCAACTAAAATGTTATATATAATGAGCTTGTTTGCTTTTTATTGTAAGAACTGCACAGATTGGAATCGAGATTATTAATAACGATGTTGGTTTTCGTGAATCTAATCCAATAACGAACTGTCGTTCGAAAGTCCTGTCATTTGATTATAGTTTTATGCAAATAATCATCATTATACAACAATCCAAATATAGGTTATTTTGTAAATCTTGTGTACTGCTATTACCAGATTATCTATAATAATTTGTTAGATCTATTATTTATTAATTTCTAACAATCCGAAACTCATTCCCATGTGTGTTTATATTTTTTCTCGACCAATTTCATGTCAATTGTCAAGATAGGATTGATGTTTAATTTATTATATGAATGGCCAACTAACATATTCAAGTATATTTAAAAATTATGCTATTTCCTGTTACCAATCACTGTACAATAAAATTTTGAAACCATAAATTCAATTGGTAACAACAAATATTCCTACTTGATACAATATATTTGTATTACCACAATTCATCAAATTACATTGTCAATCAAATATATTACTGATCAACATTCTGTATTTGTTGATTCACAATCGAAACTAATAAAAGTAGTCTTAGTGTTAAATAAATAATTTTGTACGTACTTGCATTGGACAAATTGTATTATTGAGAATTTATAGTGACCGTGTTGTTATTATTAATGTAACAAACAGTAACATTTCCATGGATGCAATCATCCGAAATTGCTCCATTATGTATAAAGGGAAGCGGAGGTAAGATGGCGTTCTGTTTATAAAACAATGAAGCGTTGTGCTCTTTAATTATTTCAATTTTAATTTCGTAAACAATTTTATTTCTAGACACAATTTAGTTTATTACAAACTTTATATTATTTTACATGTTTTTTATATGTCCTGCACCTTTGCCTTCCCTTTTCTTTTAACAAAATAGTGTTAAAACAGAACTACTTGGAACAGGCCAATTCGTCCATGTTTGGAGCGGACCATCTTATACAATTATAATTTTATCAAAACGTTTCAAAACAAAACTAGTAAAGCAGTCAACTGGTCTTAGTGTTGTGACTTTTTATAAAATCCCCCGTAAGGGATATGAATAGAATAGAATATGTATAAAGAACACAAAGAAGAATCTATTCGAAACTAAAATATGAATATTCAGGTTTGTCATGTACACATTTTGTATGCGAAACAGAGCTCTTACTTTAGACACTAATGAATGACATGGGAGATCTATATGAAACCAAAAAACAAAGTGCAGCATATGATATATTGGTATAAACATACTCCAGAACACAAATATTTCAGGTTTCGTACTTTTATTGCAATAAAGTGAAAAACTTAACACAACTCACTTTAGTAGATATCCAAATGTCATGCTAATATGCATTCTTATTGGTGCTTTCTAAACTTAAAAGTTATTAGTTTTATGTAGACTAACCTGTCATATATTGTAAAAAATATTTTTGTACTTAAACTTTGTTAAATTTTACAGTGTCTTTTCATATCCTTCAATAAACTGTAAATAAATAAGTAAAAATAACAGATATAATTAAAATATAATATTAAAATTGTACAAGGTAACTTTTAGTATCTAGAAACTAATATAATCTCTATTGGCAATATTTTTAGAACGTAATTCATTAGTGAGATGTACATTACCAAAACGTAATATCGTAATTTTCTTACACAGCAGCCTTGCTCAGCAGTAAAATATATTTCTTTTTGTAGTTAAAACATTGCTTTTTTAGATTGTAGTGTTTTGTAAGTGTGTGCATTCTAAAATTTAAATGTTATATTTTATACTTTGTAATCGTTTGGAAAAATATTTCCAAAAAATCAACTATAGCTGACAAATACACCTTTTCTTCGGTACATATAATACTCACTGGGATCTGGCAAACTCTGGTAGACTTAGGCTATTTTACACAAGACTTTGAAAGTAGAAAACTATATGACAATTATGTTCTAGTGTAGAAAGATAAGAAGTAGGTAGCTGTTCTTATACAGCAGTCAAGTGAATTTCTAGCATACAGGATAATAAAGTAGATGTATCATTGGTGTTTTACTCCAAATTACCCAACTGTACTACAGAAGACATACTTAATAAAACAATTACTAGTAATATTAGAGCATAAATTTGAAAATTCTTAGCACATATAGAAATTGTGAATAGTGTTTTTGTAAGCACAAAATAGGAATTGAAATCTCGTTCATCAGCATGGTAAAATTAATCCACAGTCTACATTTAGAAAGTGGTCAGGGTCCTATAGGTTCGAGTGTAGGTTTAAGATGTAAATTCGTTTATGTAATGATTCATTTTTGCCAACTTGGAGATTTTTCGATAAATTTAAAGTCTTCCTCAGTGATATTTAAGAGGAATAAAATCTAGGAAGGAATTTCCTATAAGGATATTTCTATTTCCCTTTCATATATTGAACCATTGAGGTTATGGACTCACGTTGATCAAGATTTTAATATTCATTCAGCTTACCTCTTGGTTTTCTTCTTTATAATAAACACCTCAGACCTATTAGGAAGTCTGGTTTTAAACAGGAGCCAAAGATGAAAATTGTTAAAATTTAGGAGATTTACATTAAATTTATGGTAATTTTGTGATACTAATTTGGGGGCAATCTGTTTGGTATCAGTGCCTATAAGTAATGTTTTTCAAAAAAATATGACGATCACTAATAATTTTGAATGTATTTCAAGCCAAGGTATTTGAGTGCTTGTACTTGTTTACATTTCAAATATTTATGAAATGTCTTTTACCAATTTTCCACGATAGAAATTCGTTTAAATCCAATGAGTCAAAATTGTGAATATTTTTGTTTTTATTGAAATGTAAAAATTTGAGTGGAAATTTGTATAAATACGGGAATTAAGTTTTGTTTATGCTAAGAAGAAAATATTTTGATGGTTATAATACAATGAAAGGTATATATTTTATGTTTTGTTTGCCTGTCCTGTAAATAAAGATACAAGCGTTACTTAGAAATATTCTACTTCACAATTGATGATTCAGTTACAAAGGTAAGTTTTAATATTAGGTATTCTTGCTTGCTTGTCATTAAAAAAAAAAAAATCGAAACAAATCAAGAAATCTCTTAGAACGCATTTTTCTTGCAATTCTTTTTTCTTTTCTCTTTTTGGTTTGTTTTTCTCGTGTAATGTAATGTTTCATGATTTGCTGGTTTGTTGTCTACTATTTTAATGCCTCTTTTCAGTACTGAGGTTATTTTATATAAACCTACAGTTTAATTTGAATCCGAAGAGTATGTACTCGAATTGTAAATCAACTAAAGGTAGAGGAACTCAATAATTTAGTCAGGAATTAATCAAAAATGTTTCGTTGGGAAACTATTTCGCTACCAGTGCTGTTCGAATTTTCTTGAAATAGAACAATATTAGGACCTTAGACAGAACAATCTGTTGTATCCTACACTCAAAGTGCATAGAAACAAACATTTAAACAGACAAGAAAGTGAAACCTGTAAATTTATTAACCATAGAAATTATGCGTCAAAGCATTTCAATAGCTAACAGCAATTTTGAAAACCAAAAAGTTTATCACAAATATAATAATTAGTTAAAATAACTGTACTTATAGAAATACTGCAATATTCAAATTACTGATATTGCGAGATGTATGTGTAGAGTATGTATTTTATCAAAGGCAGATTACAAAAGTATGTAATGTTATTATGCCAATGGAACAAGAGTGCTCAGTTTTTCATTAAAATGTCAGAATTAAAGTGTGGAGCTACACAGAGACAACTTTGGTTTAGAATTTTGTACCGATGTACATATTTTATTGGATATGTCTTCTTCTTGTTGTTCACCTCAACCTTAGGTTGGTGGGCAACATGGAAATTTTCAAACTTTTCTCTCGCTTTGGAGAGCTGTAAAATGATGTTTCATCAACTTATCCCTTTCTTGATTTCAATCCCAACCAATAGGAGCTCTTATTCCGCAAAGGAAACACACGACAAATTTAATTAACTAATCTTTCTTTGTAACATTTTTTTTTTTTTTTAGATTGGGAACGAACGAATCTTGTTCATCACTAGTTTTAGTTCATTATTAATACCTTATTAACTTAATAATAGTAATTATTGCCTAAAAGAAAATATGTTGATCTGTTTTATGAAAATTGGATATTTTTTTAAAGAAATGTATTGTGAAACATATCTCTTAAGGTGAAACAGATTAAATATTAATAAATAGAGCTTAAGTACCTTTAGATTTAGGGTAAATTCTACAGATTTAACAACATTGATAGAAATAGGTGCCCAATATCACTATTATTCTCTTTAGCTTGCTTTCTATTATTCTCTCTTTAGATTGGCTTGCTTTCTCGCAGCAGTATTAGAAAATACCCAGTTTTCTGAAAGCACAATTTCCATCCTTACAGGAATGCAATATAATTTTCAATTCAAAATTGAGGGACAGTTAATAAAGATTAAACAATGCACTGACTTCATGTCTTTATAGATAGATATTACAACAATCAGTGGTAAAGTGCCCTTAATGATGCTAGTGGAATAGCTATTGAAATGATAGCTGGAAAAATAAGTTAAAAAGATGACATATACTCCAAGAGAGTTGTCTTATTGGCTACTTTTATCCTTGCTTTGATTTTCAAGATCGATGTAACTTTTTATAGTATGAAACTAGCTTGTAATAAATAGCTTCCCGTTCCAATGCAAGAGGCATTTTATTCCTTTTATTGTTATTGTAATTTGAATGCTATGCTACAGTTCTGCAATTTTAATTAGTTTTCATAGTTGTGTTATTTTCCGTGATAACTGTTGTTAAGGATGCAGGCAATTTACTGCTCTGAACCGTATTCATACTTTTTTTTGACCTATATCTAAAAGGAAAAGAAAATATAGAATTAATATACACAAAACATAGTACGGTATAAAAATATAAAACTGCATCCTTGTACATTATAAACGAAGAAATGACGAGTATTAAAGCTAATAATCGATTATTTATCTGTGAGAAATCATTATAATTCATCTGGAGTACCATGATAAGCATACTAACAAGAGAGCTAAATCTATAAAGGCAGGTAACATTATAATTACAGAATTTGATACTGATTTAGGAAATGGTAGTAGTACTTAACATTATGCGATTCTAATTAGCTTCGGGACAACAAAGTTCTTATATTTCTTCTTTCAAATGTCCGATGTTTTGACTATAATCGTTAAACATCCAAAATATACATCAAAGTTTTTGTTACGCTATACACATAAGCGAAACCATAATATAATATGTGTCGTGGAGTACTATATCTTCCAATTTTGCAAACCAATCTGATAGCTGGTTTAGATGGTGTGCAAAGTTTCTTCAAATATCCTACCATCTACATCCCTCGTGTATACATCTGAAATAAGAAAAGAATCATTCATTCATAAGTAATACATTTAATAAAGCAATATAATAATATTAGCAGCAATGGAAGTAATTTATGAATCTATTAAAGAGTTAGCTCTTCAAGCAAAGTCACGTTAATAGTAAGTAAGGAAATAAGGAAGTTGCAAAATAAAACAATTATGTAATCAGTTAGACTTACAAAAGGATGAGTACTCTTATACTTAACTTTTGAAGAAATAGATAGTAATAGAATGTGCAAGGGGATATATAACTACACTTATATCTAATTCTAAAATCTACACTATCATTTGTGGTATACTTACCTGGTACTTTACATCATAATCTAACCTAGCTCATAGAAATATTTACCTAACTTAAATCTAACCTAGCCTAAAGAAAATAGTAAATAGTTTCCTTAATACCTGATGATCCGTCGAAGAAAACTGGTAACTTCATTTACATTCGAAACATCAAATTACACAACTTGAAACAGAATAAAAGAAATTTAATGTATTTGTAAATAATACCATTTATACTAACTATTCTATGCAACATACTAACACTTATTTGTTGTTAATAACGTTGTTTTGTTTCAGCCTTATTTATATTTTAATTTATATTATATTCTCCTTAGATATTTGTAAACTGTTAAGAAAATTTCTTTCCGTTCGTTTTAGATCGCTTTATACATTATTGCGGTACTAACGCTTGTAGCCTGACTCGTGGGTAGGAACGTTCACCTAAGCAGGTCTAGATTGCTTTTAAAATTATACTCGTTAATATCCGAAACTACGTTTTGGAGAGGACCAAACACAGGCCAGTATCGGCTCGTGGTTGTAATGTGTTTGTTCTTCACAAACGGAGTGTACTATAACTTGTACTTCGACGTTGCGCTACGAAAGTTAATCACCATGGAAAGAGGGAACGTTTATCCGATGAACTGTAGACATTGCAGTACTCTTCGCTTGCTACATGAACTAGTGGCTCTCATCCTTTTCAAGCATAGTACCCCGTGGGTGAAAGCGATTGTCCTGAGCGACCCCATCATCTTAACCCAAACCATCCATGCATAAGACTTAAGGTAAAAGTTGGGTGAAGTAGTCTAAGGACCAAATAAAGGCTTCAATTCTTAAAATTAGCCTTGACCAATACATATATATACAAAGTGAAAATAAATTTTGTTTCTATAATTTGTGTTATGTAGGTCCCTTTTCCCTTAAATTCCCTCCAAAAATATAATTTTTAAAAATATTTTTAAACATACGCTTGCCGTTTTCAATTTTCACAGAAAAGGGACTAACGAGCGTTCCTTTGACCGCTTTTTTAAAGAAATCTAAAAATATTATAACCAACCTATTTATTATCATAATCAACCTTGAGCAACCTTGAGCTCCTATATAAGCTTGAGAGGTAATATACAGTAGTTTTCAGACCATTGATGTCCACGTTACACGTAAAGTAAAAATCAAATAAAGGACGATTTTTTACGATTATCTGTAAGCTTTATTAGTAAAGAGTTTTACGACAACATTAATGAAAAAGTGTGCATAAGGTGTTTACATACGACACTGTGGTTATTACATTGATATTTTTTCTCAAAACATCTATTTAAATACGACTGTGTTTTGCAAAACGTAGTGGCAGAACGATCAGTTAATTCACGTTATCTTCATGTGAATATCAACGAATATTTAAAGATACAAATACCAATCCGATACGAAATGTTGATATGTAGAAAATGATTTAATATTGAACTCAAATGTTTAACCTATTTTTCTGGCAACTTCTCACTGTGTATAGGTAATTCATTGCTATTCAAATTTGATGAAATAGGGTGTCATTCTGAATCACAAAAATTATAGAAAATATAAATATAGACACGTTTATATTCTACAAGCAAAATGGATGGTAATAATAATATTAGTGTAATTGTAAAAGTCACAACTGTAAAAATTTCGACACTGTGAGTAGGATGGTAGACCTTCCAAAGGTGCAGAAATCTTAATATCTATAGGTAAGTAGCTTATTTTCTTATCTAACTAGACCATCAACTGAAAATGAAAACATTCAAGGAAATTGTTATAACATTCAAGGGATACAAAATTGAATATGTTATATCGAAATGAAACTGAACAACTTTACTAGTTTCGATTTTTCTTTACCAACTGGTAAACCCGCTTAGAATTTTTTTCCAAAAATATTATTGTTAGTCTGACAAATAAAGGGGCTGGATAAATTTTAAGTTACAAAGTGCGAAAATCATGCTTTGAAAGAACTTCAATAGATTCTGTTTAAAAAATAATAAATCGTTAATAAAATAATGTAAGAACCTATCCTCATGAAATAAAATACATAAACTTGCAGGAGTAGAAGTACGATCATCAATATCTTCAACATTTGATCACAATTTATGATCTCAAGCATAATGGCTACTGTGATCATCGCATCGTTCCAACTTGTTATTCATTTCATACATCATTATAACATAACATTTCAATAATTTCCCCCATGTTTCTCATTATGCCTAGGTATTATGGGGTCTCTCGAACAGGACATAAATTCAAGTGTCCTACTAACATCACTGTGGCGGTGATTTCGTAAAAAAGTAAAACGAAATCTTTCAGTTTAACGTCCCACTATTATGCCCTTTAGGCTAAGGGAGACGTTAATTAAGGCAAGTGAATGATGATGGAAGAATTGGTGGAATGAGAAATTGGAAGTAAACGGGAATACTCCGAGAAAACCCAAGGACAAGATGTTGTCCACCATAAACTTACTTGGCCGGGGATCGAATCAGGGACTCCACACACCAGAGGTAAGAGCTCTACCACTGAGCCACTTTGTCCCCGCAGTGACTTTGTGTGCACCAATTATTCACAAAAGTAAATTAAATAAAAATTATAACAATATAAAATATTTTTAAAAAAATGTAAAAATAATAAAGTAAAAACTTTAAAATATCTTATAAAAATAAAGTTTAGGAGTAAACATCTGTGTAATTATCAACTACAATTATTATTATATCGCATTAATTTCGTCTATTGATAACATATATAAAATTATTACTTACTCTATATTTCTTACATCTTGTATCACTTCTTCAATTGTTTGTTCCGATTACAGCATTAAAATGCAAGGAAAAAAAAACGACGTTGGAAAGTAACGAGAAGCCACCACGAGACCTTGAAGGAATTGTTGGGAAGCGAATGGTAGGAGTTTCGTATACAGGAAATATAATTTACTACCATGAATACATCATTTAAAAAAAATACACAAATAGGATGTTCAAAGCACAAGGGATTCAAGTCTAATTAACAAATTTGATAGAAAACGAGGCAAAAAAAAGTTTGTACACTTTGTTCACGTAAAGGGAAAGTAAACACTGTTGTTTACGTTCTAGGAGATAATTACAGTATCTGGACATGAGTCTTTTAAGCACTGAAGGAGTTCGCGGTAATCTTAAATATGATATATCGTCAAAAATGACCAAAAAATGTGCTTGAATTCTTTACGCGCTGAGTGCCCCAATATGCATATCAGGTAATTCAAAGTATTCTTTCGATCTAATGAGTATTTGTTCACAACGTCTCTACATCTTTTCCAGTAGCTTTGCTTCACTTCGGTGAATAATAATAATAGTAATGAAAGCTACTGTTATAATTTATTTTAATAATTTGTCTAAGATAGTCGGAACACGTATTTAACGCTAAGGTGGGTGGGTTGAATAGCAGTGTAGATAGAAAGCCTGTGGAAAATGGTCCTTTTGAACAGATAAAGAGACTGAAAGGATAATATGAACATGAATCTTAGAGAGAGATAGTTAACAATAACCTTCATCGCCACAGAATATGAAGTGGTGGATAATCCAGCTCCCACTTTTCATTTTTCAAATATTGTTTAAATCAAACAAACATTGTTAAAATTTCACTGCGTAATTTTGTACTAAAACAAAATACTACAAAGTAGGTCATCAAATCTTACAACATTATAACTTATTTTAATCCACCATGAAAACATATCACGAACACAGAATATTTCACTAAGTGAAACTTCAAAAGAAAGATATAACGTTAGTAGAACATAGTAGAAACAACTTAGAATAACAGTCACAATTTCCAGCGAACATCACGTCGGTTTCGCTTAACTGGCTATGATTCATTATTTACCCATTCCTTATTACCAGATAGACTAAATAAATTTAGTAGATAGGATAACATAATTAGAAAAACACATAAGAAATGAAGCAAGAATGAATATGCACATTTTTCTTTTTCTATTCCAAAAAAGATAATTACTTGCATCAAATATTGTGCATTTACAATAGCGATATAAAAAAAAAAAAAGTTCCAGTAGCTGTGCGGTGTCCTAGTAGGCCATGAAAATTGAGGTTTCCCAGAAAATGATCTATGTGCTGCAAAACTGAATAATTACACACTACAGCAGAAATTCTCCAAATAAGATTAATAGGAAAAATATTGTCAATGTTATTTATTATATTGTTTAATTAACAATTGTAAGGGCATGAACTCCTAATATAGTTCCTTTACAGCTGTAATGTTAGCATCCAGGTTCGATTTTCGGTGAAAAAAAAAAACTCATGTCGGATCCTACGTTAAACTGCAAGTCTTCGTCTCTTATAATCTCCGTGCTGAAAGAGACATCAAGCTGCTAATCAATCAATCAACAAACTCTAAGTAATCATTATTATTTCAATCAGACACTCCATACAAAATTTACGTGCTCATAAACTCATTACCGAAAACGAACTAGGCCTATTCATATTAAGTTGCTAAATTACTTAGATGTAGTTAAAATGAAGCTTAACTGTTTGTTTATTTTTTCCTTGGTCTTTTTTAAACAACACTAGAGAAATTTTTTACTATCATAGTACACTACTGACATACAGTTTGTTCCCACTTAAAGATCACTTACATTTTGTTTCTTTTAATAATGTACCAGAATTTTGCCTCTTATATGGAAGATAAAAGAGAAACATGATATACACAAATGAGTGACAATGACGAAGACAGAAATGGAGAAATGGAGAGACTGAAGCGGAAACGAGAAAACTCCTATAAAATCATTTTATACTATAAAGTTTGATAGTAGAAGTTAATATAGTCCGAGTTCGAACCTAGGTCCGCTGGCTCCGAGACACTGTTTCTTCACAAAGAGATTAAGAGATACTCGTATATATAAAATAATTGGACACTTAGTTATATATAAAAAAGAAACTAAATTAGTTTAAATAATGGAGGTTCCATTTTGGATTTTGGGAAGGAAGGGAAGGATACAGCATCGAGTATCCCTATAGCAATAACCTTAAGAATAATATTGAATGGATAATGCAATCTATTTGTTGTTGCTTGTTTCTGTTGCAGTGTTGCTACAACAAAAACAATTTCTGGATACTTTTCACTCTTCCCCACAAGGTAAAGAATTTATTCTTCTCACATATTTTACAAAGTCAGCATTCTTTTAAATGATAAGCGTGTTTCTAAACATTCGTTTTTAGATATTCCATTTTCTTTCTATTAAAGAAAATGCGTTTATTGGGTTCGTTTCATCTAACTAAACGATGCTGCAATAATTTAAGCTAGAGTGCATACACCAAACAAAACTTCATTCACGCCATACGTAAGTGAAAGGAAAATGTAGTTTTATTGTAGTACCCTTGAATTTCTGAAAGGATTTCTAACTTACTCCTATTAAGTTGATTAATATTTTATAAAACAATGACAACAAAAGTTTCAAAATTTTTATTTAAATCCTATTCAATAACAAGGCGAAAGGAAGTACTGGGTGTTTAAAATGGTAGTGTCAGACTATTATTTGTTTCAATTTTTGCTGAACTCCCTGAATATCGCTAAGTTAGTTTCAAAAGAGAACTGTTTAAACAACCTGTCACGATTTTTTTGACTAGAAACTACGTAAGTTCTATAGCGACAAGATTGTAGTATTGCCGAAAAATGATAGACAGACGTCAAACAAAATGGCGTATGTGTGGTTTCATAATGTTACATTCAAGTCAGAATAATTGTATTACCAATTTGGCCTCCAAAGGCTCAATAGGTTGTAGATAACTTGATATAATTCAACACATTTGGAAAGTGACGCAAATATTTTTTTTCACATTGGTGCATCTTTGCGACTTGACGGCTTTCCCTCCCCATTACGTTCTGTCATTTCAGGAAACTGCTTCTGGCTATCCATTACCGTTTTTGCTTACTTTCGTGGCTTCTCTCGATAATAAACGACGACGTGGATTTCCCACCACAATGTCTAATGGTGCTTAAGAACATAAAATTAACCATGAGTGAATTAAAAAGATAGACATTATTACATTTAAATTTTCTGTTATGAATAAGAACCAGGAGCCATATGGTTTGAAGTTAACTGTTACAATAAAATACAGGGTGAGTCAAAAGTACCTTACCACCTCTTATAAAATGAAAGCGAGTGTAGATAGCCGAAATTAGTAATTGTAAGGATATGTTAAGACCGAAGGGCAATTTTTATTGTGCGTGTCAGGTGAACGGCCGCCATCTTGCTGTCCACCAATTTGAATCTCGCTCAAAATTATAATGGGAAGGGGGTCATATGGTATATTAAAAAGGACTAGATTTTTTTTAAAACAAATACAGCGGTGTAATTAGTTTAACATAACTGTAATAATTATGTAGTTATAATCACTTGAAACTGAAATTTCCTCTTACAAAATATGTTCAATGTGTTGATCGTGTTACAATATACATGTTTGCAGACGTGTCTCCCAAGCTGTATGAAAACAAAGCAATGTTTCAGGTGTGATTTAAGTACATAATTTTATATCCGTTGCTGCAAACGATCAAGAGTCTAATCATTTCGCCATATATTGAAATTTCCTTTAGGTGATTCTACAGGTGAAAGTCCAATGGTGATAAATCAGATATTCTGGCAGATCATTTCACTGCTCCACGTCGATAAATCCACCGACCAGGTAATTGTTCATCCAGACGCTTGGTGGAACCCCATCATGTTGGTAAAATAAGGGAAAGCTACTATCCGGAGTCGACACTGAGGAAAGAATGAGTTGTTGTAACATGTCCAAGTAATGGTCTGCAGTAAAGGTGTTAGGGATAACAAATGGACCATTGGTACGTGTCCCCCAGATCCCTGCGCACATTATAATTTTCCCTGCACAAACCATTTTATACGGATCTATCCACTTAGGATTGTCTGGAGACCACTAGCGTAGATTTTGTTTGTTTACCTCCCTTGTAACATAAAAATTGCCTTCATTCGTGTGTAAAAAAATGTATTGCAAAGTTGGGGCCTGCTTCAATTGTTCCTCTGCTCACTCACAAAATTGTACTGACCGATATGAGTCATCCTCAGAAAGACGTAGCTGTAGTTGTAGCTTATGAGAATGTCATTTATGCGTCCGTAACATCCTGTAAGTGGAGGTTTGGCTGACATGGCATTCCAGTGATAATCGGCATATGCTGCGTTTTGGAGACTTATTACATGATGCGAGCACGCTGTAGTTATGCATTCATCAGTGGCAGTGGACTACCTGATCGTGACTTGTCCTCGACTATACCTATGTTGGGCTTGAATGGTTTATTATTCTGATTTCTATGCATTGTTACTCTTGACCAACATGAAATAAAAAAAGTGACAGTGTCTCGTGTATACTACGTGAAGGAGTTTGGTTTGTACGATTTTAAATTCATAGTGAAACAGGAGTGGTAATATATTTCTACCACTTTCGGTTATAGTAGACAGATTAGAGTGGAGATGGAATATGCTCTTGGAACATCTAATTGATTGTAGAAAACATCTTCTCACTATCTATTACTGTTTCTACTCTACAGAGATCAAAGTTGATACCAATGAGTCAACAGACGGTTAAGAGAGGAGATAAAATTGTCTCCAAAGAAACAGCTTCTCACTATTTCTTATTATTTGCTCTATGTAGATCAATAGTTGTAATGGATTGTAATGGATCCAAACCGGAAGTTGTAATGGATTTCTATCATTTTCTGTTTTAGTGAAGATTTAAGGAATGTAGATGAAATGTATTCTTAAGGCGTTTAATCGATTGCTAGAAACTGTTTCTCGTTATCTATTATTGTTTTTGTTCAATAGTGCTCAATGTTTAAATGTGAATTGGTTGATGTTTAAATCTCACATTGACACTTTACGTTTAAATATCACGTCCATCATTGAATTAGACTCCGAACTTTTTACTCTGTACATAGTGACCAAAATTGATCATGAAACATTAGGTAGTTCCTGAGATGTTTTATCTTCGAATGAACGGACACATTGGCAGAGTAAATACATTGATGTGCAAAACTTAAGAGCGAGAGAGATAAAGCTAATTAAAATATTGAGTAGTTGGGGAAAATAAATGAATGTCCGGCAGTGTGTTACCAAAAGTATCCTACATATACACACGAAGCAAGACGCTGCATGGCGTGACGTCAGTATGACCAAAATGCCGAATGTCTCTCCTCCCCCAACATGAAGCAGTTGAATGAAAGAGATGGGAGAATACGTGTCAGTCAGAAAGTTGGTAGGGTGAATTGTGGTGTTGTTATTCACATCTGACCCGGAGACAGTATTTGGGTGGCTTCTCATTGGGAAAAATCATCGAAAAATCGGAAAAAGAACAAAGAGTGAGATGTGGCCCAGAAGTTTGGTTTACCCACATTATTGTTCCATATGCATGAGGAGGACTCCGAACCACAACAATACTTGTAAAGGAGAGGTGGTGACCGACCATGGTTAACTAAGCAGCGGACGACCGCTACGGTTTGGGTACAAAACCTCGCGGCCAGAACCTCGCGGCGACAACCTCGCGGACCAAAACCTCGCCTGGTCAAAACCTCGCCTCCCAAAACCTCGCGACCCAAAATCTCGCCAGGCCGAAACCTCGCCTGGCCAAAACCTCGCCTCCCAAAACCTCGCGGCCCAAAATCTCGCCGGGCCAAAACCCCGCCTGGCCAAAACCTCGCCTGGCCAAAACCTCGCCACCCAAAACCTCGCGGGCCAAAATCTCGCCGGGCCAAAACCTCGCGCCCCAAAATATCGCCATACCCAAAATCTCGCCTGACCAAAATGTAAATGTTCCAACAGATGATAAGGATGACGGTATAAAAGACGCTGTTTCAGTAGAAGTATCACGGGTATTTGACCAAGTCCCGCAATACCATATGAAAATTCTATTTCTGTATTAGAGGATTACAATGTGAAGGTAGGGCGACAGGATGTTTTTAAACTGGTTATAGGGAAAGAAAGTCTGCATAAGGAAAGTAATGACAACTAACGAGGTTAGTTTCGTGAACTTTGGAACATCCAAAAACTTAAAATTTTAACAAAAATCTAATAATATTTATGAAAATATGAAACAATATATGAGTTTTTACGACGTCCCTTGATTATGTCCTATAGGTTAAAGGAGACGTAGATGACAAGGATGAAGGAAATGATCGAATAAAGAAAGTGGGAGGAAACGGGAATAACCCGAGAAAGCCCGATGTTTTGTATATTATTATTATTATTATTATTATTATTATTATTATTATTATTATTATTATTATTATTATTATTATTATTTGTAATGTGGAATTGAATATTAGGAAACACATTGGGTTAATTTTAAAGAAAAGTTTTATTCGCGGCGAGGTTTTGGCACGGCGAGGTTTTGGCCCGGCGAGATTTTGTCCCGCGAGGTTTTGGGCGGCGAGGTTTTGGCCACACGAGGTTTTGGCCTGGCGAGATTTTGTCCCGCGAGGTTTTGGGCGGCGAGGTTTTGGCCACGCGAGGTTTTGGCCCGGCGAGATTTTGTCCCGCGAGGTTTTGGCCGGCGAGATTCTGGGCGGCGATGTTTCGGCCGCGAGATTTTGTCCGTATACCGACCGCTACATTCTGAAACAAGCAAGAAGGTACCGTCGTCATACAGTGGTGCATTTAACAGGACATCAAGGCGCCCAAATTTCACATTTACAGTGGTAAGTTGACTGAATAATATGATTCTTTTTGTTTTGTAGCTGTTGTGTTGTGTTCCGTTCTTACCCTACATTGGCGGCACCATTTGCGGTAATGACAAAAATATGAGGACTTGGTCAAGGGTCGTCTTCTCTCATACGATAGGAGCAGATTCAATGTGAGTAGTGCTCCTGGACGTATATCATCTGGCGAAAGATGGGAATACGCATTAAACCGAAACATTGTCAAACATGATATTTTTGGTGGACCAGGTGTTTTTGTATAGGTAGACATAATGTTGCTTAGGAATACTGATCTTCAAATCTTTGAATGCGTACACTCACCGGTCAACGATATTGTGATACTGTTCTCCTTCGCCACGTGTGTCTTTTCATAGATGAAATGGGTCCTGGCTTAATCTTTAAGGAAGGTAATGTGCGACCTATCCAACAGCGCAGCTCTTGGAAGGAGAGAGTATTCGGCAAATGGATTGGCTTGCCAATTGCCTAGATTTGAATCCCATCGAGCACGTGTAGAATGCTATAAGAAGATATCTTGCATCACGTCCAGGTGCACCAAAGATAATCCATCAGTTGTCAACAGCGCTGGTGGAGGAATGGAACTCCATACCACAACTCTTAGCAACCTTTAAGGAGCATGAAAGTACGTTATAGAGTATGCGTCCCTATCCGTGGTGATCACATACCCTTCAAAGGACCACTTCACTTCTTCTGAAATGTCAAGCGGAACGTCATGAGTTTCAACGTAATTATTATTTCTGATGAAAGTTCCATTTCCTTTTTAATCCCGTGTTTCCTATGTATGGCTCAAGCCCCACCTATTTGTCCTACTTTGGAGTGACACAGCATGCGAAACTCACTTTCGATTTTAAGTTTTGCATTCAACTGTATATAAATGAGTTTTGATAAATCCGTACCCCTTAACTAGCTAGATCTCAAGTTGATTGATTGGAGTTGAACGTTTCTTTTTAGTGTCTAAACCATGTAAGACGGGAGCTACTACTTCTAATGAGATCCGGACAATTATTCCCATCAGGAATCAAACCAGGAACCAAGTGAGTTAGCGACTCAGCCACAAAGAGGCACATAGAAATTCCTAATGTTTCAATAATTCATCATAGATTTCTATAAATAAATAAATAAATATAAGACATGTGCAGAGTTTTTTTATGAACTGAACACTTCAATATCACTTACTAAGACGTGAATTTAGAGCAGTGCTTAATTCTAAGTAATGCAAAATAGCATTGTCTTTGAAAATATTTAATCTTGTAGGAATAGCGTTTTCTCGCATATATCAATCGGATTGTTCGGTTTCTTTGGGGGGGGGGGGTAGTAAAAATTGAATATTGCTTCTGACTACCAAAGTAAAGGTTCTTCAGGCCTCATATAGGAACTACACCATTACCCGGACGTAAAAATAATGGAACAACGTAAACTAGAAAATAGTTGGAAATAATTTTCTTTCAACTGATATGGAATATCTTTCAGGAAATCTAAGGCTTCTGTTCCCGCTTTTATTACTATATTCTAGTTTTTTTTATCATACAATACAAAAACAACGATTTACAGACCAACATAAAAGGTAAAGTAAATTTCACAACATCCTCAGCTACATGTTGTTTTACTATAATATTTCACGTATCTAGAGAATAATTATGTGGCACTTGACCCAGTTGTATGATGTCTCTTATGTTGGAATTTCCGTAACACTAGAACAAATACCTTTCACTTTCAGTCATCAATACATCTACGTATCTCCGGGATACAAAACAAACTCTAAGAACAAGATTCTGAAATGCTGAAAAGACCCATACAGAGATATAATTATACTTTATAATGAACCAGCCTTTGGCTAGCAGACAATATGTTAGTTGTATCAGTTTATGTCAAATAACTCCAAAGGCCTCACGATGGAGACTCAATATCCATAATTCTGCATTCTTTCAGTAACCGAAACTGGAATCACGCACATGAAAGCCATGCGTGAAGCCATTTGACCATACACAGGACACCTATTCTCTTGAAGGCATTTTACATGTTATATGCGCACAGATGATTCTAAAAAATGTAATGTACTCTGAGTAAAATGTTATTCGTTTCCTAGTAACGCAAAATACTAAGGGAACGCTTTAAAACTCCTTACAGAAACAGTAATGCTTATTCACGAAATAAAATCGTAGTTGCATTTAGAGTTGATGTACTAGTCATGTAGCATGTAGTTAAACGCTGTTAAAAGCACTTTCTTCAATTTCAAAAGTCCTTTGTTACCTTTACGCTGAAAATTTGTTTCCAAATAAAATTTGAAATTCTCATTCATGAAGAATATAGTAAAGTTTAATCAACGGAAAAATACCTTTCAACTGTTAGAAAAAAGATTTTTTAACAAATTTAAAGTAAGAAGTTTGAATAAGATCATTTTAAAGGCTGAAAGCATGCATCGGAATGTAAGACTACTCCATGGACTGAGAACAGCAGTATTTACAGTTTCGTTAAGAAACGTTTATAACGTAAACTGATAGAGAAAATGTCTACCTATTTGATCAAAGTGTTTGAGGTATTATAGTAATTTATAAAGTTTCTGTTCTAATGAGATTTTCTCTTTGGTGTTAAGCGAAGAGAGTGGAACATCAGAATTGATGTAAATTACCTATAGGCAAGTGAACGAACTGTTTGCTTTTTTTCTAATACCTTTATCGCGTATCTTGTGCGAGACTTTATTTAGCTTGTAATGAAATAGGTTTTCTTTCTCTCATTAGATTTTTGCTACTTTCAAACATAAAACAAAACAATCACTTTCTCTACAATTATACACTATATACATGTAAGAATTATTATCCTTTGTCAGGTAAAACAAACAATGAAAATCTATAATTTGTACTTGCAAAATTTATCTTTTTGAAACACAATGGGATTTATCATCTCTTTCGCGGTTCAATAAACCCTCTGCTTTCAGTTGTTTCTTCGTTGCTGGTATTTGTTTAAGGATTTCAACATCAGTTAAACCATTTAAACTGAACAATAGCTATGCTCATAAACTGTAACGCAATTCCTAAGCGAGTCGTTTTGGGTCAATAATAGGAAGTTCAATGAGTGCGGCCTTGTACTTCAAATATAGAATTGCTTCAGATTCTGAAAAACATTTTTCGTTTATATTTTTTCAAAACCATAGCAACCTGAAGTAAAATAGCTTTCCACATGGATAATTATGTTCAACAAAACTTGAACATTCACCTTCCTCTTCAAAATTCTTAGTTCTCATCCACTCATATAGAATAAAGTTGAAAATTTGAAATGTTTAGAAAACTATAGGATTTAACGTTTTAGAATTATTTGAGCAAACGTAATTTTCCCATTATTCTACGTTTGCATACTAAAATGTTGGCTGATTTAGTAATTTTATTTACTTATTTACTATTGTTATTATTGCGAAAACGGAAATAAATGTTTTAGATTATTACGAAAGCCTTTCGCATTTTGTTAACAAAGAAAATAGAGAAATATATACATACATACGTGACGAACTTCAAGACAGACATCCAAAAATTGCTTTAAGGCAACCTTGAAAATATCTTTCATGTTAGGAACCATGAAAGGTTTATATTCGTTGAAAGCTCGGGTTTAGGTTCAGCATCTCAAGAATAGGTTGCAAATCTCCTCCGTTAACCCTCCATTCAAACCGGAAGTGGTAGAAATTAACCGTTTTTAGTTTCAGTGTTGATCGTCATTGAACAATAGTGCCAATAGATAGCAACACGCAAACGTTTATTTAATTGTTTTAGCGTCTCAAGAGAACACCATCACCATCTACAACAGTCTACCAAACGGAAATGGTTGAAATTTACTAGTACCTCCGGTTTCAATACTTGTTTCCATAGAACAAACACGATACGGTACATCGAAAAAGGGTTTTTAATGCAGATTCAGTGTACCAAGAATGAGTTTTGTCTCGACCTTTATCTACCTATTCAAACCGGAAATGGTAAAATCAACAATTTCCGGTTTCAATACTGACCACATAATGGATAAAATGAAAGCATATATTTTGAAGAAGTTTTTAGTATGAATTCAATACCGCAATAATATGTTTCTCCTCAGATTTTATTTTTCTATTGGAACCAAAAGTTATAAATATCAATTAGCACTTCCAGTTTCAATATTAATGTTCACAGAGGAAAAGCTGTAACAGATAGCAAGTAATGGCTTTTTGATATGGATTCAGCGTTGGAGGAACAGGTTCTATATTTGATATTATTCAATTGCAAACAGTAATTATAGATAGGGACACATGAAGAAAATTTTCTAGGGGGGTCACCTCCATGGTTGCTATATTAGATGTATGGTATTTCTGGTATTTAATATACGTGATTTTCTATATTACGCATACATTTTCGTGAGACAGGGGGGCCCAAGCCCCACCCTGGACCCCTTCGGGTGCCCATAGTTAGAGAGGTACTACTTCAAGTTTGAGTATTGACTTCGCATATCACATAGTTTGGACGTCTACCATAGTTTTACACTGTGAAACGAAACTCACACAAAATCGTTATATCAGGTAGTCTAAAAATATTGAAACTCTGGGCATCAGATGGCGTTAGTGTTCCAAATCTCAGAGTATTTGAGCTGCAGCTGGTGAGGCTAACACAATTTGACAGTTGACAGTTGAAACTAGTAGATGTGCAATAAGTGGTGGAATTCTTTTGATCAAAAGTAAGGTATTGTGTAGTGAAGATGAGTAAACCATCAAAACTGCACTTCATTTTATATTTTCATTTCCATAAAGACGCAAACGCTGCGCAGATCTGTTAAGAAATTCTGTTATTTATAGGCGAGATACATGATCAAAAGTAACAGGTAAAACTCGGTTTAGTCGTTTTCATTCTGGAAATTTCGATGTTCAAGATGCTTCTCGCAGTGAGCGACGAATTGCAGAAAAAGTGGATTTTATTTTGGAAAAAATCGAGTAAGAGTGGTGTGCAAGCAGTCATGACATCGCCAATGACGATCTACACCATCCATCACCAAAGAAAAATTGTTTTAAAAAACTTTACATCTGGGTATTACATAATCTGATTCAAAAACATTTACTCGATCGAATTTCTACTTGCAAATCTCCACTGAAACGTAACGAAATCGAGTCATTTCCGTAGTGGTTGATCGCGAGTGATGAAAAGAACTCATGACAACGATATGTGCAAAAGTTTTTGGACGAAGTGAGAAGAAGCTTAACAATCTGTGGCAGTGCCCATATTGATGTCCAGGATTGTTATGCTGTGAGTTTGTTAAGATTAGAAGAGCATCGTATAAGAATAATAATGAAATATTCGTATTTATTTATGAAATATGACTAAAATCGCACATGTCATTATCTCAGAAAGTAGTCTGAAAAGAAATTCATCACCGAGAGCAAACTACCCCTTTTAATTTTTTTCGTAAGGAATAATTTGCACAATGTTATAGAGGTACTAATGAAATATTTAATTGTGAAATAGGAAAAAGATAGTATAAATCGTTATTAAGAAAATCATCCGAAAGAAACTCACCCCCAAGAATAAATTACACCTCGTAAATTTTTTTCAGCACAAATGATTTATGCCATATTGTCAAGTTATTAGTCAAATATTAACGTATAAAATATGAACAAAATCGCTAGAGTCGTTTTTGAGAAAATCGTAAATAAAATCACCACCAAGAATTAACTATCCCTCGTACTCTTTTCAGGACAAATGAGTAAGTTATGCCATATTTTCATGTTATTAATGAAATATTTATTTATGAAATGTGAACAAAATTGCGTGAGTCAGTTTTAAAAAGATCATTCGAAAAAAACTCACTTCTCAATTTTTCCCATAGAAATTACTTATACCTTATGATAGGATTGTTTTTGGAAAATATAATTTGCAACTGATTTATGAAATATAAACGTTGTTTTTAAGAAATTCGTACTTTTTATTTTTTTAGGGATAGGAAGAAAATTCGGAGGATCACATAAAAGTCTTAATATTAAAATTTGGTTGAGATACGATGAACGGTATGGCCTCCAGGAGGATGAGTGCACATCAGGACGAAAGGACGAAGAGAAGGATAGATGTGAAAAAATTACATTTTCGATATTTATGAAACGTGTAAATCAGTTGAAATCTCGAATTTGATTTTTTGTCACAATCACCTAACTTTCTTCTCTCCTTTGGTGTATCGAAAGTAATAATTGCTAATCTAGTAAGGCTTACACATGTTCAACACTTTTCAAATCGCCTTTGTTTCACGATTAGAAACCTGTTCACCACATTGTCCAATTCCAGTTTGCACCACGTTTCATTTTCAATACTTAGAAATGTTAGCGCGTTTAATCTATACTAAGTTCTTAAAATTTTTTTGATTAATTGAAGAAGACCTCTCTGTAGTTACTGATGTTACTGATAAAGTTAAATACAAATGAGGGAAGCATTTAAGTCAGGGAGACTACTTGCTAAGCAGCCGTTTTCAACAAACATAAATCATGCAAGATCTGTCACTGACACAAGTTGTTGTTGTTGTTGTTGTTATTATTATTATTATTATTATTATTATTATTATTATTATTATTATTATTATTATTATTATTATTATTATTATTATTATTATTATGGGGGCGCGGTGGCTCAGTGGTAGAGCGTTCACCCCTGGTGCTGGGGTCCCTGGTTCGATCCCAGCTCGCGCCGTGTGGACTTTGTGGTGGACAAACACCGAGTTTGTCGGTTTTCTCGGGGTTCTCCCGTTTTCTCCCACTTTCTTCATTCCACCATTTCATTCATTTCTCATAATCACCGTCTCCTTTAGCCTAACCGGCCTAACCGTGGGACGTAAAATTTAAAGATTTCATTTCATTTATTATTATTATTATTATTATTATTATTATTATTATTATTATTATTATTATTATTATTATTATTATTATTATTATTATTATTATTATAAAAATGAGAAAAGGCTTTGAAGAATATGGGATGAAAATAAATGTTAGAAAGACAAAAGCCATGGTGATTGGAACGAAGGAGTTTGTGTCAAATATAAAAGTAGGAGGGGAGAAAATAGAACAAGTGAATAGTTTTCGATATCTGGGTAGTATACTTAGTAATAACATGAAGTGCGAACGTGAAATAAAAGCAAGGATAAGAATGGCGAAAGAAGCCTTTAGGAGGAAGAAAAGTCTGTTTTGTGGGACCTTGAAGAAAGAGTTGAGAAAAAGACTCATAAAATGCTTCGTGTGGAGTGTTGTACTGTATGGGGCGGAAACGTGGACATTACGTAAAGGTGATGAAAATCGACTGGAAGCCTTCGAAATGTGGGTGTGGAGAAGAATGGAAAGAATTAGTTGGGTCGAGCGGAAAACGAATGAGAGAGTGTTAGAAATGGTGGGTGAGAAAGAACACTTTTAGATATTATTAGGAAGAGTAAGAGAAACTGGTTGGGACATTGCCTAAGAAGAGATTGTATCATGAGGGACGTCCTAGAAGGTATGGTGGCGGGAAAGAGAGGGAGGGGGCGAAGGAGACTACAATTAATGGATGATATTAAAACAGAAAGATCATACGCGAAGACGAAGAGGTTAGCGGAGGACCGTGGAGCATGGAAGCTTCTCAGCTGCGGCAAGTGACCTGCCAGTAAAGGCAGAATACCTATGATGATGATGATATTATTATTATTATTATTATTATTATTATTATTATTATTATTATTATTATTATTATTATTATTATTATTATTTAATTTCTACAGTGATACATGTTCTAGGGTAGGAATTAGTTCTAGAAGCGACAGTCCTATTAGCGACAGGAACTGTTATCTGTCCTATGAGCGACTGATTCATTTATATTGAGACGATGAAAGATTATATGATTCCCTCACGTAAAATATGTTTGCCTCTGGCGTTATTAGCGTCCGAACTACCTTGCTGTAAAAAATGTACGTGCCAGTGATACTATTCGTCAAATATATTTTCCCTCTACTGTCAATGCAAATAAAAGTTATCTTAATTTTGAGTTAGATTTGACATAAAACATACCAAATAACTTAATGAGACAACAGGGATATTTCTACGAGAAGTATATTCTTATGTAATTAATGGTTGAGAACAAAATTGTAAAATTGTGATATCCCCTTTCTTCAAAAGCTCTGCTTTCTGTATTTAATTTAATTCAAATCTAATTACTCACTTAGCAAAGCAATATATTTTGTTTTGGAAAGCTTAAAGTTGTAACAGTTCCATGAATTATCTACCTTTTAGACTTCCTAAGATTCTAGGAATAAAATGGGAGAAACATTTCAGTAATAAAAGACGCATACTTACAGTAAAATAAAATAATTGATAATCTAATTTCAGGAACTCTGAAATGATATACGATAATCAAGGTGTTCTGAAAATAACTTCCAACGTAAGGAAAAGAATTACCAATAAATACCTTCAAATCTAAACATCCCTTCCTGCGAAGATTAGTTAGAATGTCAATTCTAGTTCTGGCAAAAGATGAAATTAGGTTAAAAAAAAAATGTGTTAGGCCTACAAATTGCTGGAAGGTTGTTTGGAAGAACGAGAAGGGACCTTTTATAAGTACTCAATTGTTAGCGATAACATTAACTATTTTTCAGTTTTTCTAAGCAAAAGGAAGTGGCACGTTCAGTATTACTAATAGTATATTTCTTTTTGAAAAAAAAAACTCAGAACTTCGGATAAAATTTGAGAAATTGGCAATCAAATTCATCTTTATGATATGTACACTCATCTCCAAAATTATTGTCGCATGTCTATAAATATGTTGTTCTAGGAATATAATTTGATAACGAATTTACATGATATTTCTTATAATGTTGTTGCGTGTATAGTCGGCAAAGATATATATGTGGAAAATTTCATGTCAAAAGAGCAATAAATAAGAACAATAAAACAAAAATAAAATTTTCTTGTCCATTTAGCAACATTTTATTTTACTCATTACAATTTTCGTGTTTAAAATTCTTTTCCTATGAATTTACTACCAATATACATTTCTCGATTCTACACATAGTATCAGTATTAAAAGTGCCCTGCAAAATCATTATCAAATTACATTCTTACAAGAAGGCAGTTATAGATATGCGACAATAATTTTGGACATAAGTGTACATAGGATGGGTGTTAATAAAACAAATTGACTTTTTTATTTTCATTTTCCGACATCTCAGTCTCAACACATTCTTTATTCCTTGTAGGATAGTCACTTGATTATATGGAAATGTGAAACTTCTTGTTCTGTGAGAGAAACAATGCTGTATTCTATTAAGAACTTAATTGAGTTTATGCATTTTACGGTTGTGTAAAGCACAAGAAACAAATTCACACAGAATATGCAACGTTTCACAACATTGTACTTCACAAACGCAACATCTGATTGAAGAATTACATATAGTAATCCTCAATATTAAAAAGCAAATTACGCTGGGAATAAATTATAGTAATTTTTCATGTCTGCAATAGTCGGTAATATTATTCTGAATGAGGCTATTAGAAGAAAAGTTTAATGTGCATGTAATAACAACAAACTTCATGAGAAATAACACATACTTGCGTGTTTTGTATGACATGACATTTATTTCTCTTAATGTATTTCGTTTGCCACCAGTAATTTGGTGATTATTCCATTCATACAATAGGCAAAGATAGTCGATATACTGCTTCGAGTATTTGATGAATAAACTCGAAAGTAAAAACAGGTTGGCAAAAGCGGCAGCCTTGTCACTCCTCAACCAGGACAACAACCTAGTTCTACTATATTGATTATGATTTTGTACGGTTGTATTGTAGCTACGAAAGGAATGTTGAGATGGTACAGTTCTGAACATTAAAATACATCATCCATAAAGAGTCATAAATTGACTTTACATTTAAAAATAAAAGTAATTGTGTCATGCGACAGTTATTATGAATAAATATTCTCTAGGGAAATACGAACAAAATTATAAGGCCCTTTCGGAAAACTTTGAGCAAAGAAAACTCGCCCAAATTAAATTTCCTCTTGTAGATTTTTTTGCAAAAGAAATAACTTACGAAATACATGAAGGTGATTAATTAAATATGTGTCTATAATATTCCGTATCTATAAGATCGCATGATTCATGTAATAATAATAATAATAATAATAATAATAATAATAATAATAATAATAATAATAATAATAATAATAATAATAATAATAATAATAATAATAATAATAATAATAACAAGAGTAAACCATTCCTTATGGATATTCTTATGGAAATCATTTACGCAACATTATAGGAATACTAATGAAATATTTATTTATGAAATATGAATAAAATCGAATGAGTCGTTTTCAAGAAAATCGTCAAAAAAAAAAAAAAAAAAAACCTCACCTTCAAGAGTAAACTACTACTCGATTTTTTCAGAGAAATGAGCTATATTACAGTATGGAGTGGTTATAGAAAAATTGATTTATGAAATATGAACATAATCGTTAGAGTCATTCTTAAGAAAATCGCATTTTTAAACTTTTCATTCTTCAATATACTACACTTATTTCAGGAGTACGAAGAAAATAAATAATAAGAATAAAAAGAAACTGGAGAATGACACAAAAACCTTAAGTTTAAAATTTAGTTCAGGTACGTTGAACGGTATGCTCTCTATACGAGTGTACATCAGTACGAACCGACAAACGGACCTTCTTCGTGGCTAAGCGGTTAGCGTACGCTCCTTTGGCGTGGGAGACCCGTTTTCCATTCCCGGCGGGAGCTCATGTGGTTCGAATTCCATTTCCATGTCTTATGTAGCATCGCTGCTGAACGGGACGTTAAACTCAAAATCAATTCAACTCAATGAACCGATGAACAGACGGACAGATGTCGAGAAATCACTTTATCGATGTCTATTGGCCATAAAAAGTGTATATCCGTTGAAATGTCGAAACCGAGTTTTTCCACGATCACCAAACTTTGTTCTCTCCTTTCGTCTCTCGAAATTGAAAATGATGTGTAGGAGATAAAAGGGTAGTAAAATAAAATAGCAGTATAACTTCGCAACGCATCATGGGTACCAACCACAAACTGGAAACAGTAACCAGAGGTATGCCAGAGTTCCACTGTCTAGTATTGGCAGTGTTGACATGAAATGAATGTGTCTTGGACAATCGGAAAATGGTTCGTCGTAGAATGAGGCCACAATTCCAGGAAGTTTCTGCTTTCAATTGCTGAAGAATCTTGGTTTCTTGCGAGTTTAGATTATCTTTAAAAGACTTTGGTATTTGTGTTGAATGGAATGCAGCCACAGTTATGCAAATAGGAAATCGATGGCTCTATAGATAGGGCTATACCACACTGACTTGGCACCTAGTCTTCCGTTCCATGCGCTGCTATCGGGCGAAGGAATTCCACTCCCTTTCGTCATTCCCTTTCTAGCTTAGCAACAGCTGAACCCCTATTGGTTCAACGCGTGGGTATGTCGAGGCTGTGAGCTTTAGTTCGCATTTATGCCGCGGATCAAGACATTTTGGCAGCACTACAGTTTGGCGTGAAGGATCCCAGCGGTCACGTCACACCAGAAACTGTCGGAGACGTCTTGTGGACATAGCTATGGTTAGTTGGACAGTCACATCGCAAATAATGGGTAAAAATTCGGTGTTCTTGCGCAGCGACCAGTGGCTAATGTTCATAATTCTTAAACTGCATAGACCCTGAAAATATGGGAACAATACCTAAATTTTAGGTTTTCTGCAATTAGTAACACTAAAATTATTATTATTATTATTATTATTATTATTATTATTATTATTATTATTATTAATATTCTGCAGTTATATACAAATGATATAAAATAACTTACTTCACTGTAAGATTGAATTACATAAGACAGTTTTTTCAACATTCAAGTTATTTCAAAACATAAATTACGTCAATAAAATAAAAACTGACTCCATAAAGAGGTAATCAAACCTTCATCAAGGGATGATAGATTTGTCATAATTTGGATTTATTTGTCAATGTACTGTGCCATCAGAAATACGGATTTGTTTGTCAGAAATAGAAAACATTTTCATAATTAAATTAGCAGATATTACAGCGTTGGATATGTAATTTTCAGTATATTGAAATACAGTAGTTCTTGAGAGCATTACGAAAACAGATTAAAGTTATGACCACTCAAATCGTGAAAGGGGAGCACAAGGTGAATTTTTCATACTTAATAAAATTGCCACAGTATTATCTACACTTAACTGTATAAGAAAGATTCTTATAGATTAAGGCTTCCAGATATTCTGGTTCAGCCGGGACAGGCCAGAGTTTACGTCTCTGCCTCCCGTTAAATTATTCAAAACTCCAAATGTCCCGAGTTTCTTCCAAAAAGTAAGTTAATATAATTCATGTGATATTTTAAAATTATAGCGTTTTCATTAGTAATACTAATAGGTATAGACTACTCTCTGTCATTTATTTTTGTTGGATATTGACCTATTATTTAATTAAACCTGATATTTTAGTAAAGAACAAGTATATACTAGTATAATTATGACTATATATATACTTAAAAATTATTGGAATTTGACATAATATAATGTATTTACATTGAAGTTTTTCCACAATACTCTTTACTTACAAGGGAGGGTCAAGAAGTGGCTCCTCTGAGATCCGAACGAGACAATTATGTTTGCATTTGATACGTTATAACTAGATGAATCCCAAAGTTATATGTGCCACCGGGCGGAATATTGTGAATTACAATATATTTTATAATGTAAAAGCTATAAAAAATACCTGGCAGAATAGATTGAACTGAGTCATTTATTCGGAAACGGTTGGGTAAATGGAAAACTCACCGAATACGTATCCCATCACTTTCAAGGGCACATTTTTTGGGGTAAAAATGTTTGCCCCAGGGTCCCCTGCAGGGTCCCAGACGGGGTCCAACTCAAAAGTTTCAAATGGCAACGGGAGTTAAGTAGCACATCGTTTGAAAGTTGTTGTTAAATGAAATAAAATGGAGCAAATCTCGATTCTCTACAACAACCCTATGCAAAATGACTGCGGGTCAAAATGTAAACAAAAGCTTAATTGAAAAGTCTATGGCCACCTTGAATCCAAGATGGCCGCTTAAACCTATATCGAAAGGATAGGCATACCAAACTGCTGAAGGTAAGAAAACCAAATTTTGCATGAACGTTGAGAAGTAGGTGACGAGAAGATACGAAATGTTCAAAAACTTGACATCTTGAATTCAAAATGCTGCACTATGTATCGAACGCATATACAGCTCAAACCACTGGAGTTGGAGAAGCAAAATGTGGTATTTACAGTACTGGCACAATTATTATGGATTTTTGAAAAAAAAAAATATTTTTTCTACAAAAACGACATTTAAGCAAACAAATAATAATGCAAATCAATTTTATTCACAAATAGTGAGTAAACAACTATTTTAATATTTAGTTTGTTCACCCTTTGCATTAACAAGTGCTTTAACACGTCTGGGCATTCCTGTGATCAACTTTCTGCACAATTCCCTGATTCTACCTGAATGAACCCATACTTTGATAAGACGTTGTATGAGTTCTGTTTTGGTCATTATGTGAACTTCATGTATTTAATCTTTCAATACAGACCATAAACTCTCAAGCGGATTCATATCCGGGGAATTTCCAGGCCATGAGAGCAATTCTACACCATTTTCTTCGAACCAGGTCTTCACTAACCTTGCCGTGTGACACGGGGCAGAGTCCTGGTGAAAAATCCAAGGTCTATCCGCAAACTAGTCCCTTGTTTGAGGTAGCAAACGTCTTTGTAGTACTTCTCTGTACTTATACTGGTCCATGGTGCCATCAACAATCTCCAAACGACTTGTTCCATTCACAGAAATGGCTCCCCAGACCATGACCTTCTGAGGGAATTTTACAGTCTTCTTTAAACATTCCGGTGTAAATTGCTCACCTGATCGCCTTCTTACAGTCTGCACACGATCGTCAAGCACTGCAATGGTAGTCTCGTCAGAGAACACAACCTTCAACAATACAGAACCCAAAATAAGGCGTTGAACAGCTGAAGAAAGTGATGGAAGCAATTGAATAACGAGTAGACTTAATGACATGAAAGTCTGCAAGGCTTAAAATTGGAAGTAAAGTTTAATATTTTGCATAATATTAATCATTTGTGTTATTAACGTTTTTACATGAATATTTTAAACTCTTACCTTCTCCCATTGCTCAGATGTCCAGTCAACGTGAGCCTCTTCCCAGGCCTTACGAGCCTGTTTCATCTTGTCAGTAAGGCGAGGCTTTTTTCTGGGACGATATGCTTTTAGTCCACCTTCCAATAGTCTCTTATTTACTGTTCTGCGAGCAATGGTAATGCCCTCTGCTGCAAGTTGGTTGGAAATCATTCTGCAAAATGCTCTTCTGTTGTTAATTGCCATTTTAATTATTTTTCTGTCCATTTTCGGTGTTGTTTTCTTAGGCTTACCACATTTTCCAACCCTATTTGATGCCAAACTGTGGCCATATTCCAATTTCTTCTTGATATCACTGACGGTTTGGGTTGAAACTTTCTTGAAACTTGAAGTTTCTTCGCTATTTCTTTTTGTTTTAAGTGTTTTTTCAATAAAACACTAATCTGACCAACCTTGCGAGGACTCAAATCACGAACTTTGCCCATGTTTGCTCAGTTGCATAAACACATTAGAAAATCTGAAAAAAAAAAAAAAGTTGGCATTAAACTTAAATGCACAAATACACAGAACTAAAGTGATCACATGCAAATCACAGGCAGACAATGCAATAAACACACATTTCTCCACGCAAATGCCAGACTATTACTGAGCTCTGTCCAGACAATGCAGTGATTGTGTCAGGGTTGTAATACGTTTTCTCTCTGTATTGCCAGACACTCCCATATAAGACTGTAAAACCCACTTAAAATAACTAATAAATATTAGTTTGGTACTGGGTGGTAAAGTAAATAAAGTATTAGTTAATAAAATTGTTTGGAAGACATTTTTGCACAAAAGTTTTGTTTTTATCAAAAATCCATAATAATTGTGCCAGTACTGTACGTTTATGGTCATTAGTAGATATCCAGAAAATATCAAAGACGTGTCATTTGTAATCCAATATGGCTACTAGTGTGAAAAATGCTATTTCTTGGAATATTGTGACCACGCCGCTCGATTTACACGTGGTTTGGTACTGCTCGTCAATCGATATAAATAGAACAACAAACAAATTGATAAGTATCTAATTAACACCTGTAATGACGTAGTCAGTGCTTCATTACATAGATGAATAATGTAGTAATGAATAGGTAAATTATTGATTACTAAATAGCGAATGAATAGCTATAGGTAAATAGCTAATGAATAATAGCTAAATTACTAATAATTTATTGGATTTACTTTTCCCCTGATTTTTATTTATTTATTTATTACGATAACTTTCTTAAAACTCAGTCGGTTTTGATACAATATTATGTATATTTTTTGATTCTTTCCCATAATCTCCAGTGCTTGGGATTACAATCAACCAAGAATTAAAGATGAATTTAGCTTCCTAATGCGGAATGAATCACTTCCCTCTCTCCCGATTAAAAAAATATAAAATATCTTTCCTAAAAATATTATATTTTCATGGAGATGGTGAATTTTTTAAAGCTTCACGTTTATTCCCATAACTTGAATTTAAAATATATTAAGAACAAAAGAGTGAACTTACTCTCCCGTTCCCCGACTTTAAAAAATTCTTATCTGATAACTTTCATTAAAAAATCGATTTTGATCGAATATGGTGTAATTATCTTGAGCATTTCTAGTCGTTTCAATTACTTGAAGCTGCATTAATAAGGGAGTGCATTCATCTCGATCTTATATACGTAACATGTTTTATATATTTTTCTAAAAAACACTCTGATTTTTATAAAACATATAATGTGTGTTTTGTTGCAGATTAGAGATTTGCTGTTATAATTTGGAGTTGAAATTGGTGAGCGTGAAGAGGGAGGATCGCTTGTACAATATCATTACTGGTCTTTCAAAATGAAATTAAATGAAATTTTTGAGTTTAACGTCCCACGATTATGCCTGTTAGGCTAAGGGAGACGATGATTATAGCAAGTAAATGATGATGGAAGAATTGGTGGAATGAGAAAGTAGGAGGAAACCGGAGTACCCCGAGAAAATTCACGAGTGCGATGTTATCCACCACAAACTTGCTTGGGCAGGGATCGAACCAGGAACAGCACGCACAAGAGACAAGCGCTCTATCAGTGAGCCACTGTGCACCCTACTAGTCTTTCAATAACAGCATAGAGAATATTTCCGTAGGCATTTATTTTTAACAGAGAAAATGTTTTCATGTAATTCAAGTCCATGTAAGTATTAAACTACAGAGTTTTTCTAAAGAATATCTCGCCTTTCTTATAATGAGACTAAGACTGTAGTTAAGAAATGAAGGTAACTTGACCTTGGAATTCAATATGCTAGTTTGTCGTGCATTTTCTCACCACAAATGTAGGACAGTACACTCTTTCTAATCGTAAGGATGTAATGAGTACATAAAATTAATTAGTAAATTAAAAGCATAGGAAGCGGAATGCATGTGAAATAGAAGCAAGGTTGCAAACAGTAACATTGCAACAGAAGACATAATGCTAATGCTTTCGCCCGTAAGAGACCTCGTACTATGAAAGGCTTCCTGTGCTATTTCATTTTCCTTTCGAAACAGAAAAATAAAATAAGTAAATTGGGAAACATCCTAAACTTTATACTTTAATTAAAAGAGTAAAATTACTTTTCCTATCTTTCAGTATCCATATTACCATGTAGATCCTGTCTCCTTGAAGTTTTAGCATGCATTTGATAGTTTTCTTTTTATCAATAATAAGATGGAGCGATGAGACACATCCTTCCAAGACAATCGCCCATGAGTTATTACTTTCGAATGTTAGTTGGAATGAAGGTATTTCAGTATAACGTCCCACGATATACATATGTACAATGGCAGAGAGGCCACACAGTTTAATATAGCAAAACCAAATTTTATACATAGGATTTAGGAGTTAGATTTCCGGGCTTTCGACATCTATGTCCATTTAGCCCGTCATGTATGAGGGATGACGTCCCTTGACGAGCACATATCCGGGAAAAGGGAAGGAAGGAAGCGGCCTGGGACCTATAACCTGGGTACCACCCCGGCATTTGCTTGGTGTGAATAAGGAAAACTCATAAAAACCTCATTCAGGATAGACGGTCTGAAAAAGCTTTCTTACACTTTTTCGACTGTGTCCCCACCGAGAATCGAACCCGGGAAAATTTTATACTTAGGTTTCTATGTGATTCTGTAGGTATGTTTGAATTTTCCATCTGTATCCAAAAATTAGGGAAATATACTAGAGGGTCAAAGTCGAAAATCGATGTTTTCTCAAAAACAACTCTAACAGTTTTTGTTATATTTTTTATAAAACAATTTTTCATTAAGAGCTTTACAACCCAGCATAAGTTACTATTTAGGAAAAACCTGGAACGGGAAGTTCGTTGGTAGGGACGATTTTATTTCGTACGATTTTGTGAAATGGTACAGACGATCCTGCTATTATTTCAGAAATAAATATTTCATTAAAAACTTAAAATGTGCCGCAAGAAGATCCTCTTAAAAAATTCCGAAGAGGAAGTTTATTGCAGGGTGAGTTGGCGTACATAATGGTATATGACGTCTTCGCCCCTCATTCTACTCTGCTATTTACTCATCCAACACATTGACACATTACCAGTATTGGCAATCTTATACCACCATTATTCACACCAGCCATTAACCATCCCGTAGATCCGACTCAACCATTCACATCATCAATCGTGTGTACTGATATTGTCGATTCTCTCCGTAATTACGGCGGGAGCACATGTGGTTCGGATTCCACGTTAATCAGTAGGTCCACGTCTCATATAGCCTCGCTGCTGAACGGGACGTAAAACTCAAAATCAATCAAAATCAATCTCTCCATAATTACCGAAAGAAGGGAAGGAAAAATGCTGGAGTAGAAAAAAAGTAGGATTACAGTTGTTAAAATTGGATGGTCATATCTGGAAATTCGTTAAGGCTAGAGGCATGAAATTTCACATTTAGATTTTTTTTATTTAGAATAATAAAAGACGTATTTCAGCGTCTTTCGATGCTTCTCTTGGAAAGGAAGAAAAAGCCGAGAAATTACAATTGTTTAAATAACATGGCCATATCTTGAAATTCCTTAAGGGCAGAGGCATGGAAGTTAGTATTTAGGCTTTTAATTTAAAATAATGAAAGGCGTGTGTCAATGGTTTTAGACGTTTCCATAAGAAGGAAATTAAAAATATCAGAAGAAAAAAAAATGGGGTTGTAATTCTTAAAATAAGAAGGTTATATATCGAAATCCCTTATGAGTTCAGACAGCTAATTAAAGACGTGTTTCAACATTATTTTGATCTCGTTAGAGGGAAAGGAAAAAGAGTGAGGTTACAATATTGTTATAATAGAAGAAAAATTCGTAAAGATGGGTTGCCACGTTAGAAGAACTTGTAGCTGTCATAAAAAAAAAAAAAAATCTTGAAACCGTACCATATTTCACCGTGTACACATAGTCTTGAAAGGGTCATAAAACATTTTTTTTTTTTTTTTCATCTTGCAAGGAGTCGAACAGTGTCCAACTTTCTGGGACGTCTTGCTTGCTACCTGCTATCGCCCTCCTGCTGACATAAAGGAAAAAACAGTTTCGCCGCTTCCGAAACAACGGATTCTTTTGGACAGGGAGTGCGACAAAATACACGTTTTTAATGAGGAGGTTAATTGTTTGTCCACTAGACTGCAGTGCTGCATGGGTGGTGATACCTTTCTTGCTTACAAGAAGTTGTAAAATCTAAACTGTAGATAGAAAGATCGGGTAGCAAGGTCTTTTTTATGACAGCTACAAGATTGATGTAAAGTGGAAACGTGGTCTTAAGATTATACTTCTAAATATGTTAAGGATGTGATAAATGTGACACCGTAGGCCGAGCAAATGCGGAGAAATGGTCAAGCGCGCCGATCCTGGGGGAGCCCGAGGTGGCCCGGCCCCCCCAAATCTCTTGTGGGTCCCCTCATTGTGTTTTAAATTTACAATATTTGGCATAATTTGAATGCAATATGTCTTAAAATCCTCATATATGCTTTCTGCATCTGAATGTCCGCCCAAATTTACAGATAAATCGGCGCCCTTGGATATGGGGTGAAGTCCCCAGCAAGCGGAAGGCTAGTCATATTTTAGGCTAGTCATATATATAGGGAGAGAAAGAGATACATACAGAGGAGGGACCCATGATTTGAAAAATAAAAGAAAAAGTTGGGAGTTAAGAGAGGAAGCTGCAAATCGAGAAACGTGGAAGAAACATTTCTAGGCTCAAACCTACGAAAAAGAAATAAAATAATAATAAAAAGCTAATTAGTTTCAAGACCTGCTAAGAGGCAGAATACTTAATTATATATAATTGTAATATATACACTCAAGCTGTCACAAACAGTCTTAGACAAACGAAATACTGATAAGAATACAAGAGTTAAATATTATTGCATTGAGGTGGTGGCGTTCATCTCCTTGGAACACTGACCAACTCCATATCCCCGGAATATATATGATTCTTTTGACACGTGTACCCTATAAAACAGCAATATACAATAAAGTCGTGCCATATGATGCATATCGATGCATAAAATCTTCATCTGATACACTTTGAACAGTAAGATATTCTCATGCAGCCTAGAAAGATCTTCTATAGTCACTTATAATAAACATCCGTTATATAGAAAAACACTGCACGTGTTCATTTTTTTAGTTCTCCGTCCTCTTTCTCACGACAGAAAAATGCTTGTTTGTGAATTATTCCGTACATTACTTATATTACCGTAACACCGTAATGTACAACAGCCCACGCGATCATTATATCCTTACGTTTGTTTCTATTATAGTGTTAAAAAAAAAAAAAAAAACTGAGTTGTGGTAAAGAGATCACTTTGTTGCAGAGTAGTACGTAATTCGATCCAAAGAATGTCACCTTGTGATCAATAACATTTAAATACATGGATCTGTCTCTGGTTTCCTCTCGTTCTCCACTGTTCTAATTCTTTAACAATCACACATTTACGTAGACCTTTGATATTCATGCAGGCAGGGCTGTAGCTATGTAGAACACTAAGACATATTTTTGTTTGGATAGCAAACATTAATTCACCGTACATTTGTAGTTTCTTAATACATAAACTCCTACAAATTTTCTTAATCAACTAAATACGAACTAAAGTATTTGAAATGCATTGAGCATTTAGAACAATTTAGTGTGATTTTAACAGCAACTGAAAACTGAAAATTAATAAAAAGAATTAATAAGTAATTATATCAAGGTAATTCTGTATAGGTGCCTACCAGAGGCGGATCTAGAAGGTATAAACTGGGGGGGAGGGGTAGCCAGAACCCAGACAATAATAGGTATATTATGAGTTTACTATAAACTTTGAAAATACATAAATAATAGTTTAAATTATTTTTAGCACTAAACAAACTGGGGGACCTAGCCCCCCGGTTCCGTGCTAGATTCGCCACTAGAACTTTTATGAAAAGAATAAAAGAATAAAAGAGAACACTAGTGCAACCAGATTAGTACAATAAATGAAATTCTGCTCGCGACGAAAAATTGAATTTCTGAAAATAAAAAAAATAAAAATGACTAAATCCATTTCTCCTTCGCCGTTGTCAAGTCAATAAAGATAGAATCCCCCACAACAATGAAGCGGACTTTTTTTTTTCAGTATCACCTTCTTTCGAAGAAACACTGGACCGGAAATACAGTACTAAAATTTTAAATTGGATTCTCTGTTCCGTCCCACAACCATATTAGACTTTGTTGTTTGGTCGCAACGGAATAATCTACAACAATTTGTTGAAAGTTTATTTTTGAATGTATAATTCTCAGAAGAAACTACTGAAAGTTTCAGGGGGATTGAAGACGGTCGCGAAGGGGGAAGTGAGTTTCCCTATCATACTATCATTGCGGGCCTGTCTACAAGGAATAGAATTAGTCTATTACATTAAGAATGCCATTTTAAAAATACTTCTTTTAAGGCTGCCTAGTATTTCTGGATAGGATCAAAGAATATCATGTCTAATGAATTGACACAGGAAGACCATTAAAGAAATTGCTAAGGCAGCATTTTCTAAATGTCCCACTGCTTAATGGCAATGAGATTAAGTTTAATAAAATCTGTTTAAAAGGGTGCGAAACGTACATTTATTTCTGTTTGTAGAAGTTTTAATTTCATCCGGTAGATGTCAACCGCTGGAGGATATTTTACTGCAATCTAACGACAGGATGTGTAAATTATACACCTTTTTATCAATAGTAGATAATGGGATATGGATAGCGACTGTTAAAATCACCGTTACCTGTAAAGATGGTAAGGGACTGATTCCATTAAGGAATTCGTGGAGATAATTGCTCTAGCTACCTACTGGAAGAAAGAGGATTCAAATATCGATTTCGTTCAAGAGTTATCGTGTGAAGTAACGGACAGACATAAGTCATCGTTACCCATGAATATGATATGCTAGCAGATTGACTCCATTAACGAATTTTCGCTCCAGCTATCTATTGCAAAACAGAGAATTCGAAAATTCGCTTTACTTCAAGAGTTCTTGTACGGAGTAACCGAGGCACGTAATTCACTGTTACCTGTAAATATGTTGATTCCAGGTCCATTAATGAACTAGTCCGAGATAATTGCTCTAGTTTTATTTATTGCAAAAATTCAAGTACAGTAGAGCGTCGATTATCCGAACGTCGGTCAACCGAACGACCGCTTAACCGAACTGTGTACTCGCTCGCACCTGTTACTCTCCCACCCTACCGTCCATCATCCCCCTCACTCCCAAACCAAGTTTCCCACAGTAGTCGCCGCACTGAGCCACCGCTGGCGGAACATTGCTTCTAATGGGGCCTTCATAAGGCGCTGCTGACCGGCCAAGCCGCCAGTCGCTGTGTTTCAACAATCAGCACACTTCTGCTGGTTTGGCACTGGCTGTAGAAATAGCGGCAGTATCAAAGCTGTTCACAGCAACAGCTGCGCCAGCTTAGAGTTGAGGCGTGCCGCTCCGCGCATGGCAAATAAACATGTACAGTTCAATTATCCGAACAAACCAGTTTTCCGAACACCCATGTCCCCCAATTACTTAGGATAATCGACGCTCTACTGTATTTGCTTAGCTTCAAGAGTTAGTCTGTGCAATAACGGACCGGTTAAAGTCACTATCACCCGTGAAAATGTTAACGGGTTGAATTCCGGTGAGATAATCGCTCTATCTGTGGATTTCAATAGACAGAATTCAAAATTTCGCTTCTGTCCAGAAGTTGTCGCGTAAAGCAATGAATGGATGTGTCACCGTTGCCCGTGAAGAGGTTAATAGGTTGACTCCATTAACCAACTCGGTTGAGATAATCCTCTATCCACATCTATTGCAACAAACATAATTCAGAATTCAGAACTTTCGTCCGCGAGTTGTCGTGTACAGCATTATTCGTTTAAATCTTAGTTCCATTAACGAACTCGGCTGAGATAATCTCTCTAGCTATCTATTTTTTTTTTTTTTTTGTTTTAAAGTAGAATTCAAAAATTTGCTTTCGTTAAGAGTTATCATAACAGACGGATCGGCGTCCTAACATTACAACCTTATAAAATCTACTAGCGCGGTTCAAATAAATTAAGGTTATACATTGAAGACTATGTATCCAAGTAAAACATTTCTTCACTCATTTATTGGCCCAACATACCTAGGGATGCATTCGAGTCGAGTCGAGTCGAGATTTAAGCCTGTCTCGACTCGTCTCGAGAAAATGTTGTCTCGACTCGTGTCTCGACTCGAAAATATGTTTCTGTCTCGACTCGTGTCTCGACTCGACAGTCTCTGTCTCGACTCGACTCGAATTCGAGTCGAGACGTCTCGAAATTCGAGTCGAGACAAAATATACGAGTTAAAATATACGCACACATCAGCCAGACCATCATGACTACCTACCTAATTGTCAGTATGTCGACTTTTGGCATGGATAAAAACGGCGACACGTCTTGGCATACACGCAATGATCCTTGATAGGTCGCGGGAGAGAGTTGGCACCACATGTGCTCACTCAGCTCACCTAATTCCCGTAAATTCCGGGAAGGCGGGCGATGTGTTCTGACGTGACGTTCAATCACATCCCACAACGGACATCACTCAAATGTCCGGCTCCAATTTCAATGAAACTTTTTTTGCTGATAGAAGGCATGTATGCATCATTACTTGTGATGACAAATTTTTGCCATAGTGCATGTTTTCTATTTTTTTAAATAACTTTTAAGAGTTGTGATGTGGTTATTAGAGATTACTACAGAAGTCCCTTACTACCCTTTGTAAACGGAGCGTTAATGAAGAAAAGTGAAGAAAAACCATGTGGATACATATAAGTCCTGGGGGGAAGTCGTATGGTAGATATGACCTTAATGGCAGCCATCTTGAAATCCGCCATTTTGAATTAAGGTCAAGTTTTCAAAATGGGAATAGGGTAATATGATACATAATTTCGGGCTAGAATTCAATTAGAAAAATAATGGTGAGGTTAGTTTTAAGATACACCCATTTGGGGGAAAGTTACAGGCATATTAATTGTTTTTACTTACTGTGTTAAGTCCCTTCTTACTTTCGTCTCAAGACCTGTAAATCGATCGCAACGGCAGAGCCCGGTTTCGCACTAGTGTTTAGAAATCTTTAAATTCACTTGAGGCAATATTTGAGGATTATTGTATTGTATTTTGCCTTTAATTAAATTTGAACCCACTTCATGATCTTGTGTAAAGTATCACTAAAAGAGAATTTCTGTTTTTATGGAGAACGTAAGCAATTATAAAAGGTGAGTAAGGTGCGTATGTATTTATAAGAAAGTTTAATTTACGAGTCTTCTGTGGTTCCGCCAACCTATTCTTTAGTTTTTTTTTAAATACTCATATCTCATAAATAAAAGAGCTATTATAAAATCTCTTACCACTATTCTTTAATACTTATAAAATTTTATTTATTGTAAAAGCACTGCCGAGATATTCCTTATCGCCCACTAAAATTATGGTGGAGCTCCTTCGTGGCTAACGGTTAGCATACTTGCCTTTGGCGTGGGAAACCTGGGCTTGATTCCCGGTGGGAGTTCATGTGGTTCGGATTCCACGTTAATCAGTAGGTCCACGTCTCACATAGCCTCGCTGCTGAACGGGACGTAAAACTCAGAATCAATTCAACTCAAAATTATGGTTTTGACTTTATTATGATGTCATTAGTTTAAACGCCCAACTGCCCAGTAATTATAAACATTGACTACATTAAAAAATTGTAATTTGTGACGACTAAAATATCAGAAATTAAAGATTATTCTTTGGGTTTTGGAACATTTTGAGAAACGTGAAAACCTGGTACTGCACAGGGGCGGATCCAGAGGGGGGCGATCGGGGCGATCGCCCCCCCCCCACAAGAGAAAACTTTCTTATTTTATATATAAATAAACCCATCCATAACAAGTTTGGAGCTCTTAAAAGTAGCAGTATTACCGCCGACCGCCCCCCCCAGAAGTCCGTCCTGGATCCGCCCCTGGTACTGCACCGATACAACATACCTTTTTGATTTGTCATTGTGTAAAGTGATACAAACTAAAGAAGAATTATAACTTTATGAAGTTGTATTATGACTTATTATTTAGAAATAAACACCAAATAAGTGTAATAGTTCATATCCGTATCAAATACCAAGTTTATGATGAATCAACTACACAAAGTAGGATCCAAAAACGCTCATTGCAATTTGTTCCATCCTTCAGTCGAACCAGGAACTGAAACATAAAGAGTGGCATTTTCTTTTTAAAGATACTTTGTCCAGCTAAGTATTGTGAAGGTTTATGTCAGTAGAAGGAATTGCATTCCATTATACAAGCGCAATTTCACAACTTTATGTACACATTACTAAATATCGAACACCCTTGTCCATATGATTAGCGTACGCGTCTTTGGTGCGGGAGACCTAGGTTCGATTTCCGATGGGAACTCCTGTAGTTCTGAACCCACGTTAATTTGTAAGTTCACGTCTCATATAGCCTTGATGCTGAAAGGGACACTAAACTCTAATCTAATACTAAATACAAATATTTAAAGAAAAATGATGACGCAGCAAGATGACGTGAATTTGGCTATCAAATCCATTTTGTGTTTTCAGTTATTTTCTAGTAGTATTTTTTCTAGGCATCCTTTCAAAAGACAGTGATGCAAATTTCGTAACTGCGAATTCCTGTTAGAAGCCATGAAATTATCCGATTAGATGCAAAATTTTCCGTCCACTAAAATAGATACCGTAAATTTACGATATCTAACAATAAATAATTTTGAAACATATCGCTTTCGAGAGAAAAAATGAAGTGAAATCTTTGAGTTTTACGTCCCACGGTTATGCCGGTTAGGCTAAAGGAGAGGGGTGATGATGAGAAATTAGTGAAATCGTGGAATGAAGAAAGTGGGAGGAACGGAAGAACCCCGAGGAAACCCACGCACACGGTGTTTGTCCACCACAAAGTTCACTTGGTGCGAGCTGGGATCGAACCAGGGTCCCTAGCACCAGAGGTGAACGATCTACCACTGAGCCACCGCGGCCCCGCTTTAGAGGGGCCATGACGTATAGTTGAACTCATTCTCGTAGTATGAAAAGCATTATTTATAATTATGTATGATAGGATCACAAACAAAATTTAAAAATATTATGTGCACTTTCTTTTAACAAACATTATATTGTCTTTTATGGTGTGGAAGGGAATGTTATGTTCGAAAAAAAAGTCCTTAACACGATTCTTGTTGTTACAAACTGCATGTTCCTAGCCACAGAAAAGATGCAGCGATAGGTAGGCTATTTTTCAATTGCTTTACATTAGCTTGATGTTTCAAGTCTTTTGTGTGTTTCTGAAGTTCACTTTTACCACAAAAGAGCTCAATATTAACATTTCTTACATAGCTTTGGTTCGATTCTCAACACGGACTGAAACTACCCGTTAAATTGTGCATCCGAAAGGCACTCTTTGTTAAACCTCGCTTATCACCGCTCATCTTAATAATATATATAACTTCGCCGCGAAGCAAATGTTGCATTTCTCTCTTTCATCCTAACACAAAACAAAACTAACCACAGCTGTGACACGAAGGAGCTATTTCGAAAAGAAACAAGCTGTGCTTCATAGAGATGTGTACCAAATGATAGAAGTATAAAGTATTGTTTTCTTTCCTGTTTATTGATATCAGTTGGTGTTCTTAATGAGTTTACTCATTAGTTTAGAAAGAGTATATATGGAATTTGGGCATATGTTGTACGTATTCTCCTGAGAAATTGATGAGACCAGAAAAATTATAAGGACAGATGGAATAGGTTTAAGCGCATCTACGTGACTTTATCAAATATTTATTCTCCATAATGGTACCACGCGGAAAACTTGGTATAGGCCTACTTTTATCTTTGCCTCCCTCTGTTAGCTGTTTTGTATCATATATATCGGATGGTTTGGATATTTCTTCTGATCATTAAAACAACAATGGTACCTGTGTGCGTGCAGAAATGCAAAAGCACAAGGTAACTTCCTATTTGTTTTGGAAACAACAAACCCATTTCACGTGTGCGAGAGAAATTGAGCACAGCGAGATCGGGTGTTTACTCACGGTCAGTTCGCAGGAGGAGTCCATGGTAAAAGATTTGACTATCTCGAAAACACTCGCAAAACCTTACAAATACAAAAGACTGCGCTTCAAAGAAAGTTTAGACACAGATGTTTCAATTTTCTTTTAGCATCTTTCTTCAGCAAGAGTCGGTTCATTGTATTCGAAAAAGGGAAGGGAGAAAGGGTGAATTTATATTTTATGTGGGGGGTAACGTTGTAAGTAGTATAAACAATACATACCGCTTCCGACTCTGTACTGAAGCACTTCCTTAAGCAGTATATCACTAGATCTATCCTGACCCTCATCCCACCTCAAGTTGTAAAGTAGAAACTACTAGAAAGGGACAGAAGTATTCAACATGACTGCGCACTTGAGTTTCAGTTCACAATACTAAAACCAGTGAGCAAGTAAACAGTCTTTTGTAGGATCGTGTTTTACTTCTTGAATTTATTTTTGAACCTTTCTGTGAATTCAACAACAGAACGCAGTAGAAATACGGACTAGTTTTTACTCCAACCATTACTTTCGCTCCAACCCAGGGATGCCACATTTATGATTTCGTACTAGATTTAGTGATTTTACTATTGAACTAGTGATCTAGTACGTACTTTGGGTAGATAGGCACATTCTAGTGATTTTTTTGCATTTTTTTCTGATGCAGACAAATGACAAGGAAATGGTTCTTAAAATAAAAGGAAGAAGTATATTGCAGTTCAAAACAAATGTAGAAACTTTAAATTATTTTTTTCTTTTCTCTCTGACTGAATGAAACCCCTGCTGTGTAACGACCTTAGGTAAACAACGGCTATCTTTGGACCGCTACCTCCTTTTGTTAGCCGACATGAGATGGGCTACTTTTTTTTTTTTTGAAGAAAGTAAAGAAATAATTATCCAGTACATTTACGTTTTGTCAGGCACACAGGCGCAGTCTGTACTTGTTTCCTAACGAATTTTAGCAACATAACATAAATGAAACATGTGTACCAGAAAATAGAGGCAGTACAAACGGACATTTTCATCTGTGACACATTTGATGAGAAATATAGTTAGATGTCATGTTCAAGCACTCTAAGCATGTCCTATCCTTTAATTCTATTCGTATGTTTATGTAGGTGAGACTGAGAAATCAAGAAACAATAATAACTGGATTTCTTCCAGGGGAAAAATCTAAATGTGTAGGGGTTACACTGGGACTTTAATTGCGTCCTTTGTACAAGATTAACAAGTAATCGCAATTTTTTAATTTATCTTAGTTCTTGGGGAGAGGATGATGGAAGCGAACCCTCGTAAGGATCTCTGCAAGAAAACATGAATACTATCCACTACTGTTTGTTACATTACACAAAATAGTTATATATATATATATATATATATATATATATATATATATATATATATATATATGTGTGTGTGTGTGTGTATATATATATATATATATAATATTGAGTTTTAGTCAGGGTTTTCATTCTGCAGGAGAGGGGGGATAGTAATACCTGGCGAACATTTTCTATTCTCAAAGTGTTGCAAATGATAGCATTTCCTCCATTATAACTTGGCCAAGCTAGTTGCATTATATATAAGGATTAAGTTAGCCTAAAAAGCTTAAATTTTTATGGCAGTTTTACTCTGTAGCCATGTTTCTCATTTTCGGTCTACGGTACTCTGTGTCCGGAAATTTTCGATGGCTTCCAAGTCGGAAAATAAGTGTATCAAAGGCATATATATTATATGTATGGTTATATGAGGTATGGATCTACAGTTTAAAGTGGGATACCGGTAACAACTTCATGAGCTTCCACCGTAAATCGAACCAGAGTCTCCCGCGATCAAAGTGTATGTGTTAACCATACAGCCACGAGGAAATTCACATAAGCACACACATATATATATTGTTGAGTTGATTTTGACTTTACCGTCTCTTTCAGCAGCGAGGATATATGAAATGTAGACCTACTGATTAACGTGGAATCCGAACTACATGAGCTCGCGCCGGGAATTGAACCCGAGTCTTCCACGGCAAAGACGCGTACACTAGCCGCGGAGTTCACACACACACACACACAGAATCAGAGTCCTCACACACCAAGGGTGAGAGCTGTGCCACTGAGTCACAGCGGCCACGGGGCTAGGTCGAGTCCACTTTACGTTCATAGTTTCTTAGTATATAAATGTTACGATTATGAAATAGATTTTCCTTAATGAGCTGCATAAAAACAAAAGCTTTCGAAATGCATTAAACAATTAGCTCGATTTGAGTGTGAACTTAAAGTTATATCAGAGTGTAAATACGGATACGCACCAAAGCTCGAAAACTTAATACACTATTTTTCCTATATAGTCAGCATGTATCAAGCAATCGTTCAGCTTTCAGTTGAGAGGATGGAAATCGAAGGCCCCTGAACAACTATGTTACTAATGTGCGGAATGTATTTATTTTACAGTGAACTGCCTTGATGCCAAGTGGCCTAACTCCAAAATTGAAATTTTCCAGGAGTGAAAGTTGAAGTTCAATATCTCATGAACAATCCATATTTCTTTTATGTTGGGAACCAAAACCATAACTTCTGTATGTAGTTCATTGTTTTATAACTTAGTGTTTACAAAAATCCTTTTAAAAAATACCTATTCATAGAAGTGAATGGTACTTATCTGTACTAGTTCTTGGCATCCAAGCAGTCCATTTATTGTAATACTAGCTTAATATACCCATTCTTCGCATGGGGGCTGTATTTGGAAGTCAACACCTGTTTAAGTATCACCATTCATTTCAGAGACCGCGAAAACTATGGATTTGACACTAGTATCAATCAATATGGGCTATTTATACATGTCTCGGTATTCCTCACCCGCTGACACCCGGCCCGCATACAGTAGTAGCTGAATTTGCAAGTCATCGCTGATGGAAGTGTCACCATTGATATCTCAGCGACCGTGAAAACTATGGATTTGACACTAATGTCGATCAATTTGGATTACTTTTACTACATGTCTCGCTAAACGCCACCCTGAGACCCCCTGGTTTCAATTTTGACAAAAACGCTTCGCCTTAGACTGGGACCTGGACCAAGGTATCCGTGACCAAAATTTGGTAACTCTCGGTCAACTTGTCTGGTCCCCAGGTCGGTCCCAGTAAACGTCCCCTCCGAGACCCCCTGGTTCGAAATTAAAAAAAAAACGCTTCGTTTTGATCTGGGGCTTGGACTAAGGTACCCGTGACCAAATTTTGGGAACTCTCGGTCCACTCGTCTGGTCCCCAGGTCGCACACAGACAGACAGACAAACACACAAACAAACTCTTTATTTTATTTATATTAGATAAGATATACTATGTAAAATAGTCTCGTATCATAATATGTGATGTACAACAAACGTTACATTATATATTATCCGTAGCTCGTGATATGCTGCAACATATTAAAGCCTCAGAACAGTTGGGCAGGCGAATAATCCAGAAGTTACGTAACCCTATTGCGTTCATGGGAACGAAAACACAATAATTATAACTATGCTAAATTACTATAGACTACCAACTGCTCATTCAGAGAATTTATGAAGTTCACTTTATCGCAATAGTTTTATACAAACTAGATTTAGACTACGGATAATAGTTTTATAGAAACTAGATAATCAATTATTATTATTATTATCATTATATTTGCAGTACAACCAAATACAACGACATTAACTATTAGTTCTAATTAAGTGAATTGAGCTGAAAATTAAATCTTGATCTTTAAAGATTAACTATTAATTTTATGCCTTCTGTACCTTTCTGAAGGAATAAAAGCTGGAATTGGTTTCAAGGCTGTTTCTGAGTGAATACTTTCTTCAAAATAATATTAAAAATTATAGAAAGATTTTCGAGACATTCGAGTCGAGTCGAGATTCTTAAGAGCCGTCTCGACTCGACTCGTGTCTCGACTCGAAAATTCGAGTCGAGAAATACGTTTGTCTCGACTCGTCTCGAATTTTACAAAGTGTGTCTCGACTCGAATCTCGACTCGAATTCGAGTCGAGTCGAGTCGAGATTCGAGACATGTCTCGACTCGAGCGCATCCCTAAACATACCAAATGATCCCGTAACTCGTATGTATATAAACACACCTATTTATATGATATAAATGATTATTTTGTGCTTCTGTTTGGCCAAATAGGTACCATGTGTAGTTTCAGCAAATTCTAGGAGTGCTAGTACGTTATTTTACGTATTAGCACATTAAAGTGAGAGAATTGAGAGTTACCTGAGTTACGGTAGTGTGAATCAGGCCCGTATCCACGGGGAAGGGGCAAGAGGGGGCCGGAATTTTTCTTGGCCCCCTAAAATTTTCAAGGAAGGCTTGCAAAAAAAAACTCGATTAATTCTATGTGTAAACACTAAGAATAAAATGCAATATAAAAGAGATTATTCCAAGAATTTTTCCATTTTAACTATTTGATGAACATTTCTAAACATATTTTAAAGGAGTTAAAGTAAAGTTTATCAGTCTTCTCGAATCTCGATATGAAATGACACAATACATATTGAAGCAAGTTTTTACGAAAAGAAGGAATATGTTCATAATACCTCATGCCACAGTTCTAATAGCGATCAGGAAGGTAGGAGACGAAGTGTGAAGTGCTTGGTGCAAGCCAAATCATAAAAACAGGAACAGGAACAAAGCGTTTATCTTTTGTCGATTGCAGTAACGGCGGAAGGTTATTGTTATTCTATTGTGTAGTTGTAGTACATACATGCATTGCAAAATCCTTGTCAACAGCAAACCTTAGATTAACTGTGGAACAGTTAGTTGTGAATTGAATTAAGAGCATCGAGTTCCGTTAAAGGCGATTGATTTTAGTAGGGTCCAAATTATTGTGGTGTGATATGTAAAACAAGAACTGTGGTGGAACATTCACCGAAAAGTAATGGTTGCAAATACTTTCATATGTTTGTTCTCGTAGAAGTATAAAGTTAAGCTAAATTACCTTAATTAGATGAGTAATTGAGCAAGTGCACATATTTAACGTTTAGGTTTTAGGATTAAATTCCGGGTTGTGGAGCCATGACTAGTAAAAATTTTCAAGATTTAGAGAAGAAATTAAGTAGCAAAATGTTTTGTATTGTACTTGGGGTGGGGGATCTCGTGGAAGTAGCTAGTTTTCATATAAAAACGTTGTAAATTGGAACTATTTCTTAGTCGCGTACGAGTAATGTTATAATTCAATATGAAAGAAGCAGTGATGCTTTTACTCGATACTAGATGGGTGTAGCGTTTTACTTACATTGAGAAAAATCCGTTCTCCGGACAGTGGTATATTGTACAAATATATGGAATCCACTTGCTTACTATAAAAATCAGAACGGAGCATACGTTATCCGTATGCTACATAGGCACTGCTCTTAGGTGTTACATCATGCCGTTGCAGGATGTTTGATGTCTAACAGTACATGCATATATGTATGTTACCTTCGTCAGCTATATGTTATATACGTCCATTTTTATGTGTGTCCTGACCGCCTATATTGTTTATACGGAAAGTATGTATAGATGGAGCACTTATACACAAAGTATTATAAAAACATGCGTTTTCAGTTATAAGCTTGCTGTACGTTAAGTCCAAAAACTACAGGATTTACAAATGTAATCTACGATATTACGTATGCCGCATACATTTTTTTCTCAGTGTAGCTTTGAATAACATTATAGTATTTTTAAAGCTATTTTGGTATGTGTCTTCTTGGTATAGTGTGCAGGTGGTTCATTTATATAAAACGAGTTTAATTTAAGGTTTTGAACGAGAACTTAGTATAAATATATATAAAAAATACAACTGTAATTGTAAACAAAGGAATTACTTCAAAGTTACCCGTCCACCTAATTTTCAACAAAAACCATAATAAAATCTACAATCATCAATTTCTATTTAAACTTTACTCATTTTATGTTCTGTTACGTTACCTTGAGGGTGTGAGTACGGGGGAGGAACCACAATTACATATGGAAGTCCATTGTTAACCTAAAGGGGAGACTGGCGGGCCGCGAGGAGCATGGTTGTGGGTACTTAATGGGGAGTGGGGAGTTCAGAGGGAAGTACGGGCGAAGCGAGAAGCCGAAGTAAGGTGGGATAACGCAGCACTATTGTAGGTTACTTAGGTTAGGTTATGTCTACTTTGCACTTACCTTAGTGCGTACTTAGGTTTGCAGAGCTCTCCTATCTCAAGCAGAAACTCGTGAACGATTGTTGGTGATCTTTGTTCTTTCATTCATTAAGCCATGAATATTCAAAAGATTAACCCTTGTCCGGGCAAGATATTTTTGTAATGTAGACGGGCAACTAGGGCCTTACCAACTCTATTAGCCTTACCAACTTGATATGTTCATGATTAACTTCGACTAAAGATAGAAGAATTCAGAATTTTATGTCATCAAAATATTTATGGTTATTGAGAAATTCGAAAAAATATATGAAGCTACTGGGCCTGGAAGGCCCCGCTTGCCCGGATAACATAATGTTTTACAAATGTTAGTACTGTCAATTCACATCCCGCGCAAAGACCCTGAACACTTGCAGGCATATTTACTCGAAAATTATCATCAATCCAACCGTCCTGAACCTAGAGACAAGTAGTTCCCTCTACTTGCGAATTAGTCCCGTCTTTATAACCGCTTACCAAAAGGTATTACACATAAATTACGCTTCACTTACATGTTATCAAGCACACAAGCAATCAAATTATCAAATTCTTCTACGTAAATTTTCAAAATTTTAATAAAAACGGAAGGGCAACTTCGCAAGTTAACCCTAAACGAGTGGCTAAGTAAAGTTGAATTTCCTTATTTCACAGTAGATCATCTCTCGTTCTTGATCTTAATGTTAGTATCATATGTGGGACTATTAAAACATTTATATTTTAATTCTAATTCGTGTAGTTAATAATACCCATTTAACAAAATTCACGTTTCTTTCATGTAGATTACAGAATGTTAACTTAATGTGTGTGTGTGTAATAGAATTAAGTAGAAGCAAAATACTTAAACATTCAAGAGCAGATATGATGAATTGCTGATGTTACTATTTGATGAACTATATAATATGGTTGGCTCGCCCCCCCCCCCTAACTTCTACCGGGCCCCCTCTACATTTTTGGGCTGGCTACGGGCCTGGTGTGAATTACAAGCTGCTACTGCCAGGTACCACTCACATCTGTTTAATATGTGCCATCTGTCCCACCATAGACTTTAGAAATGATTATTTTGTCTGCCTGTCTAACGGCCAATATCTAAGTTGAACTTTTTAGCGCTGCAGCATAAATATACTATATATATATATATATATATATATATATATATATATATATATATATATATATATATATATATATATATATATATATATACGTCCATATTCCCAACCAAACTGTTTCTGTTTTTCTGAACCATGTTTCTGTTATTCAAGTCGGTTTTAAGTCGCCCCACAACAGATTAATCTCACAAATTATACTACCTAAACGGATTCCTAGATATAAAAATAGTATGAACATGATTAAGTAGCTGGAAAACTAGCTCTTGCTTCATTGAAATCAGACATGTAATACAAACATATAGTAGTAAAGAGAAAGAGGCAAATTAGTTTTAAAAATCCCGTGTCAATAAAATTTCTGACAAAACTCATTTCATTGTCGTAGAACAGAAAAGCGTTATTTACATTTTAGTATTTTGAAAACACACACATATAATTGAAGACGTAGGTAGTGAATGGGAAAGTTAGTCGCCGCCTTATAGGCTTATTTGAAATTGAAATATTGTCAATTATGATAATTTAGCCAAATACGAAATAAAAAATATAAATAAATAAATTTTGGAATTCTTGCTTCATATGTATGTTTTAGGATGAACTAATTCATATCGAACTTCCAAAGAGGAACATCAAAGCAATTTAATGACCGTGTGTATAGCGACAACTTCCAGTCACGACCCCTCTTCAGTTTTATTAGAAATAGGAAAAGAAAGAGTGAGAAAGAAGAGAAGAAGGTAGGAGAAAGGAGAAAAAGAGGAAGCGGGAAAGCAGAAAGGAAGAAAGAACTAGAGATAAAGGATTACTGGATAATTATAAAATTATGGTAAAGAAACTTGAATAGTTATTAAAAAGGTGATTCATATTCGAATGTTATTATTTGAGGATAAATTTTGAAGTGATTCCGAAGAGACATGTTCCCTCATACGATCCCGACATGGATCCAGGCAACTGCACAAGTTGGAGTTGCCCTAACCCAACCCAGGTGACGAGAAGTTTTAATTTAATTGTTTGTCTATTTGAATTAGCCAAGAAAAAAATTAAAGAAATGTATATATTTTGCACAAATGGAAGTTTTGAGATTTCTGAAAAGACTATCGTTATTCAGGCTCATCCTGTTATTTTGGCTTTTCTCCCAGAGCCGATTTAGACTACTTAAGAACTAGTTATCTTTCATGACCTCCGTCATACACTAATACATATAACCCGTTATTACACACTTATTATGAACACTATCATAGTAAATCAATAGAAAAGACTACCACTTAAAACTAAATTTATTATTTACTCACACACACACACATACATACAGGACAGCGTATCGACCTGGGTGCAAATAGTTTAAAGAAACCATCTAACTGCAATTTGGTGAGCATCTATTACATCTATTGAGAAATTACACACAGACTTTTATAAACATGCAATAAACGTGCATATAAATATGTCAATCTACACACGAGATTGAACAATAGGATACACACACGAAACACACACACACACACACACACATATATATATATATATATATATAAATTAACTAATTAACTAACTCTATGGTCTATGGAACCCGGAGGTTCAATGCCGCGTTCACAAAAGCTTTCCACTGACTTCTATCCTTAGCCAACTGCATCCAGTTTCTACTTTGTATTCCAATCTCTGCGAGATCCATCTTAATATTGTCCTCCCATCTGCGCCTAGGTCTTCCTAATGGTCGTTTTCCGATTGGTCTTCCAGTCAAGACTTTGATAGCGTTTCTACTTTCTTCCATTCTAGCAATATATATATTAACAGACAGATTAAAAGGAAGAAAAAATATATTTTTATTTAACTTTTGGTAAATATGATATAGGTCCGTGAATAAGCACAGTATACAATACGATGAGTGGAAGAAAGAAAAAACTGAAGATGAGAGTTAGAAATGAGTCTTTATCTCATATATGAAAACGTTTAAAGTAATTATACGAGTCCTCTCTCGTAGCACTAGACAAGCTACAATATCATACGTATTATCGCAGCACTCTTTCCTATGTTCATGCATTTCACTTTGTTGCTTTCCTTATACACACATAGATTAAGTTTACTAATCGTAATTGACACATATTCTGTTCGTCGAAGTATCTATCGAAGACATTTCTCCCGTTTCTGGAATTAAGAGATCGAAGTTTTCTCACTAATATCACGGTGACTAATGTTACTTTTTCTGTCATTCACTTACTATCCCATTAATTGACGATCTTTCAGTTAATATCACCTTATATTACCAGGTGCACACATTTAACGTTAGATTTACATAATGTATATGTAGGAACGAGCAATTTCCAAGTTCAGAAGGACTTTCGTTTGTATTGAAAACACGACTACTGAGGTGGAAACACTGGTCAAGTTTGAGTATTCGTATGGGAGGGATAGAATCTAAATGTAGTTTAACAAAAGGATTTTAGTTTACTAACTTGGACGTAGATTTAAGGATACAATAGGGTTACGATGACCTGCTTTAATCCCATGCAGTTAGCGCATTACAGATTATGTTAGTCGATACATATGTTACTTAATAATATTGCAAGGTTAGAAGAGAATATCTATAACATGCGGCGGTATCTACTAACATTCACATTTTACATTTATCGGATATCTCGGAATTATAGCAACCAAGGACCGTTCGGGGTAGGTGCCAAGACCCTTTACACATATTTATTTATTCAATTCTCCATTATACATTTTACTTCAATATCATATTTATATTCCACACATATTTATATCTTAATACACATATACTCAATAATCATTTAAACTTTCAAAACAATAACCCCGACAAATTAAATTTTAGGATGCAACATTTCACATAAGAGAATCCGAATATATCGCAATTTCACCCAACTGACCGCACATGATGATAAAACTAGTATTCTCAAGCATTTTATTTAAACAATTGGTAGACATTTAATTCGTATGGCAGGCACGAAACCACAGAATATGTATAAATATATTATTCTAAAAGGTTAACACTACTTTTGGGCCCAAAACAACTACAACATTTACTTCTATAGTTACCAATGGAAACAAAAGTAGAAATGACTGATAACCCGAAGGGGAATTCCGAACGAATAATGAGAAAGAAAGTAAAATTTTGTCGTGTACTGAACCATCGCTCGCTATCGCAGTGGGTCGAAATATGATGGAAAACGTTTCCTCAATATTCCAAATCAACGAATACCTCCACGAATAGTGTCTCGCGACATCTCGGTTGGTAAATCAATTTCAAATGATATATGTTGAATGGTTGATATTTGTCGAGTTCAAAACTTGGAGGGAGGTTAAAAATAAAAAAAAAAAATCTTGAAGAAAAGAATAGAGGAATAGAGAAGAGAAAGAAAAAGCAAAAGCGGCACCAAAGGAATAAGTTAGGACACTACCACAGCCAAATATGCTTTCATATGCCGAAAAAGTTGGCCTACAAAACTGCGTGGACAAACGGGGTCATTGAATGCATAAGCACAAGTCCGTGCCTTCTAGACAACCATCTCACAAGGAATAAGTCCTGTGGAATCATTGACTATTAACCGTTTGAGGTACCAATTCACTCAGATTACGGCCGGTCCACCGGAAGGTTGATGTAATCTCTAATTTAGAATTTCTAAAAAAAGGTCCGACCCCTCAGAAACTGAGAAGAGTTACGTGTAAAATATGGAAAATGAGAGTAAAGTCAATAAAATTGAGGAAATCCTAATAGGGATTTGCCAAATTTTAAAAAATTCAAGAAACTAAATTATATACTAGTAAATTGTCTGCCAAATCTCACTAGTAGCACCCAAATCCGCAAGGGTGCCAACCTTGAGATGTCCACTACCTAGTTTAAAAACTAAGGAAAATGAAAATATTTGGAGGGGGAGGATCGACATTTTGGTACTGAATAACGAAATTCCACTGCAATAAATTTTCTATATTAATCTATCCTATGCACCTCGTCACCTCTGCGAATAGCAGTGAACTTAGGTCATGGGGAAAATTTCAAAGTTACAGAGTAGTATCGCAAATATAAACTGAACGCGTATTTGTTAAATGGTGTCTATTCTGCAAACGGTTATTCTGTTCTGTGCTTAACTGAAAACTGTCTGGAATCGTTTGCTATATTACCATTATTCCTATTATCAGGCCGGTTGATCAATTAGTATGTATGTTTATTATCAAATGTCAAGCCACAAAATGAAAATACAATCCATCATTTTTAAACGACACACTGTCCTCTCATAAATATTCTGACGTAATGATTAATGTACAAAATATTTATCATTATGTAAACACAATCCATATCTCGTACTAAAATTCATAACCGAGCACATATATACACGAGTGTCCTATTATTTACTCACCGTGTTATGCAAAAATGAACTAAGCGCCAAACTTTGAAAATCCACGTAAATGCGACGATTGATCCTGATATGCAGTAGCACGTTTTGCACAATCGAAAAGAGAGGAAACCAACACCTTTACAAAAAAAAAAAAAAAAAAAAAAAAAAAAAAAAGAAAAAGAAAAAGAAACATGATTTCACTTTTGATTACGACTACATTAATGTTGGGCATCAACCTTTATACGTAATTTTCTTAAAAGTATGAAAGTGGCGCTTAGTTCGTTTTCGCAGGACACGGTATATATATATATATATATATATATATATATATATATATATATATATATATATATATATATATATATATCGGGTGTTGCAAAATAAATGTTACAACTCTTGGGAGGTGACTCCTGCCACTGAGACAAGAAAAAAGTTCTCTTGAACTTTCGGCTATCGGACATAGTTTCGGATCTACAAGGTGCCGAAAGCGTGGGAAAATGACTTTCGGACGCCAATAATTCGGAAACTATCCAACGTAAAGAGGACGGGTAAAAAATCACTGAAGAAGTCATAGCTGCTGTATTGAATTTTGCATGTTTCACAATCCTACCATGCACGCGCAAGGGATTCCTCAAAGGAACGTAGGGAGTCCCGGTTAATCTGCCAAATAAAAATTGGTCTAAATGGATACGAATTGATAGGGTTTTTACCACGTAACAGTAATTCGTTTGTATTAAGTCGATATCTAGAATCGCCAGGTACGAACGCTGGCCAACAGTGACGTTCTGAGTATTAAATGTAGCGAATTTGTACTCAAATGCTCTAGAAAGACATATGTAGTGTCGGTAGAGCACAACAGATGAAGAAGGGTGATTCACAGGTATGGAAACATGTAACGAAAAATGTCCAGAAAAATTGCACTCATACTAAGTAAACGTGAGTTCAAAGCGTCGGAAATGTAAAGAATAGCATCAACAACATGAAAGCCATTGCCAATTCACAAAGAATATTCCATCAATCCCATGCAATATGATGTAACGGTTGCATACCAATAAGGATGCAACAACTGAGGTCAAGTTGCAATTGTGCAGGGGGACTCACATAGAAACTGGGTAAACTAAATGAATGTTACTAGTGGGATCGCATGGTCGATATTGAAATGTGGCCAATGTGTGTGTTATATCATCATGTAGCTAATGGACAAATGTCAACATGTCCCACTACGCTGGGACACCGTCTCACGTGCGAAAAGTAGGAAAATAACGTTGTACATTCTGCTATTACATCTGGTGCACTTTTTGGTAGAACGTAACTAGAACGCGATTGTATCAATGTTCCTCTTTGTTTGGGACATTGTCCAGCAGTCGACACATGAAAAGAAATCTCTTAATCCATGGTTCAAATTCTGATAGAGCGTGAAAATAACAAACTTGTATCATATCCTACGTCTTCTGGGACATATGACGTACTCGAAATAAAGGAAAATACCTCCAGAAATTCGTATCTTACACACAGTACACATGCCAAGACAAAGACGAAAATGAACCAATTTGGCACATGTAACACTACAGCTGGAACACCATACATATGGAAAATAAAACGACATGAGAAATAGGAAGAAACGTCTTAAAGCTCTGATTGTTTACAACTGTGCAGTAGGAATAACAAAATGAAAAACACAAGCATGTCGGGAGACTGTACAAGAGCGCTTGCCAGACAAAGTGGTTACTCTTGAAAGAAATGAATACAGAGAAAGTGAGGCTCCCTGCAGAATCAGGGCTAAGCGCTTGCTTTCGCTCGCAAGGTCGCAGTTTCCAATCCTACTAAGAGCCCACGACCTCAGATTCAAGACCCGAGTAGTTATTTTCCTATTTTTCGCACGTGGGACGGTGTCCCAGCAGTAGTGTGACATATTGACATTTGTCCATTAGCTACATGTCGATATCAACACACACATTGGCCACATTTCAATATCGATCATGCGATCCCGCTAGTGACATTCATTTAGTTTACCCAGTTTCTTAGCGAATCCCCTTGCACAATTTCAACATAGCCTCAGTTGTCCCATCCTTATTGCTATGCAGCCGTGCACATCAAATTGCATCTGTTTTAGGGAATATTATGGGGACTTGGCAATGGCTTTCATGTTCTTGACGCGAATCCTTACATTTCCGACGGTTTGAACTCACGTTTACTGAGTATGAGTGCATTTCTGGGCATTTTTCGTTACGTGTTTCCATACATGTGAATCACCCTGCTTCATCTGTTGTGCTCTACCGACACTACAGATGTCTTTCTAGAGCATTTGATTAAAAATTCGCTACCTTAATACTCAGAACGTCACTGTTGGCCAGCATCCTGGCGATTATGCAACCACACACAACGTGCATGCTGTCTGCCATTTTGTATTTGTTCTAGATATCGACTTAATACAAACGAATTATTGTTGCGTGGTAGAAACCCTATCAATTCATATCCATTTAGACCAATTTTTATTTGGCAGATTATCCGGGACTCCCTACGTTCCTTTGGGGAATCCCTTGCGCGTGCATGGTAGCATTGTGAAACATGCGAAATTCAATACAGCAGGTATGATTTCTTCAGTGATTTTTTTACCCGCCCTCTTTACGTTGGATAATTTCCGAACTATTGGCGTCCGAAAGTCATTTTCCCACGCTTTCGGCACCTTGTAGATCCGAAACTATGTCCGATAGCCGGAAGTTCAAGATAACTTTTTTTTCTTGTCTCAGTGGCAGGGGTCACCTCCCAAGAGTTGTAAGACTTATTTTGCAACACCCGATTTACATTAATATTATTATTACTCAATTACATATGTATCTAGTCATTTCTATATCGTAGATTTATATTTTAGACACCCTATACTCTATCATTACGCCCAAGACTCAGGGTGAGCAAAGAAACAGCCCCAGGTTTCAAATTAGTGTAAATTTAATATGCGAAGGAATATTTTGCTGAAATTTTGAACAGTGATACATAAACTCAAATAGTTTTTGTAGCAATAATTGAAATCACAAACACTCGATGTGCGCGCCACCTGTAACGCGGGAAATATCGAGGCGGTAATCTAGCTCCAACCACACGTTGTGAAGCATATCCGGTGAGACGGAGTTGACAGCATCAATGATGCGTTCTTGGAGATTGTTCAGAGTTGCGGGTAGTGGAGGCGCATACACTTTGTCCTTCACAAATCCGCGCAGAAAGAAGTCACTAACAGTGAGGTAAGGTGATCTTGGAGGCCACTTGCAAAGAACTTGATCATTGACTCCAGAGCTCCCTATCCATCAGCGGAATCAACCAGTTAAGTAGCAATACTAAGTAACTTTCACCTCTAATTGTTTGTTCCTGAAAGAAGAACGGACTGTGCACCCGACGCTCTGATATTGCACAAAAATCATTGATTTTCGGTGAGTCACGTTCCACATTTACAGTTGCATGAGGATTCTGGGTTCCCCATATCCTTACATTGTGTCTATTCACCTTTCCACTTAAGTGAAATGTCGCCTCATCGCTGAAAATGATCTTCGTCAGAAAGTTTTCGTCGTCCTCCATGAAATTTTGCATAGTCTCACAGAACTCAAGGCGCTTTACCTTGTCTTGTGGGTATAACTTCTGAACCAACAGCAGTCGGTACGGGTAACACCGCAAACGCTTGCGTAAGATCTTTCTTACTGTTGTTTGTGGCATCTGCAACTCTCTGCTAGCTTTACGTGTAAACTTCTGTGGGCTGTGTACGAAGGCTGCTCTAACGCGCTCCACAGTTTCCTCGGAGACTGGACGTGGCCCTGAATGTCCTTTTCTTTAATCACAAATGCACCCCGTCTCAATAAACGTTCTGTGCCACTTCACAATGGATTTGTGTGTGGGTGGATCAGCATTAAATTGTCGTTTGAAATCACGCTGCACTCTCACAAAACTGCTTGTTTTTGCAAATTGTGAAACGCACCAGCTTCGTTGCTGTGAGTGAACGCCATTTTTGATGTTACTGTCCTCTAGCTGCTCTGGACAGAACTAGGATTCTGAAAAGATAGATGGGAAAATACTTTGAGTTTACTGAGCTCTGTACAAAATTTCATGTAAATATTTCAATTAAATGTTAATTATATGGCACTTTAAAATCAGGCACTGTTTCTGTGCTCACGCTGTATATACAAAAACAAACACATTATTCTAATACGTTAATCAACACTCGTGAGCTTATATGGACTGATATCAGATTCTTTCAGAACAAATCATAGTATATTTCACTATACGGCTTCGTATTATTTTATACACCTTGAAAACTCAATATGGAATTATATGTCAGCAAATGTCAACAATGAGATCGTTCACAGAAAGCAACGGAAAGAGGGAATTTAAAACTGCAGCCTGACAACAAAAGTAATGCCATATAGGCAAACTTCACGATAAGAGGAAAAGCAAAATTGATTAATATTAGTAATTTGATTATATAAATGAATGTGCTTTTCAGGAACGTTAATTTGAGAAAATTAAAAATAGAGAGAGATGTATTGGTGGTTGTTCGGAGCGCCAAATTTTGTAAAAGTTAGAAAAGAGAGGGGTGTTGGGTTCGTGTTCCCGGTGCCACAATTGCTATCATGTGCACCACCGTTGAAGTCCCCGTTCTTCAATCTGAAATGGTTCATAACTCGATTAAGACTGATTTCACGGTTTGGAAATTCTATCTCCCCGCGGTATCCCAGGGCTTTAGGGAAATAAAATCCCTTAAACCTAGAGAGCAAACGAAAATTTATTTTATTTCCATCTGTATCCGTGTATTCACATGCTGCAGTGCTTAAAAGAATTTTTGCTCTAATTTCTTGTTTGTAGGGACGAACTAGACTATTTTCAATTTCCATGAAAATTGAATAATAATAATAATAATAATAATAATAATAATAATAATAATAATAATAATAATAATAATAATAATAATAATAATAATAATGCAAGAAATAAACAAACATCTTGAATTTAAAAGTTTGATTGAAAGTCATGAAATTTAGTTCAATTCATTCAATGGTAGGTAGAATTGGAAAATTGCCTACATTGCCCTATTAATTTAGCCTAACAAACCCTTGAAAACCAATGTTATTTTTGAGGTGAGGAATACAACTTGCTCATGAAAAAAAAATCACAAATTTAGGTTAACAATATAATAAAAAGTTTAATGAGTAAAAACAAAAAATGTTTTTAAAAATCAAGCAAGACTAAAATTAACACTGAATTTGGAATTTTATGATAACAAATATGAAGAATAAGGCATAAGGCCTTAGTACCAAAATTAAATTAAGTAAATTACATTTTTGTTTTCTTTCTTGGCCTATGGCTTGAATGAATTATTATAAGTGACCCGACACACATAAAACAAACTAATGAAACTGATATTCATAACCAGTCCTCGGTGAAATTTATGATTGTTTATCCTTACATAATGAGCTTTCATACCTATCCACGTGACATTGGATAATAAACATATGATTAACGTTGATCATCTGATACTTTATGACTAATGACAATTCAAAAAAAAAAGATGAATTTAAGAATGATATAATTTTATTTAATCTTAATTTAAATACATACTATTTAGGTTCAGTGAAATTTAAAAAAAAATAGTAAGTGGAATAAACTAGAATACGTGGATAAGGTGAAATAAGTTGAAATAAGTCATGACTTCGATTTGAGATTTAGTGAGAAATTTTGATAGAAAAATAGAATGACCTAAGGAAACTAAGTAAGCCTATTCCTGGCCTCTAATCGTTTCTAATCCTAATTGAGATTAGGAGATAATTACACCAGATATGAAATTTGATATCAACATAAACAACAAGAATACACCATATATACATAATATCAATATATACACACATATTGACGAACATGGAAAATACAAGACACAAATATGTATATATATACAGTAGAGCGTCGATTATCCGAAGTAATTGGGGGACATGGGTGTTCGGAAAACTGGTTTGTTCGGATAATCGAACTGTACATGTTTATTTGCCATGCGCGGAGCGGCACGCCTCAACTCTAAGCTGGCGCAGCTGTTGCTGTGAACAGCTTTGATACTGCCGCTACTTCTACAGCCAGTGCCAAACCGACAGAAGTGTGCTGATTGTTGAAACACAGCGACTGGCGGCTTGGCCGGTCAGCAGCGCCTTATGAAGGCCCCATTAGAAGCAATATTCCGCCAGCGGTGGCTCAGTGCGGCGACTACTGTGGGAAACTTGGTTTGGGAGTGAGGGGGATGATGGACGGTAGGGTGGGAGAGTAACAGGTGCGAGCGAGTACACAGTTCGGTTAAGCGGTCGTTCGGTTGACCGACGTTCGGATAATCTACGCTCTACTGTATATATATATCGAGAGAGAGAGAGAGAGAGAGAGAGAGAGAGAGAGAGAAATCATAAATATAGGCATGCATACATACGTGGAATACAATTAATACTCAAAGATTCATATTAAATGCAAAAACGTCTTTTAAGAGATTCTCAGACAAACGTGTCTAGTTTTCATGGTTTTTCTTGTTGCAACAGTAGCATATGCATATATCCGTAGGTTGTAGTCATTAGTGTGATCTATGCGCATAGACATCTGATAGCCCTATTGTTTACAGGATCAGAACGATACATTAAATGTGGCTTTGCTTAGCCTACTTTATGGTTACTAGCCCATACGTATTCTTCATGACAGAATACAATATCTGTTCCGTTTTATTGACGGATTCCGTATCTCTAATCCAAAAATGACTAATCGTGAGATTGAGTTTTTCTAATCACTAATTAACTTTTGAGCTTTCTACGTCAAATATTTTTATTGATACATTACTGCAGATTATTGATTAAACTCCTATTAGCAGATTAATTGAAATAAATTCATTAAGTTACCAACTTCTATGTGAATAACTTTACAAACATAGTGATTTTATACAATTTAAACAATACACTGAATGTACTTCTAGAAAATGTATCACGCTTTCTTTTTAATTATCTTACATCCAAAAAGTTTCTGTCAATAATGTAGATGACACAGTTTCACTCCATGCAAAAATTTAAACATCCTAATTTAAATACTTAGATCACCTTCTCTTATCAAAAATTGCTCAATTCGAGCCACTAAAAGTCTACATGTTATTTATATTTTTTTATCCACAATTATGAATCATAACTAACAAAAAGAAAAATTACGGAAATTAATGTCTTTCGTGAGAATGATGCGGTCACTAATATCACATAATATATAAGTAAAATTGCCAAAGTGTCTCTATAGTTGAATGTAAGCCGACTTTAAGGTAAAAATTGTAATCTTTCATAGCTAAAGTTCGAAATAGAGTACCTATTCTCAATGCCATGAAATTAAGTTTTTGAAATCTCAACTATTTCCGGCTTTTAATTTCGGTACAGAGAACGTCTCGCATCTTTATTTAATGCTGAGAATCGCCTTTTCAACACCAATAAATAATTTAGGTGGGTCCTACCTTTCGTTGTTGCCACTGCGCTGACCACACATACACAGAGGCCCTTACGTTTCCTTGTTTCGTGCCTGCACGACGAATGTCCTAGGTCCTGAGTTCTCTCCTTGGACTTCTCCTGTGCCTTCCTCCTAAACTGCCAGGGGCGACGCGCTTTGGTCTGTCCATCTCCATCAAAACAGGAGAAAAATTTGACCGTCAAAGTAAACTACCTCTTTTTTTTTTTCGGAACGAGCGAGTTATACTATATTGTAAAATTACTGCTGAAAATATTTTTACTGAAATTAGAACAAATTTGTCTGTTATTACTGAGAAAATTGTCAAAAAATTCACCTCTTGAGAAAAACACACCTCCTGTATGATTTATGCTGTATGTCCATTTTTTAATGAAACATATCTTTAAGAAATATGAACAAAATTGCATGAGAAGTTAATGGGAAAATCGTCAGGGAAAAGCTTACTCTAAGAGTAAACTACTCCTTCTGAATGTTTACATGACGAACGAATTACGTCATATTGTTGGGTTATTAATGATACGTTTATTTGTGGAATTTGATTGAGACAATTGCGCGAAATGAACGCATATCATGCAGTAAATTAAATTACACGTTATATATTTTTTCATAGTAATGATTCATCTACGGTGAAGGATTGTTAATAAAATATATATTTATAAAAATAATCAAAATCGTCGTAGCTGTTTTTGAGAAAATTGAATTATTTTAAATTTTCTTCTTCATTAAACTACCTATATTTTTAGGTGTCGAAGGATATAGAATTCGAAACGATAGTATGTTGTAAACACCTCATGTCTAGAATTCGGTCCGAACAGTAAAGCCTTTATTTGAGTTCATGTAAAAGTGTGACGAACCGACAGATAGACATACATCGAAAAATATTTTTTTCGATATGTAGGGGCCATGTAACTTGAATTCATTGAAATCAAGTATTCGATTTTTATCACTATCACCACATTTTCTTCCGTCGCTCGAATGTGAAAACGAATAGGCCTACATCGATATGTAAAGTGACAATTTGTAATCCCAAAAATAAAATGGTTGTCAAGAAATATATTAAACTATTCTAATCCAGAACATTAATCGTTACAATCTTGTTTTCGCGAGATAATAGAAATATGCAAAATACGGAAGACAATAGCAAGTACAGGTAATAAAACATAGTTCACTTATTTAAATTTTACATTAGGTCTTTAGATTGTAATAGAGTAGTTTTAGCTTTTTTAACTTAGTCTCGATGTAATATATGTATTTTATAGTTATGATTAACTTGCATTCTTTTCTATACAGGATGTTTCGCTGCAACTGAGGTGTTATTTTCTACACAGGTAAGTATTACGGCTCATCTTTTATCTTCATAACTTAATCAATTATATTAACCATTATTCTATATTATTTATATTTTCTTTCAGTTTACTCTTCCTTGTTTTATGTAATATTGACACCGATCTTTTATCTACGAAGTAGTATTTTGTTTATTCTATCTTCTTACATTCTTTGATTATATTTAATAAAGTATTTTCTTTTTCTTTTTTTTTCAGGGTTCGATCGTAGCAGCAATACCAATAGCGGAGAAAACTTCTTCATTATACCAATAGCAGAGAAAACTTCATCATTATATCCTATTATATCCTGACAAAGACGATCGTCTATGGGCCAGTCCTACAATATCCTGATATTCTTTCTGATTACTATCAGTCAGAATTAGATATCAGGAAGTTGTCAGTTACTTTAGCCCGTGGTTCGTTCTACAATATACTGTGCCTGATATATACTCTGTCAGATAGTTAACCCGAAGCAAGGTTTTAACGGACCATTTGATTGGTTGGTTTTCTGTTGATCATACTGAAAACAATTGAAACGTCAAATTTATAACTAAAATTTATAACGTTAATTTCGTTATATATTACACTCCATGTTATAATACTACACGTAATAACACAATCTGAGCTATTAATTAATTCATTTATTTGATATTCCACCTCTAAAAATATGTAAATTAGATTAATAATTTAGATATGTTTTTATATATCATTCAATTTCAATAATTAAACTCTATATTTTATATAGAATATATTTCTTCATCTTCTAACTACACAAATTACATGGCGCTTATGTGCGGGCACTTGTAGCCAACGGGTACTACTTATCGTTATAAATTGGCATATATTCGATCTAAAATGGTCTTCTAGGCCTCGCTATATATTGAACAACCTCCTCATCGTCCTCGGACACCATCAACAATTCTTCGATTTCGTCCATGATTCACTACACGACAACTAACAAGTAGCTGATAGCTGTTAACAGGCAATTCAACTTCCTGTCAAAGTACCAACCAGCTGATAGGGTTTATCAGCCACCTTATTGTTATCAGGGCATTGTAGAACACTTATCGGAAAAATGTCAGGAGGATATTTATATCAGACAGATATCAGAAGATGGTAGGATTGACCCTATATCTCATTCTGTTACTTGCAGATAATAGTAGTAAAACACATATACACATATATTTTACTTCCATAGTACCTCCCTTACTCCTTTGGGTTTACTTTTTCCTGACCAGCGCATATCAAATTTAAATTTGGAAATAACTGTAACCTAGATGCATTTGTCAGATAATAAAACTTATAATTTAGAAGAAGTACATTTTGTTATTTAATGTTAATTTGATTGATTCATTATTAATAATTTTGGTGGCAGAAGAACATGGGAGAGAGAGAAATAGATCCCTCCCAACGTAAAATTTCTTAATGCTGCATGATTTTATAATTATCTTCTTCGCCACAAACTATATTTATAATATTGTGTGAAGTAAATTACTTATTCCTCTTTTCTAAAATGATTCCTTCTGTTTCGCAAGCTTTCTCGCTTATCCTCAAAAACTTTCAAAACTCCCACACAAACTCGCTTGCTAAATCCTGAAAAGAACATCATGGAAGTGTATCTATCAATTCAAATTTTCTTCGTTTTCTGCTGAAAATATCTCCAGATACGGATTAATGAACTTATTACCTAGAGATGCAAGGGCTCGGAAAAAAAACCGGCTTTTTTGGAAAAAAACTCGGTTTTTCCGGCTTCGCTTTTTTGCTTGGGAAATTTTGGGCTTTTTTTCAAAATTCTGCTTTAAATTGATAAAGCAGACTTTGTTTCGCTTCTCTATAACACAAAAAGTCATTTAATTAATGGTTGATGCTGATAATAATATGAAACCTCGAAAATAACCTATGAATGTCGAAAAGACATTTCAAACGATTTACTTCAACATATTTACATTATGAATTCCACAGGATTAACCAATATATATAATAAGAACTTTTTAACTTCCTATATACAAAAGTAAGCAGAGTTGACAAGAACCATGGTTGTTTTTGAAAATGCCAAAAACTCGTTTTTGGGGGGATGTTTAAACCTGGCTTTTTTGGTTTAAACCAGATTTTTTGATTTAGATTTTCTGCTTTATGTATTTATATTACATATTCACAGAAATAAGTTTGTTTCGCCTTGGTGTTATTATGCAACAGCGGGGTTATGCTAGAAGAACTCCCGTAAGCTTAAAGAAGTCCGGTCAGTAAATTTCTTAAATTGAGAAGCTCCCGCCCTAGCCATCAGGAAAATCCCGTCATTACTTGAAATGTAAGACAATATCGGGAAAATCCTGTTATTGCTTTGCATGTAAAATTTAAAGGTCAACGTATCGTAATCAGTATGCTAAAACTGAGATATTAAATTACAAATTTAGTACGTAGATATCATTGAAAGTCCAATCCAAGCTAATGTTAGAAGCTACGTTGGCAATCGATAAATTTTGCCAATTTCTATCAATATATTTAAGCAATCTTGGCTTCTTTATAAAACAACAGGCATTTAGACATGCAGAAATATACAATTTGGTTTCGTTTCGTATGTTTAGGCTTAAGATCCTTACGAAATACCGAGGTTATCAAGGAGAAGACTTTCGCTTAAACTGACACCCGAACCGCTACTTGCTTTACGCATGAAAGAAGGGTTGTGGTTCGACCGAGAATTGAACATGGGACACCTTGATTAAAAGGTAAAAGGGAAATAAAACTATTGCAGGTGGTTTGATATCTGGAAACGTCACCATGAAGTTCACACGATTCGCATTTTTCGTTCTTTTTATTCTTTCTTTCTTTCTTTCTTTCTTTTTTTTTTGGGGGGGGGTTAAACCAGTTATTAAACAAAAAAGTTGGTGTAAACCAGCCAACCCTACAAGTAAACACTTCTTTTAAAAAAATACACAAATAACTAGCAAAATTGTATGTAGTATTTTTACTTCAAAATATTCCATACCCTCTTTTTGAAACAAAATAAAATTAAAATAAAACATAAGGGAAAAGCTTAGATTTATATGATACACTTAAAAGCTGCACATCTAGAGCTTTTGGTTCTGTATATTCTTGAAATTCTACAGTTAAGTTTTATATAACCACCATCATGGTTTACCCAATCCTCAAGTTTTCTGAATTTTTAACAAGAAGGATTCAACATATCATTACGGAACTCCCCCCCCCCCCAAAAAAAAAATAAAAATAAAAGGACTACGGAATATATTTAAGTTAAGTTAAATACAACTGCACAACAAACATGACTGAGTGATTAGCTTTTGCGCTTCTATCGGGAAGTCCGGGATTCAACCAGCATTCGACCATTGTGACAAAGCTTTTCTTCATTCCATCTGTGAATGTAGAAATAATGCGTGTACTGTGAGTTGGCCTACTTCTTTCTTATTGTTTTTAAATCGTTATTATTACTAATTACCAGCAGTGACGGTTTTGCGAAGATTAGAGGGGCAGTCTTTCGGACTGAAGCCCGTTCCCCAAAGTTACGGAATGTCTGCAACAAACGAAATTCTATTAGTTATGCCTTTACTCATAAACTTTAGGTTCCCGTCAAATAAAAACTACGAATGTTTAAAAAAACTAAACATAGGTAAGAAAAACCCTTCCCAAAATACTTTTCTAAATCCGCCACTGATTCTCAGTATAAAATGATCTTTAAGGTTGTATCCGGAAGATTATTGCTAAACATATAAACGAAATGAAATATTAGTTATGCCTGTACTCATAAACTTCAAGCACCTCCCAAATAAAATTAGGACTTTTTAGAAAACGAAACAATCAGAAAAATCCCTCCTAAAGTACTTTTCTAAATCCGCTACTGATTATTTGTATAAATTGGTATTCAAGGTTGTGTCTGGAAAATAATTGCTGAATCACTTCACAGTTACAGTATAACAGAAATGTGGAAGTACGGTTTGGCGGATATATTGAAAACCGTACGCTTTGACGGAAAAATAGGAAAACGGGCAAGTTTAACTTTTGCGCTAGAAGCTAGAGTACTAAGCTCTTAGAAATGAAACACGGATGACAAACTAAAATGATCTAGAGAAGAAAAAATATGTCGATAGCTCAAAAGTTAAAATAAAGTTAAATAGCCTCTAAAATTGCCCTCAAATACTACATTCTTCATCTTAGCTTTAATTCGTAAAACGTGCTCCATCCATCTTGATGGTGAATTTCAGAGCGAAATATCGCATTTAGGTCATGGAATTCTTATCTAACTATAGAATATACTATAAGAAAGCTATTTAGATAGAAAAATCATGAAAATGAAAAAAAGCCAAAATTTCAAAAATTCTCGTTTTTTTTCCAAAAAAGCCGGCTTTTTATGTGAAAAAAACCATCGATTCAAAAAAACCGGCTTTTTTGCATCTCTATTATTACCTGCATTATTTAGGCCTAACTTTAAATATAATCTCAAATAAAAATATTCTAAATTCAACTGATAACATTGAACAAATAAATAAGTGTAAAAACAGATTCATGTGTAATGCGTTTCGTACAGATAAAGAATAGTGGCGCATTACAATGATATTATGGGTAGCGAGTGCATCTTTGAAGTATGTGGTTCCGGGTTCGATTCCTGGTGAGACAGTACAAAAATTAGTTTCACTATAATTGACTTTCATTAATTGACACGCCTACTTTAGCTTAAATGATATAAACGTGGGACGTTAAACTAAAAAATTCATTTCATTTTAAGGTTGCAATTCTCAATGGAAAATCTTGTTGCGTACACCATTGTTGTGTAGCTCTGTTTTTCAATCTAATATGGATTAGAGATCTAAAATTGACTCTTCCTGTTTAGCGGACGATAGAAGATCAAGGAGTGTTCCAGGGTTGTAGCCAGCAAGTTATTCTAGTTAAGTACAGATTTAATAAATACATAACAGGCGAAACCCCATTTACGGGCCAGAATTCCATTTGAGGGTGTCGGGACTCTATTTGCCTCCCCGTTGCTACATCCCTCGAAAGAGACATACGCAGCGTGTGAATTCTGGGGTTCCGTACCCTTCCCCCGAAATTCCTACTTTTCTGTACATTTAGTCTAATTTTAGGGATAATTTTACAATTTTAGTACAATTTATTACTAAAATAAATCCCTGCGTACTTCCCTGCTCCTGGTCATAACAAAGGTTTATAATTCTGAAACAAAGCTGAAACAATCTCGTGAAAGAAATTTTTCCATTGCTTTCTTTCCTGTTGGATGAACCAAGTAAACTTGAATAGAAATGTCCACGTCAGTAATATTACAGAAACAATAAAGAATTCGGGAGACACTTGCTCAGCATACAGGAATTTAAAACAATAAAATAGGTCTTGCGTACCATTTTTTGCTGATATTAATAACGTTGCACTTTTAATATTTACTTCCTTAATGTTTGAAGCGTTGCGTTTTGTTTGTAATTGCGTACATAGAGAGTTGACTAATATTTTATTGTCAGAGGTGATACAATTTTCATAAGACGTCAAACAACGCCGATAGGACAGCACATTAAACTGGAAGGTAAGAAATTTTCTTAACGATTTTTTAAAATAATATTAGGGATATTTTGAGTTTGAGTTTTGCTGTAGAGAAGTATGCAGTTGTTTTGGTATAAATGAAATGAAATCTTTGAGTTTTACGTCTCACGATTATGCAGGCTAGGCTAAAGCAGACGGTGATGATGAGAAATGAATGAAAGGGTGGAATGATGAAAATGGGAAGAAACGGGAGAACCCCGATGTAACCCACGCACATGGTGTTTGTCCAACACAAAGTTCACTTATTATAGTTTTGGTGATTTGTATTAATCTATTATATTTAACGTTTTATTCATTTATTGATTACCTGAATATTTTATTGTCGTATCGATTGAACTACCTCCCGAAGCAGGAAGTGTGCTACTATAATCTTTCTCTCTTGGAGGCAGTATAATGAGGTGAGGAATGACCTCTACTGTGAGAATTTATCTTTCATGATGGTCTATATACCGGATTCTTGGTTCGGATCCCACATTAATAGTAAGTCCTATCCTTTATAACCTCTGTGTTACATAAGGTCAACAATACATAATTCTAATACAAAGTCGTTAAACTACTGATAGTTTTATTTGTCAAGAATTGAACTGCTATGAGAACACGGTGGTCAGTGGTAGAGTGCTCATCTTTGATGCGACGACATCTTGGTCGCATCGCATTTTATGTGAACATGATTCAACTTACGTTGAACAATACCCCTTCTGGATTTTTCTCAGGGATTTTCTATTATCATTATCATTCCCTTGCTTTTCCCTCAAAACCTAAAGTAGCATGAGCTCTCTTGGGGCTATATGGTTAGCGTACCTGTCTTTCGCGTGGGAGACCCAGGTTCGACTGCCACCGAGAATTGATACAGTTCCAATTCAACGTTAAGCTATGGATCAAAATTTCATATAGCCCTGCTGTTGAAAGAGATTCTATTCACTAATCAATAACAATCTAAAGTTGATTCGCTGGTTTGAAATGAAACGAATGAAATATTTTAGTTTAACATCCCACGATTATGCCTTTTTAGACTACAGGAAACTATGATTAAGGCAAGTGAATGATGATGGAAAATTGGTGGAATGTGAAAGTAGGAGACATGAGAATACCCTCACGCTGTTGTATTCTATTTTCATTTGTTTGTCATATTTTTTGATGATTGAATTGCGTGTTTAAAGCTTGATCTTTCCTTCGAAAAACTGTAGAAGTTCGTATAAGAAATGCGCTCAGAATGACACTTGTTGCGATGATTATAATAATATTTAACTACCAGTCAAAAACCGAATGCTTGTTATTAATTTTTTAAATGACATTTTGCTTACCTTTTGTATTTCTTTTTTCGAGATATCGGACGACTTACTGAAAAGGAATACAATCATGTTAAATGTGTCTAACATAACCAAATAATTTCAGCGAGAACCGAACCTATGACTACTCGCACAGAAAGCACGCGTTCGTCGTAAAGGGGATATAGTTAGATTGGAGTAAAGATTCCTCTCAGCACCAAGACGATATTACAATGTAGATATACTGTATGGAATTTTAAATACATGAGCTCCCATCGAGATTAATCCAGGGTCTTCCGTTTTGAAGGCATGTACGCTAACCACGTAGCCACAACTGAGCTGCCCTAGAGCCTAAAAATACTCAATCTTGTAGCTACTTTAGTTTGCAATTTATTTTGAGTAGCCATAATTACATCTCTTAGTTCACGATTCATAGAAAGTTTGCTTAGATTAGACGACAAGTTCCCCATTATCAAATAGTTACACGCAGTTTAAAGAAATAGTGTTCAACTAAGTTTTTAGGCAAGTATCAGCGTGTTCACTGTAATTTGCCTTGAGGAAAAGAATTTTTGCTGACAATGTGCAAGTTTAGACTGAATGTCTTTCTAATATTTTTTGAACGAATGTCCTCCCCTAAATTAGATTATCTATTTGCTTTGCACAATATTTGTTCATATAATAATAAATACATGCTCAAGAATTCAGAACTTAAAAATATTTCGTCTGTTTGAAAATATTCATATCACCTTCTTTTCCGTGTATCCCATAAGCAATAGTTTATTCTGTTTATTGAAAAATCTAACCAGATTATTGCTATATATTATTTCAGTTTGCTTCTTCAAAATACAGGTAAAACTAATTCCTCAAAGAAAATAGATTGTTAGTATATTTATTCGAGTTCGACTGCGTGGTAATCGAGTGAATAACTATTGGTTTATGTTACACATAACGCATGGGGCTAATCACTCAATTCTTCCCGTTTTGTCTAGTAACAATTGAAGAATCGACTTAATTTTTTTAAAAAGAAAAGAAACCAAATTATTGTTATTACAATGACAGTTAAACATTTTACTTTACATAATCGAGGTAGTTAAGGGAATAAGGTTACTCAGTGGTGAACAGGAGAATGGTGCGAAGAGTACCTGGTTCCATCTCAGTCATGTAAATTTGTGGAGAACAACCTTGTGTCCATGGGTTTTCTGGAAGTCCTTCGGTTTTTCCCACATTATAATTCCAACAATTTTTTCATAATCATTTATGTTCGTTAGTCATCCGTTTCCATTAGCGTAGAAGGGTCAAAATAAAGGTAGGACTCTAAAAAGCATTAATAAATGGATAAAGAAATTTATTTAAAATAAAGAAAGTAGTTTTGTTTAATTTCCTAATCCGGTCATGGAACTAATGTATTAATTAGTTATCGATATTCAGTCCATATAGTGGCTTGGTTCATTTAATATTATGCAATGTCAATATGTATTGGTATTTAATGAATATTGCTATTTAATATAAGGCACTTAGGCCTATTAAATCTACCAAGGATTATGCAATATGATAGTTCTACTTCACTTTTAGAAACATTGTGGAATATTGATATCATATCATAGATGAGTTCATTTTACCAGCGGAGAGACGTTGATATATATTTTTTAATTATTGGATGGAAGTAGTACGCATACAGTATAAGTATGATCAGAAAATATTTTGTAATTAATCTGATAATAAAATTGTTCAAAGGATTTAACTATATGTACACTTTTCTTCGCACTTTCGACGTCTTATAACTATTAGTAATATCGAAACAATTACTTGTATATACCGCGTTGCAATTGATACGAGTAACTGATTTTCATGTAATTTAAAAGAAACCAGACTCATTCACTTCATTTTTAAAAAATAATTTTCACCAAAAAATAATAACCTCAAATAAAAAATTAAATAATATTTTTAAAATAATGCTTCTATAATAAAATAAGCAGAATATTTTTTTCTTTTTAGCGCGGCAAAATGAAGAAATTGGAGTAAGACTTTAAAAGCGCTGGAAGCTCTTGCTAAGATTGAAAACTAAAGTTTTTATGGGTACCACGGAAATGGTTCACTATCAATCGCGCCCAATAATTTGTCCTAATCCAAGTTCTTCCTTTTCCCTTACAACAACAACAGGACATTTTATAAAATCATTGTTTTCAAAAGTTTTTATACGATTATTATTATTTTACTTTTTTATTATGAGATATTTTCAGAATTAATCAGTTCTTGATTGAATCCTAGGAGGTGAATGTTATAGTAGGTATTCTGCAATATAATTATATTAATTAGTACCTGGTTACCTGTTTTACGTTCTTAAGATTCGGTGAAATAACTCGTGTTTTAATTGCATTGTGGAGAACAATAAGTCATCCCTCGTTTTAACTGTCTATATGCAGATGACAATAACAGTTCGGTGTTGCTGATTGTTCCGGAGTTTGCAGTGACTATTTACAATTACCTTTCGAAATAAAGAGAAATAATGCAGCAGTGTATTTTTAGCCAGGCAGACCATGGAAGCAGACAGTGTACACAATCTGTACACAATTCACAAACTAATAATAATGGTTATTCTATCAAGTATATTCGTATAATTAGTTTGAAGAATTTTTTTCTCAATAAGGAATTAATTTGTACACTCATGTCCAAAATTATTGTCGCATATATATAATTGTCTTATTGTAAGAATATAATTTGATAATGATTTTGCTGGGTACTTTTAATACTGATACTATGTGTATAATCGGGAAATGTGTACTTGTGGTAGATTTCATAGGAAAAGAATTATAAATACGAAAATTAGAATGAGTAAAATAAAATGTTGCTAAATAGACAAGAAAGTTTTATTTCTTTTTATTGTTCTTATTTAGTTCTCTTTTGAGATGAAATTTTCCACATACATACTAACATTATAAGAAATGTGTAAGAAATATGTGTATGTCTTTGCCGATTACACACATACTAACATTATAAAAAAATACCGGGCGAATTCGTTATCAAATTATATTCAAATAACAACACATTTATAGACGTGCGACAATAATTTTGGACATGAGTGCATATTTCTTCAACAGCCAAACATTTATGTATTTATTTAGTAGATGTTGACTCTAATCTTGTTTTCGGTTAAAAGGGAGTTACCGTGGCCCCGTATTTTTTTAAAACTTTTTTTTGCGTTTAAATTGTAGATTTCGATGAGCTGTGTTCAATGGTACCACTTTTGATTTCTGGAACCGACTGCTTCAAGGTCAAATTCGGGATAAAAATAAAAAGTGGGACCATTTGAGCAATGCAGACCAGAGACCGATTGGGACAAAATGTTTGTCATTCGATTCGTATCTACACATACACGTATTATTGATATGCCTTATTCCCGAACATTCAATTTTTATCCGGAAAATTAACAAAAATCCAAGATCCAAAATTCCAGATTTTCGTATGTATGTATATACAGGGTGGTAGGTAACTCCATCGACAAACTTTGGGAGGCGATACCTTATACGAAATGAAAGAAAAAATTCTAATATACATGGGCCGAAAAATGCCTCCTTTCAGATTTATGATCCATTGAAAATTCGAAAAATCATTTTTCAAAACTCCCTAACTTAGAAACTATAGGACCTATCCCAAGCGGTTTAAGGAATTACACAGGAACTGGTATACGCTAGTTCCTGTGTAATTGCTTAAACCGCTTGGGATAGGTTCTATAGTTTCTAAGTTAGGGAGTTTTGAAAAATGATTTTTCGAATTTTCAATGGATCATAAATCTGAAAGGAGTATTTTTCGGCCCATGTTTATTAGAACTTTTTTCTTTCATTCCGTATAAGGAATCGCCTCCCAAAGTTTGTCGGTGGTGTTACCTACCACCCTGTATATATATATAATTGTGCACATGGTAATATATATATATATATATATATATATATATATATATATATATATATATATATATATATATATATATATATATATATATATATAATGTGTATTGTATTTGTCTCGTAAGCGTAAGAGTAGTCCACTGAATTCACTTAGTTACTTTGTTTAACTTAATTCATGCTCAAATTATGTAATCGTTGAATAGAATAACTGTTCAACTTATGAAAATGAAATGATGGAATGTAGAAAGTAGGGGGGAACGGAAGAAACCCGAGAAAACACATGTACACAGTGTTTATATATCATAACGCCTACTTGGCGCGAGTTAGGTTCGATTTATTAATTGATTAGTTGAGGTTCAATGCGACGTCAGTACGAGGCTATTTGCTACTTCGAGCTGGGTTCGAATTAGGGGCCCTACACACCGGAGATGAGTGTTCTACTTCTAAATTACCACAGAGCCGTAACAATATTTTAGATATGCTGGCAATTTGATAAGTACTAAACTGTTATAAAACTGATATTTTTCAAATCTTTGTTTTCCCATTAATTTGGTAATTGTAAAAAAAAAAAAAAAAAAAAAAAAAAGTGATCCATTAAAAATCCATATTTAGATTCAGATAAATCAAGATCTGAGTAAAATTCAATATCTGGCTATTATACCTTATCGTATAAGTAAAAACGAAAGTGATCTTGTTTGTAATCACATCACGGGAAAACGGCTGAACCGTTTGAAATGAATTTTTCAATATATATAAGTAGCTACTTACCTTGGACTGGGTTTTATATGTCACTTTCTTTGAAATACGTATTCTAAGAGGACGGTGGAAATTTAAAATTTATGCCAAAAGTAGAGTATGTCTCGAGTGCCTAAGTTAGGCAGATGAAACTCTGGAATATAAACTCCTTGTTAAAAATAAGCGAAAACGTATTCAGAGTTTTCGAAAGTTCCATTTTCAAGAGGAGAAAACGGACATTTCTTTAGTTGTTTCTCCAGATTCAAATTTACGCTGTCTGTGTCATTATCAGGGGACCATGTAAAGTAAATTTATGAACATAAATTGGTACCTACCTCGAACTGCGTATCTGATCATATCACTTTTATTAAACTGTGTATTCTAAGGGGTTAGCGAGAGCGTTGATTTTTTTTTTTTTTTTTTTGCCAGAAATAGAATATCTGACGATTTTCGCTAGTTAGGCAGATGAAACTCGAAATATAAACTTTTAAAAAATAAGCGGAAATGTGTTCCAGCATTTTAAAAAATTCCGCTTTCATCTGGGGCCGGAGCAATTTTTATTATATTTTAATTTCCTTCTTTGTATTCATAAAATGGTGAAAATGAAGTAACGGTTAAATGTTTAGATTTGAAGTTGTGATGAACAACTTTAGTACTTAAGTTGACTTCGGTTTTTGTCATTTCATTTCGATTCAAATACATATCCCAATGGTGGTGAGAATTTAATTATAGCTTTCAAATAGTTTCCATAAACCTTTAATATATTTTTTCAGCGAAGAATATATGCAAATGTGGTTAAAGGCTTTCGAAAGGTATGAGAAACAAAGGAGCACCTCAAGTTTGTAACTTAAGCGTGAAACAAAATAGTGTTATGGTAGAGAACTGAAGGATTAATGATTTTAGACATGCTGTGAAGAGTTTCAGGTTAGAGCAGGATCTACTGAACTGACTTTAGATGTTTATGATTCATAGCATCAATCTGTGTGTAAGTCGCACTGCGTTGCGTAGTTTCTTACATTTCTGCCTACCCATATTGGAAAAATAACTTTTACATTTCAGACTACATACTAAACTTTTGAACTGAAACTTTTAACAACATGTCTGAATTTTTTTCATTTCTCTATTATCACACGCAATTCCATTTTGTTTTAAGGTTAGAGGTTTCTTTAAAAAAGTCGTTAAGTATTGGATCTCTGGCTTCAACGAATAAGCTTTTGGACGTACGAATATGGTTGTTTTCTTGATTATAGACTTTTTTTATTTCACAAATCATTTCATTATTCATTCATTAGTATTAAAGTATCGTCGTCTTCTTAGTTGACACAGAACGTGCAATGATATTTTATTTTGTTTCGTTTTATTTCAAAATTTCATCTGTTAGATTGAGGAATTGCTACTGATATACATTTGATTTGAATTTTGGCAACTTGTTTTGGATGGCATTATATATTTCTGTTTTCTCTGTGTATTTTGATTTGTTTAATAACAATATTTTTTCTTTATTTCTAGGATGAAATTGGCACCAAGCATTCTTCTAGTGACTCTATTACAGGTGCTTAACGTTAACCCAGAGATAATTCTAGAATGGAATCCTGTTAAAGTACTCCAGAAAGAAAATCCAGAGCTGGAAGCCAATTCATTGGCTATCACCCGAGCCCGTGTTCATAAAGATGACTTATATGTGTCCTTATCTCGTCGTAGAAACGCAGGACCTATCACTTTAGGCTTAGCAGTATGGGGCAGCTATTATTGGTTAAAAAATCCAATTGTTAAGCCATTCCCTGATTGGTCGTGGCAGCTCTATGGTGATTGTTCTGCTCTACAATCAGTAGAAGCTTTAGAAATCGACTCCAAAAGTCGTTTATGGGTACTTGATGGTGGCAGTCTTGATACTCCTCACAGATGTCCACCAAAGTTGGTAATATTTCAAGGGGAAGAGGTAAGTAGAAATATTTAGAAACCTAATAGGACAAGAATAATAGGTTTTTATATCAGTTTTGATTTCACAGATACTTAAGTTTTTTTTATTTTTAAAGTGGTATTACTTTCTAAAACTGTTTTAAACTCTAGAAGGTGGAAGCCAATTCTTCTGGAGTTACTGTTATGCTCGAAGCTATGTATTCAAACAATTTACGAAATTTAGGGTAAAATGATTTTTTTCTAAAATAGAAAAAGAGAAAGGAAACCAATTGCAATATGTGACTTGGGAGAGATATGTCATGGTAAGACTAATTAAATATTTCCTATTATTAATTATAGGAACAAACACGTTATTAGTCTTAATCATGCGAAAGAATAATACAATATATCAATCAACGCAACTCGATATCCTACATTTAAATATACAAGATTTACTTTCCAGAAAGCTTTTGTTTTCATTCCATGCCGACTTATGTGTAATGGATGAGACTCCACTGATTGACTGGAAGCTGCACTTGAAATATGAAGACAATGGAAATCATAAAATTGCTCGAAACAACTCAGCATAATGTCCTGAGATAAAATATAATAGCATTAGTCTCTCCGGTTCCTACCGCATCTTATGGACATAGGGCAGCTGCTAATTCAGCAAATTCTTGTGTCTAAGTTCCCATAATCTGAAGGCCAGTCTTTTGTAAAGTTTTTTTTTTTTTTTGTGTGTGTGTGTGTGTGTGTGTGTGTGTCAAAGCAAATATATATTTGTCTCAAATGAACCCCCGCGATAAACAGTTTTCTGCAATCGATTTTTGTTGTCAAGAGAACATAACCATCACAGCCCGCAACACTGTACCAAAACCAGAAGTGGTTGACATTTACTACTACTTCCGGTATCAGTACTGATTTCGGTAAACGGTAATCAAACTATCCAATGAAAGTAGTAATAAAATATTTCAACAGAGAAGTAGAGAGAGACAAGAAATGTTTCAACTGCCACTCAAAAGACGTACTTACGTGAAAAGAAAGAAAGAAAAAAATACGAGAAGATCGATAAGCTTTTCTGTATTCAGAAATATAATACAAAAATCAACATGAAAATGTTCATAAATATACGCAAATCTTTCTGCACAGGTGATAAAGAGCTGGAGAATTCTCATCTAGCTATAGTGAAGTCAAGAGTTCAGTTTAAATCATGTAGCCAACCATCGTCACTAAAGCTTTCCTGTGATTTTTGCTGTTTCGCCAGACGAATGACAAGACAATAAATATACAGAGTGCATCAGGTGTATTGCGAGATATGTGTGATTTGGTTAGTATATGGTTATATAAACACATAGCCGGGAAAAGTTTGATTTCCTGGAAAATGGTAAAACGTTATTGAGGGCTTGAGTGTTACTGCCAACATGCACACACACACACACACACACACACACCTACACACACACACACACAGAGAGAGAGAGAGAGACGAAGAGTATACCTGCATATAGCCAAGTAGACATGTAAAATCCACTGAGAGAGCACACGGACATCACACAAAGTATTCGATATGGCCAACCGCGCATTTATCCTTTGGTTGTGAAGCTAGTTATTTATGTGATACCAGCAGAATGCCAGTTCTTCTCGAAGAAAAGATCAAGCTTATATAAAATATTGAAATATACAGATTGTTTTCTATTTCCTAAATACTTATGGATGAGTTTCCTATTTCCTAAATACTTATAGATGAACAAACGATCACAGGATTTTTGCAGGAAAAACGAAGTTTGTAGTCCTTAGTTATAATGTTTAAAAATTATTTAACATTAAGTACTTTTATGTACTTTTGGAAAATAACCTTCAGCTCGGGAAAGAAAGAAACATGGAAAGGAGTTCACATTCCAGTATTCATGTCATACTTCCAGTAAAAGAGGCAAATGGTTTTGTATTTTACTGATCACCTAGTATCATATAAAAGGTACAACAGAAGCTGCAAATATAAGAATATATATTGGAAAATTAAATTTTCAAAATAATATTGTTTCTCCTGGAAACTTAATTGAAATTGTTAATTCGCTTGAATTACAGAGAGAGGCTATGGCTTTATCTTACTCCCCCCTAAAGACACACATATGTTACTGCAAGTTATATTTCACTAAAGTTACATAAATGCTTGAAACATTTTTTCTGTGAGCGGATCACATTTTGTGAAACTTCATCTTATTGTCACCCTAGAAACATAAGCATATTTAACAAATTTGCAAGTTCTACTCCTAATCGTCTCGGAGTTCTGGAGAACGCCAAATATAATAATAATAATAATAATAATAATAATAATAATAATAATAATAATAATAATAATAATAATAATAATAATAATATGTAAATATCCACTTTAGAGATTGCATATCGCAAAATTATATCCAATATACAGTCTATAACGGTGATGTATCACTTTTTTTTCTGCGTTCCCTTTTACATTTACCTCCAGATTTAAGCTATCCTTAATTATATTAAAAATAAATTATACAATTTGTTACGCATTAATTAATCCAGTTCGATTGTAAATCATACTATAAATTTAATAGAACTATGTTGCAGTTAGCGTGGAATAAATGTTATACTATAATATAATGAATAATATATTATCTATATAATTTTAAGTATTTCCTAAAAAGTCACCGCGTACCTTCATTGGTACTCCAAACCCAGATTGAATACCAATGGTTTAGGATAGGAGATTATCACACACATTTCCAAGGTTGTACTCCTAATAGTTTAAGAGAATCGTTCAATGGGCAATAAAATAAAATAAAGCAGCCCTTTTTTTTAACCTTAAGGGTCACACTTTACAAAAGCATGTCTTACTTTCAGCCTGGAAGCAAGTATAATATTTATTAATATTTCAAGATTATATGCCTAATAGATTCGGAGATACGGCGATGAGTAAAGCAGCGAGTGAACCAGTGAATTTACTATTTTTGGATCAAAAGATTCAATATATTTCAGGCACAAATTTTCCTCTAGGCCTTATATCTTGAGAACTACATATAGTGTAACCAAACCAAAACTAACAATTTACTCAGTATGATGTGCTTATTCCGTAAAAAAAAAATACGAAAACTCGATTTGGGGGCCGTTCAAAAATTGTGTTGCCCCTGATCCACAAAATTTAATATATTTCATACAATCAAACATTTTCTTGTACGCCACATATTTTGAGAACTGCGTATAATGTAGCTAAGCCAAAACTAACAATTTACTCAGTATGATGTGCTTATTCTGCAAAAAAAATACGAAAACTCGATTTAGGGGCCACTAAAAAATTTTGTGACCCCTGATCCAAAAAAATCCAATATATTTCATTGAATCAAACATTTTCTTGCACACGTTATATCTGGAGTAATACATATAGTGTAGCCAAACCCAAACTATCACTTAACTCAGGATGACGTGGTTACTCTGCAAAAAATACGAAAACTCGATTTAGGGGCCATTCCAAACTACTGTGGCTCCTGATCCAAATTCTATTTATTGGTCAAGATCACAATCTTTTGATGCATTTTTTGGATCATTTCTAAAATTCTTGGCCAAAATCGGAATCTTTTTATCCATTTTTTTTTTATCATTACTAAGTTTCTTGTATTTAGATAGATTCGTATGTTAAAACCAACTAATTTCAACTTTTTTTCATTATAATGATTTGTTGGTATATAGATTTATAAAGGAGTTTAACATTCCTTTTAAGTATTGGAACTATATAAGACATAGACCTACAGCTTAACATGGAATCAGAAACAAACTAACTACTAGGAACCAAATCCGGGTCTTCTATTATTTTTGTGATGATATTTTATATGTTAATTGACTTTAGGCAATATACTAATAAACAAATATTGTGTGATAAATAATTTATACTATTTTATATTGCATTGAACACGATTACAGATTTAAAAAGAACACGGAGAGATTTCACTCAACATATAAAACCAGCTGAAAATGAAACATGTCCGAAGATACGGCGATTAATCGATAGATCATATTGAGCTGAACAAAATGCCATGCCAGGGTAAATTCTCAAGCTTTCACAGCAATTTTAACATAGCAAAGTAGTCCAAGCATGTCTACCACTTTATTGTGTTATTTCAACACCAATGATCTGGTGTTGCGGTTAACATAGGCCTATTGTTCCCGGTTTGACACAAAAACGGTGTGTAGCGGTATGGAAATAACAACGGAGTAGTGTTCACCAGTAAGTGAATGTGGGAAGGAATGTGGACATTGATCTATCTATACATACACAATGTGTTATTAGTAACACCCCAGCTAGCATTCTAAGCGCAGGCCATTGAGGTACTAATATTAATAACTGTGTTATTCGTCAGTGATTAGTCGTGCGGTTCATTTGCTAAGAACAATGATTTAGGAAAGGTATTACAGCCCAACTCAAAATTCAATGTATCTCTAGATACACCTAAACTAATTTTAAGTGTGAACATTGTTTTCTACCGCAGTGGATCAGTGGTAGAACGTTCATCTCTGGTGCAGGGATCCTGAGTTCGATCTTAGCTCGCGCCAAGTGAACTTTGTGGTGGACGAACATCTTGTGCGTGGGTTTTCTCGGAATTCTCCCATTTCCTCCCACTTTCTTCATTCCAGTCTTTCGTTCATTTCTTATCAACCGTCTCCTTTAGCCTAACCGGCATAAAGTGGGACGTAAAACTTAAAGATTTCATCTCATTGCCTCCCAAAGCTATCAAAGATGTTTAGTAACGGACATTGAGAATTTGTATTTTTTTTTATTCTTTCGCTATGAGCAAAACTTTACGCGATATATTACATTTCTATACCAAATAACGGAAAACGTGTTATATTTCCTGTAAAGTTTCATTAAAATTGTTTTCTGAGCATATGCATTTTCTAGCAATACTTACATGAGTAGTTATGATAACTGTTGTTCCTATGTGTGCTATGGTCCTCTTCGTCACCGATAATATTTCGTTATTCGTAATCACCTATAAATGATTTATGCCACTTTTGATTGTCCCTGATAAAAGTCATGTGCTAAAATCACATGAAAATCTGTGTTTGAAAGAAAATATATTTGAAAAAGCAGTTGTGTAGTAACTGCATATAAAATTGCGATGGCGTCAGGCGTGTTATTAAAATAACTCTTCACAGTGGGAGCTCGTTCATTTAACAATTACTATTTTAACATTTTACTCCAAAGTGCTGCGGAGTTGAAGTACCAAAAGACTTATGTCAAAATTTAACGCAATTCGGGTAAAACAGAGCCATTATGTTGAATTAACTCAGCAGTTTCTTAGTATGTAGGTTTGGAAAAAAAATCGGTAAAAACTAATTTTTATGCCTTAAAACTGTATTATTCGTAGCAAACAAAATCAAGCTCAATAACACACTACCAATTAAAGTAAAACAAGCTAAAACTTATTTCATCAAGCCTTTCATTATGACAGAAACAAGAAGACAGTACGTTCTATGGTTAATGATATAATAACCTAAATTTACAGTATACCCTATGGTTAACAATATAATAACTTAAATTTATAATAAACTCTGGAATTTTAACTTAAATGTCTTTCAATTTATGTTTTCAGCGTTGTTCTACTTCTTGTAAAGTGCCGTAGTGATATGGCTCTAATTTATATTTAATCCTAATAAGAAACAGTAAACGTTTTAGTCTGTACGTCATACTAATACTAATAATAAAGAGTAATGCTAATAGATACCATACCTGCGCTTTTGCTTGCATGTCTAATGCTAATAGATGCTATCTGCGCAATCCTTGCATATATAGCAGTCTTCAAATAAACGCATAAAATATGGTACGGGGTTGGTGAGCTAACTCCAAGAATTATAATAAACATAAATAAATTTGATAAGTGTAAACAATTAATTGCGATTTTAAGCTATACTGTACACCGGGCCGAAGGCTCGGTCGAACAAATAATGATTATAATAATTAAATATACTAAAAACAATAAAAGGTTGAAGAGGAAATATTTATATTTAATAATAATAATATACTCTAAATGTTTTCTATTTGCATTCTTGTCAGCGGCGGAAGATCTGTTGCGAATTAACTAGGTTTTGGAACAGTTTTATTTATTTGCATGCATTTGTGATTCTCGTCAATAGTACACAACTTATAACTGTTAGTATATAATTATTTTTTTATTTGGTGTGTGTATTAATGCTTGCATTTCGTTCTTTTCTTCTGACAGGCTATAAAAACCGTAAAATTTCCTCCTCAAGAAGGAATGGTTTGTGAAAACAGCTCTCTAAGACACTTAGTGGTAGATCGAAAAGGTAGCAATTATTACGCTTACATGAGTGATTCAACATGTCCAGGGCTTCTGGTTTATAATTTAAAATCAGATGGAATTTGGCGTTTGGAGCATGACTCATTCAAACCGGAAGGAAATGCTGATGTGGGAACGTCTTTGGCCATCTATGGAACATTGCTTTATTACAGTCCTGGTGGTACTGGTCAACTATATACTCTCCAAACTTGGGCGTTGCGGGATCTGGAAAAAGATCTTGGCATATCAGTAGATACTATTGGTAAATTACTAGGACCAATTCAAGGTATGACCATTGATAGGTATGGTGCTATGTATTACTTCGTTCCGGAAACGCAATCTATAATCCGTTGGGATACCAAAACACCATGTGAACCAGAGAATCACAAACCTCTTATTGTAGATGATATGATTGGAAATGTAACAGACATTGCTACTGATGGAAAACATATGGTGTTTGCAGTGACAAATTATATTGGTAATGATGGGAATAACACAGCCAGTCGATGTTTCAGTGTCTATCAGTATCAATAAATGTCATATGAAACGAATAAAAAGTAAATGTTCTTGCTCTAAGCGATACATTTCTATTAATGTCCTATACCTCAAATACGAATGTTTAGTATGTGATGTATTCGAGACATTTACAGTAAATGAGAATTACTTCTTAGTTTAGGGCATTTAACTTCTAGGATATCCCGAAAAATTATTGTGTTGTTAATTAATGTAGGAAGGTCCAACTTGGCACAATATACCTGATACTAATCGGTTAAATAGTGAGAAAGTCGCCGCCGATTTCGATGGAAGTAGAAGCTTTTCGTGAGTAGCATGGTGTCGCTATAATATCGATGGTAAGTGTAAATGATCCAGAGATAGATTTTCCGTTTTTCTAGTTTAGTAGGGGTACTGTTGTCTATCCTGGAAATGAATAGTTATGTGCAGTTTCCTTAATAAAAGAAAAAAGCTAGCCACCCACTTTCCTATGTAAAGCTCTGCACTCTTACCTACTGTGGAATTAAAAGAAACAAAAGCGTATTTTCTTTAGTCAAATGAGAGTCTGGAGCCAAAGTATTAGAATTTATAAAGCAAGAAGGGTGAACAAAATTTTTGGAAGAAGATTGTACGTAGCAAAATACTTTAAACACACTTCAATCAAAGGTTTCGTATTAGAATGAAGTTAAGATTAAGTCATGTTTGAACTGTAGAATTTGTAGCTTTAAGTTGATTAAAGTTTTATATAGAGAGAAAAATGAAGGTTTTATTGGTATCTGACGAAATGAAGACTATAGGTAAAATAACCAAGGAATGTCACATGAAACAGAAAATATAGAACAATTGTTTAAGTACTCAAAACTTCATCTTCAAATCAGAACTGACTTGTTTACTCTGGATCTAAAGGGATATTCAGTTTTCCAGCAAAACTAAAGAAATAATATAATAACAAAGACTTTATTGCTTTGCAAATCTGTATGACAGTTCCTTGTATTTCCCTATGGTCTTTCACTGTCAAATTACAACATGATCCTAAGTATTTTTCATGAGGAAACACACGATGACATGTTATGCATGCATAAAAACTAAAGCGAGCATAAGAGAGTGAATGAAGCTGACTTTGGCGATGACGTTAATCAGCCATCTTGCTTGCTACTTGATATGTATGCGTGATATACTTCAATACAAAGCATAGCAGCAGTATCTGTCGGAACTGGCCTGATAGATCTTCCACTTTGAATCAGCGCATTCCCTACATCTCTGGATACCATCTCGAATAGCATCTGATCGAAAAGGATCCAAATTAATATGCTCTGAAAGACACTAAAGTTTCTTGACTCGACTTTTCCACACGCCGATCTCAAATGTACTGTGGATGCTGTGTCTCTTCTCTTGATAAAATGCTTCGATTACTGTGGGTTTTGACTCATATGTGCTCTACAAAGATGTTTTCCTCATATATTTTCATTTTGTACTCCTCAAACTTCGATGAGGGTCAAAGACTGAGCTTCTACCAGATCACATAAATTTCTGTTTGTTCTGCTGACATAACTAGCACTGAATTCTCCCTCTTCTCTACCCTTATCAACTGTAAAAAGTTTGAGTCGTGAAGAGTGGTATTGACCATTATTAGCAAAAATGAAACTAAATACATTTAAACCAATAATTTAGAAAGGATCATCAGTTGATGAACGTTTTCTGAAAACTAAGAAATACACCCATACATTGTCGACTGCTACTGCTATTTTCAAACCACTGGTTTACTGCTGCAATGTTATCCATCTATCTGATGCCGTCTTCATAAAAACTATAGTTATGGTTGTGGGTAACAGTACAGTGTAATTCCATCCGTAATTCAATTTGTTTAAAGCAGTGACTAATTCTCTTTACGAAGCTGTTAAGTTAATTGCCATTACTCTTTGTAGATTTTGATCTTTAATTACTGAATTAACAGAAAACTATCATATTAAGTATTCTTCTAGTGCACATGATGTAAATCAAAGATGTCGAAGTTGTTAAGCTAAATTTAATAATAAGAACTCCGACCTTTGTCTTGGTAACAGAACACCTAGCTTGAGAGGTGCTTCAAGACATTATAGAATAACAGGTTAATAAGTAAAGCTAGTTTTATATTGTATCTTTTTTCCTGTTGTTGCGCGTAACATGCTAATAACATCTTGCTGCCATGCAAAACAGAACGTTTAACTGTATATTCTCCGAGGGTATTTGATTCCTTAACACTTATATTAAAATCTGAAGATTGATTTTTTTTTTCGGGCAGCTTTGTGGGAAGATAGAAATTAAAGTAAATGATCAAGTGACTGGATTTGCATATTTGCAGTTCAGCGATTTTCTCCAATATCCAAACTACAGTATATGATAAGTAGGTATACAATTTGACATGGGAAGCAATGCACTACCAACGAAGTTTTAGCTGATCCGAAATGAAAATCAACCAACACGGGTGGCTTTAGGGTTTTAATTTAGGGAGGTTCCGCCCCCTTACTTATGGATACATATATACATTTGATTGACTAGTAACAATAGGAAATTACTTTTACAGTTGTGGTTGATGCTATTTGTTAAATGATTACCTACCATTAATATAAATAGTGGAAAATATATTTACCTACCCGCCAAAGCCGCCACTGTCAAACCAAGGAGTAAAATAAAAAGGTTTCCAAACTTCTTATACTTTTTAGACATGTAGAGAGGAGTGTATAGAAATAATTCTATGAATAACTCGTTTTAAAATTATTTATAAAAATCCTAATTATTTCAGACAGTTTATTCATTAAACATATCCTACTAATTTAATCATTCAATTACATACATGTAAAAGCTTTCTATCTTCGAGACCCTTGGAGGCTGCCATAACTAGTGACACTGTGAGTTGTTGAAGCTAGCGACCTCCTTTTTCACTGATCTCCAGAAAATGCAAACAATATTGTACAAAAAATATGAATGTTGTAATCAATATTCAGGGGGGAAAAAGGTCACATTCGTCAAAATTGTGTCTTTTCTAACAAAAGTTATCACAGAACTTTTATTTAAATCTTCGGAGTAAAGGGGGAGGGGGCTTAAGTGGGTCCTAGTATTTTTGATTGACTTCAACTGCAAGAGTGGGAATTATAAGAAAACTTAAATAAACACAGAAATTATATTGTGTTAAAATCGAATAATAAGTAATCTTATTTATGAAAGTTGTCACAAAACATATCTTTAACCTGGGAAGGGGAGATTCACTTTCTCGTTCTCAATTGATTTTAAATTCAAGTAGCGGAAATGATTATGAAGCCTCAAAAAGTATACCCCACACTCCATGAAAATCTAATGTTTTTATGAAAAATTATCTATGATCTTTAATTAACTAAACTAACTCTATGGCCTATGGTACCCGAAGGTTCAATGCCACGTACACAAAAATTCTCCCCTGAGTTCTATCCTTAGTCAACTGGATCCAGTTTCTACTTTGTATTCCTATTTCTGCGAGATCCATCTTAATATTGTCCTCCCATCTACGCTTAGGTTTTCCTAATGGTCATTTTCCGATTGGTCTTCCAGTTAAGACTTTGAAAGCGTTCCTACTTTCTTCCATCCTGACTACATGACTTGTCCACCTGAGCCTCCTAAATTTGATGACCTAACTGTTGTCTAGGATCTTAATTCCTTTATCTGAGGAGAGTAGTATTATAGCTAATGAGGGCTAAATTCACCTCTAATGCTTGATTGATTTTAGTTCCGACCTCATTAATATTACGGAAATGAGTCAAAGAAAATGTACATAATATTGAATGAAACCGAATTAGTTTCATATAAGTTATCATGAAACTTTGAAATAAAATATTAGGGTGGGGAGAGTGTAATGCCATTACTTTAGTCTTTACTGATTTCAGCCCATGCAAAGTGAATGATTGTGAAGCCTTAAAAACTAAACAAAAAATTACATCAGAATCGAACAGTCGTAACAAAAATGATGCTGAACATTTTTTTTTTAAGTAAGGGGGAGTAATTGACCCTACTTGAAGGATCGGAACTTAACGCTCATTTTTGAATGATTTTAATCCCAAACACTGAGGATTACGAAAAAGTCTAAAGAAAACGTACATTAAATAAGATAAAAATCAAATGAGTCTTAGAAAATTTATTGTAAGAAACTGAAAGAAATCAGTAGGGAAGAGAATAGGAGGGTAAATCCACTATTTTTTATTTATTGGTTTTAACTCCCTATATAGCGGATGATTGGGATGCCATAAAGAAAATGTACGACATATTTCTCCTAAATCGAGCATTTCTAAATAGAAAATTATTGTGGAACGCACTCTTGAAAGTGTGGGAGACGAATTCACTCTTTCATTCTTGGAAGATTTTAATCTCATGCTATGAGGATATTCCCAACGCTATAAAGAAAATAATATGGGAGTCATAATAGAATAATTTTTCATAATCGAATAATTTTTAAGTGGGTTATGTTTATTTATAATAGGTTTCAGATACAGCACTAGGCCATTTTACACTCAAACATTCTAACATTTTGATAACATAATTGAAAAACAATTTGAGCTCAAGATGGTACAGCACAACAGCAACATTACAAAACTAGCTTATTTATAGATGATCTGAAAGTATACTCATTTGAAAAACAAATCTACAGTTTCTCGTGACTAATTATGAGTACTGACAATTCGGTTTAGAAGGGACCTTTGGACAATATTAACTCTAGCCACTCGAGTGTAAAAGAGACCACTAGACCGTGTTTGTTCTAGCGGGTACGCGAAAATTGATCTAACTTAATAACTGTTCACATGATACACGGCCATTTACAATTTTTTACAAAAATATTAGGTCAGAAATTTTGTTTCTCACTAGAGAAGGTTTGATGTTGGGGGATTTTGAAACGTCATTTTTTGGAAGTGTTCGGAGGTGAGGTACTTGGTAAGATACAATGGCTAAAAGGAAATTAATTACGGAATTTAATTTTTTTTAATGAGTTGGACAGGCCATAGGCCAGATAGGAGAACAGTACTCAATAGTGGGAGCAACATATGACTTATAGAACAAGCTTGAGAAAGTTGTGTTGCATGTGCATGTGTAAACTTGCAGCAAGGAGTGGATTTTACCCCCTTTAGCTCCCTCATACTTGATTGATTGCAACCCACACCAAGCTTTATCAAAATTAGATAAGTTTTACGAGAGCGATCGTCAAACAAATGAAACAAACACATAAATGCCAATGGAATTGAATAATAGAAGATTTACTTACCCTCGTTTCCACTTTGTAAACAGTGACGCTTTGTGGTCATGCAGTTAACCCCTTGCATTCTGTGCGCGTAGACATTACTTCGTTCCTCAGTCAGGTACTTGCCTCAGATACAAACCTAAATAATTATTCAAATCCCATGTATGCAATTGTTTCCGTTTTACATAGCTTCGGTGATCAAAAGGAGAATCGATCCACTATCAAGTAATCCATATAAATAGGTTAGCAGCACTATGTAGCATTGATGCATTTCGGCATGGTGAGTATACAAATTTTCGTGTGATACGTACTACTAGTGCATACAGTACATAACCATAAAAGCTTCCAAGTAGGTCAAGTCTGTTCTAAACACGATATACAAAGCATATACTCGTACATATAAAATATACATACATTTAATTTTATCATCGGCGGATAATTTAATATTCGATAACGTAATATTCGACAGTAAACAGTAGATCTGGAAATAAATTTCAAGTATCTGGAAACAATAAGGTTGAAGTGGAATTAAACGTTCTATATTCGTTGCTCTGTAACGCTGAGGGATACAGATGAAACATATAAGTAATTGATAATAATGAAGTTGATGGAGTGAGAAAGTTAGAAAGATAAATGAAAAACATGAAGAAAAATCATGCACCATAAGTTTGCATGACATGTCATCGAACCTACATCCCTTAGCACCAGAGGTGAACACTTTACCACAAGCCTCTATTCTTTCACAGTAGTTTATGGATAAATAAGCCTGAACTTAACTGGTGCTCCATATTTTAATTTGTTATTTGCTGTTTATCAATTTTGCAAAACCTACTCATTAGCCTTTAACAAGACAAATTTCCTTTCGTTTGCACGATCATGGTGCAATTACAACATGAAAAAAATATACCATTTCCTTCTTTAACTCTCATTAGAGCTGATTGATGTTCAACGTAATTTGACCTAAAGCTGAAAAGAAAAAAAGAAAATGAAAAAGTGAAAACACACTAGAAATCGTTACATAGCATCAGGCCACTTAAAAAGTTAAGAAGGTAACAAGATAAAACATGGAATTTCCCAGATCATGGTCACTGGACGAATAGTTATTTGACCTTTTCATGGAAGGATGAATCACTGGAAGACGTTTCGCTTTTGTTCTTGACCTTCAGGGGAAAAACAACAGTTTTTTTATTCATTGTATTTGCTTTAACTAATAACTGCTCATCAGTTACTGGTCAGTGCTTCTGTTGAAAAGTACTGAGGTAAGGAACTGATAATCAAGAAACACACAGGATAGATATTAGGGTAAGTGTTACAATCGTACTATTTTTAGCATGAGCTCTCATTATAGAATAATATTACTTATTATTCTATTATGGCACTAATAAGTACGGTATACATTTTTCAGCAGTATATAGTATGTAGCTCAACAACAACAAGAAAAATTCTGTTAATTTTAAAAGTGGATGCGACTAAGACATAAAACGAAGAAAAACACTATTTATGTTAAAAATGAAATTAAATCGTTTAAGCTTTATGTCCCACGTTTTTATACCGCCTAGGCTAAAGGAGACGATGATGATGAAAAATGAATGAAATGCTGGAATGAAGAAAGTGGAAGGAAACAGGAGAACCCCGAGAAAACCCACGCACACGGCGTTTGTCCACCACAAAATTCACTTGGCGCGAGTTGGGATCGAACCAAGGACCCCATGCAGCAGAGGTGAACGTTCTACCACTGAGCCACCGCAGCCCTACTTATGTTAGAAATAAGTGAGGCCCGTGGCGTACACAAAGGGTTTCAGATTTTTTTAAAGCTTCTCTTGAGCAATATGGATTACACAAATAAACATTTATCACAATAATGTATATACAGAAACATCTGAAATTATATGAACTTGGGAACTTGAACCCTCCCTTGACAAAGTTTTGCATACGCCGTTGGGCGTAGCTTATTCTACTCGCCTCTATATTAATGATATCTCAAATCCTTTCTACTATCCCGTTTTTATAATATTAGCAGTATAACGCATTATATCAGTATACTGTATATGCTAACACTGAAAAGTATTACAAGGTACTTGGTGGACATAACACTTAAGCTGGAAGAAAACATTTCCTTATGTACAAGTTTTAGTTACATGTCAAGAGAATTGCATTTAAGTGGATACGAGTATAGTGTCTTTTTTAACAGCAAGGCTATTTTAGACTTGGACCTACATCTTAACATACTACCCAATCATATGAGCCTCCGCCGGAAACATGTTAAGAGGAGACATTACGCACACAACACAGAAATATTCTAACATTGGATTTGACTTTGGTGTCCTGTTCAGCAGCAAGGCTATAAGAGACGTGGAGCTACAGACTCACGTGTGATCCATAGCTACGATGAAACTCGAAGCATTCTACACATATACTTATGGACGACATCCCATTACAATGGGAGCACGTGGTTCAGTGGTGTCGATGGCGAGTAGTCCGAGTGTTGAGCTTCGTGTCATAAAACGCAATTCATTTGGTTTTTAAGTTTCTGCGAAAAGCACGGCTGGATTTTTCACTGTTCTCCACATTTCTGTTCGTGTCCGCGTCGTGTTGGATCACAAAGAATCTTGAAAAGATGCACTTTGAGACAAAAGATTGATTTGGGACAAATTAAAAGAAAAAACTGGTAAAGTCCTCGCCTTTGATGTGAGTGGACCGGGTTCGATTCCAGACCATCTGAGTTTGTAATGGACCACACTGTGTTCTTGGGTTCTCTCGTTTCCTCCCACATGTTTATTCTATCGGTTATTTAATAAATCATTCACATTTATTAATCCTCTGTCTCCTTTAATCTAAAGGCCAATCGAGTGATGTTATATTTCAAATTTTATTTACTTTTTATTGCACTAAAATATTTATTATTCGCAAAACTCTATAAGAAGACGGAATACTTTATTAATTTATATTTCTTTAGCTAAGCACCATTACTTAACATATTGGATATTTAGTTCTTGATAGCACTCTTTACTAATTATCTTGATATTAACATCTTGAATATAAATTACTACTTATCTTGATTATCTTGAAGATATAGTCTTTTATCCGAGAAAAATTAATTAACCTATGAAAGTGATCATATTTGTAGTAGTGTTATAATTAGTCAAAACTTTTACAAACAATACTCATAGTCCTAATCCTTACTTCACTTCTGTAGAACAAATATTTTCGATTTTCGGTATTCTCTTGTTATTCTTTTGGAAGAACTTTTTCTGTAGGATTAAAAGGTTACTTGTCATCAGAAACGTTTGCAGGATTTCTTTGAAGAGAGTGAGGGGTGATAAATAACCGTCACACAAACAACTCGCGAATAAAAGATACCTTGATGCGCATAATATTTATGTAAAACAATTACAACACAAACACACACACACACACACACACACACACACATATATATATATATATATATATATATATATATATATATATATATATATATATATATATATATATATATATATATATATATATATATATATACTAGCTGAACCTGCGCTCTCTACACAGCGCGTCATTCGCATATGAGTATAAATCTCCTTCTCATTCCTGACAATATATGTACATGTCCCTTTACAGACACAAGTGAAAGACGTCTTGATTTTAAAAAAGATCGGCTAGGGGTATCAAAAAGTGGAGATTTTTTCGATTATTTTCTCTCAATATATCGCACGGTTTGCAAGATTTGAGCCTACTTCCGGTTGGAGTTTCTAATTCATGTATGACCAGTGTTTTCTTTCTTCTTGCATGCAGTATGTAATAAGTAAATACATTACATATACAATTAATTATAATGTCAGTTATATATGGTGTTTATTGGGCAAAATACTCAAAAAATAAAGATTTATCTTAAGACTCGAGAAATGGTTATTCTTCCTTTTTCACTATTATTTGGCCATGGAACAAACGCCTGAGTCATATACAACCCCAATATACAACATTGTAGTGTTGGAATGTATAACGCATAGGATATGATGTTTTTTTTATTTCAACGCTTCCAGCGTACCCTTAAAAAATGTAATAAAGAAATAATGGCCATGTTTTTTTTTTTAATATTCAATTAGAACTGGATAATCTACGCAAAATTTCCAATGATAAGTGAAAAAGTCATCTTTCTAGAACCTGTAGTTTCCGAGATCTCATTGTCGAAAGGATTGATCACAAACATATAAACGTAGTTTAAAAGAACTCGGAAGATGGAAGCACAATTCACATGCATTGATTTTAGAGAAGGCTTATTAAAATACAAAGGTTTTGAACAATAATTTTATATCATAAACTTTATGAAAAAGATATAGTTAACTAATTATACTATTTAAAGTACATATACTTAAAATGTTTGTCTCTTTTAAACGTGAAATCACACGTAACAGTAGATGAAAGATTTGAAAGCCAAAGTTATAAGTTTTGTATATATATATAGCCTATATATATATATATAATAACTTTGTTAACTACAACAAATATATATGAAATACTGTAGTGGACGAGTAAGCAAATCTAACATATTTTGACATGTATTTCAAAGGTCCGACCCTCTTTTGAAAATCCAGAGGAGGGCAATTGTCCGCTCTTGCCCACGCTGCGGGAACCTATACTTCTGACAGTTTATAATATTAGCCTTCTATCGCTAAAATCAACTTAAACTGAATTTTCTTATTACGTTTTGTTTTGATTCAATACCTCAGTGTATAGTTATACAATAAATAAATACTGATATCCGCATTGTTCCATCTCCCTCTCTACTTTTTACTTAGATACAACAAACCTAAAACAACTTCTCTCATATTAACTATTAATATAAAAAAATACTTTGTCTACCCTTCCCTCTGGTCTAGTGGTTAGCGCAAATGGTCACGGCTTCGATTCCCAGTGAGAGAACATTGAACGCAGTATGGGGAGTCAGATATCACACTACATTATTTGTTCACTTCTCGCATAGCCTTGGTACCGAAAAGGGATGCTAAACTTCAACCAACCAAAATAATACTCTCTCGCTTCATTACACAGCTTCTAGTACACAACACAGCCTAACACCCGTATAAACCATCCAATTATTTTATACCTACTACGTACTGTTGCTCACGAGATGAGAAATTGTTTGTCCCATATCGAAATCTAGACGAGAATTATGTATATTTTTAAATTTGAGACGAGACGATAAACATAATTTTATGAGTCTTTTGGGTAACAGTAGTTCACTCAAGCCCCAAATACTGTTCTAGCGTTACATGATCCATAGTATAAAAATTATAAGTTGATAAAGTATTTATATGAACACCATGACGAGTATTTTTCAACATTTAAAGATTCACATGTCATTATACTACATTCTCTAATAATAACCAGTTGAGAATGCTCCAAGAGTATTGCCAGAACGAACTTGAAAAGAATGGAGAGATGAAGCGGGAAGGATAACTGTCATTGTTCCAAGATGTAAAAGTAAATATTTTTATCCGCACCTTCTTTTTCTCGCAAAAAAATAGCAAAATATCATCTCTCTATGATTTACAGTTCTCGAGATGGGCTGCTTAAATATATAGAAATTCGAACTTTTTTGGCCAATATCTTGGGAATGGTGGCCAGTTGGCCAGCAGACAGTTAATCAGTGACCACCGGCTACTATTTGGTACCAAAATGTTCACCATCCTCTTAGATATTGATCAACACCAATATGATCTCTGTGTGACTTACAGTTCCCGAGATTTGGCTCATTAAATCTCCCGAAATCGGAACTATCTTTTGGCCAATATCACGGGAACGACAAGTCATAGAGACATGATATTGGTGTTAATCAATCCCTAATAGAATGTTAAACATTTTCGTGCCGATATTAATTGATGGCCACTGGCCAAACCAGTGGCCAGTTGGACATTAGCCACGGGTTACTATTTAGCACCAAAATATTCACCATCCTCTTAGGTATTGGTCAACATCAATATCATCTCTCTACAACTTATAGTTCCCGAGGTATGACTCCTTAAATATCTGGATTTTGGACATTTTATGGCCAATATCTCGGAAATGGTAAGAGTGACGAGAACAATTTAATCACTTTCTCAGATAGGTTTTGATGCTCTATCGAATGCAGGGTTCAAAATTGAAAAAAAAATCGCAAATAACAGGCAGACAGACAGACAGATATACAGACATAGAGAATTCAGTAATGAACTTTTTAAGTTCGTTGAAAATGGTCCGTTGTTGTGTCATACTTTACGTGGACCTCTCGTGGCGCGGAAGGGTTATGATCATTTTTAGAAGTGATTGAGAAATAATCAAGGTATAAATTTTGTACATAAATTTATGAATCGAGTAGAAACGAAAGAAAGCTTTTCAATACGAGACGAGGAAACATTATTTCTCGTCTTGTTTCGTGAGCAACACCATTTATACTGACTAGTGCAATTAATTGTAACACTTTTAACATTCCTATATACTATATACTATAACTTTAACTATTACTACTATTATATAATTCACTAATATATTTTTTCATCTCACTAATGTTACTTTCCCCCACTAGGTATGTTCTCATTCCTTTTCTTCTGTCGTATTTGTAACTTCTTCCTCCAATTACAGTACTCATAATAATACCTTTGTATCTTCCTTAATAACCTCACATGCTGTTGCAAATGAGATGAGAATGCCTTTCTAAATTCGAAACGAGACTAGAAATTTCAGGAGTCTCGTGGGCAATACTAGTTCACTCAAACAGTGTTTTAGTATTCCTCTATTCATCCTATAAAAACTAAAAATTAACAAGTAAAATTCAGTTGGTGAACCGAACTCAAAAGTTCCCGGCCTGCAAAACTACCGAACAATCAATGTTGCCAAGCCGAGAATTTCCCTGGCCAACCTGGGCCACCAAATATAGCGATATTCTTTCCTTATACGATGGGCTACTTGCCCACCAAATTTGACTTAGATCCAGCCAGTAGTTACCAAGAAATAAAGTACTACATAAAAGTTAAGTTGAGGCTGTTTGTGGCCGAGGTCGGCCATAAAATATAGCTATCTTTATTCCTTAGAATAGAATTAGATGGCCAACTTTTTAGGCAGTAGGCTAAGGAAAACGAAATAACTAAGTCCTATTAATGACTGAAAGATTATGAAGGGGAATGTGATACGTGAAATTGTGGATACATTTCTAAAAGTTTTCCATAGTGGTTCTCGAACTGGGATGCATTGATTCTCAGAAGTAAAGTTAAATTCACTAGACTAGGAATCAAGTCGCGGGCTGGGGAGGAGGGTCAGATAGTGTCCACAGGCCATAGTTTGCTTTACTAGCGTTTCTGGCATGTAAAATTTTGGGAGGACATCAAAGAAAGTGATATAAATGGTACTACCTAGCCCAACCTGTTTATTATCTTCGATGCCATTTATTACCTTTCTGCTTACCTTTACGGACCACCTGGGCTATATCAAGGACTGTTATAATCGTTTCACAGCCTGAATATTATATTCCAATATATTATTATTATTATTATTATTATTATTATTATTATTATTATTATTATTATTATTATTATTATTATTATTTGTATTCTGTTGTTAGTAAATAAATTAAACTAGATTAAACTGAATATTTTATACATCAAAATATTCCGGGGACGCGTCCCCCTTGTTCCCCCCGCCAGAGACGCCCGTGCTTTGCCTCTGACAGCCTTAAAGATGGACCACCACCAAATAGGTTTAAATCCATTCAGAAGTATATATATACTAGCAGAATAACCGTTCTTCGTACGGAAGAATACGTTTCATTTCAGATATAAAGGGCTGAATTTAAATTTAAACAGCATTGGAAGTGTTACTGTTCTTCTCAGCGACCCCAAAAACTATGTATTTGACACTAATATCTGGCATTTTCAGTCATTTTTTCATATCTCCCGCTTCTCACAAGTTACGGGAGCTGAATTTGGATTTAAACGTCATCGATTATGTCACTGTTCATCGCAACGACCCCGAAAACTAGGGATTTGACACTAATATCGGTCATTTTCGACCATTTTTAAATATCTCTCCTCCCATCCTCTATATTGCGCCGTCAAAGTGAAATGATAAAAAACATCCCAAGCCCAAACCTCATCTATGATTGAGATCAGTCGGGTGGTTCAAGAGATGTTTTTTCATGAGTAACTTTCATTTTTACATTATATTATATATATACTGAAGTGAAACTATAAGCTTCCAATGCTTACGCCGGGAGCTAATTAAGCAATTTGCAAACTTAGTAAATAGCATTTATGACTGTTTAAAAATACGCGTCATTACAGATTATATTTCAATAATAACAAATATGATTTGAGTGTTATTCACACCTCACCACCTTATTTCACACCCTTTACGGACCTCTCGTGACGTGAAAGGATTCTAGCCGAAATAATAAAAAAAAAAATCAGTGCATAAATTTTGTATATTCATTTACAAAACGAGACGAGACGAGAAAGAGTTCTTGGAGAATCGAGATGAGACGAGATTTCTACAAAATTTACGAGACGAGACGAGATAACTTTGCTTCTCATCCCATAGGGAACACTGATAGCTTATGCCTGAACAGCTTCCTGTAATTTCTTGTACTAAAAACTCCAGTATCCAAACAATAGACACATATTAAGACATTTAACAAGGAACTTTGTTATCCATGAATATACCGTATACTATCACACTCACTTAACATTCTACGTCCTAAAACCACTTCCTCTTACAAGAGAGGAATTTCTTTTTTGAACTGTTGATACAAAAAGGGCGAAATTTACGCATATTACAGATTTTCGATATAAATAAGAATTTTGCATTTACTTTCACAAATTTAGAATTTTCATTCTAAAGGAGCGCGAGTAGCATTCAATATTGCAGATACGGAGGATAAACAGATTTGCTTTCAAAATAATGCATGAAAGACACGAAATTTTGAATATAGAATCTTTTTGCTACACAGAATACGAATATCTAGGTCGTTTACACAAATTTAGAGAATTCCATTTCGAAGAGGTGGAGAATTCAATTATCTTATTACTACATATTTCTTCTGAACGTTGAATACAAGGACATGAATTTGTAATATGGCAGGTGCCATATTGTTCTCGGTTAACATGCCGGGCATTTTACTAATAATTGTCTAATAACTAAAGTATATCAGTCAGAACAAGTATTTCTTATAATGAGGCTATCTTATCAATTGATACTTATTGTGCTACCATTGCAATATTCTTAACCACTGTAGAACAGAAAGTTTGCCTTGGACATGCCAAATACAATAAAACTAATTTAATTAATTATATTTGATTATGTGCAAGAAGGAAATGACTGTTTGAACCGCAAACCGTTGGCAATATAATAATATTTTCTAGTTCCACCAATTCAAGGATCTTTATCAATGCCACACATTCACTTTATGAAAAAAAAAATGCACTTATACACATATTTTTTTCTTGTTTGAAATGTTGGACACATTCTTTGCGTACAGGAAGCGTGATCTAAAGGCGTTGCTCGAATTCAGATCTACTTTTTATTTATATGATTGTCTGTACCACCCTTCACTTTCTTAATCTCAGCTCAGGTCCACTACAAATTTCAAAATAATACGTATTATTTGAGGCAATTGTAATGGCCTTATTTTAAATTGGTGACTAGATTTTGAACACACCCTTCCTGTATGTAGAGTTAGTTGCACTTTTGAAGCATAAGAATTATTGGGAGTGCACCCTCTTTCTATTGCACTAACTCATTGTTCTTGGTAATTTCTATGACCCAATACAACTTTTAGTACACAACATGTTTCTTAAAATTTAACCCATATAATAAATGTATTAAACAAATGTCTTTAGTTTATACATCTTAATAGTAGTATTGTTTATAGTTTGTCTGTACCTTCCTAGAAGTACTTACGGTTTTTCAAAAGATCATTCAAATTAAGCAACCTGCGCTATGATTTCAAACAAAAGTAGAAGGATATTTCTCAGTATTATTAGCACTTAAGGAGAAAACAATGTTCAAAGATGAGGGTCACACTAATCGACAGATCTCATTGAGCTGAACAAAACAATTAGAACGACTATGATTAATTCTTAAATTTTTATTTTTTGTTTACCTTATTGTCCAAAGAGGACACATATATTATTTAATAGATGACATCGAGAAACCGCGGTGGCACATGAGTAGAGCGTTCAGTTCTCGTGCACGGGGACCCTGGTTCTATCCCAGCTCTCGCCAAGTGAACTTCTTGGTGAACAAATACCGTGTAAGTGCGTTTCTTGGAGTTTTCCCGTTTCCTACCAACGAACTTTCTTCATTCCACCATTATCCACGTTATCATGGGACGTTAAACTTTAAAACAAGATAATATCGAGTTAAACAAAATTGTAAGTTCGAGGGTAAATTCTCATATGTAGTTTTCAAGAGAAACTCATTTTTACGAAGCTATAAAGTATATCGTTCGTTATCCGTAATAACTGATACCCTTTCATTTTGAGGGTGAGTACGGTGCCTCAGTGGTAGAGTATTCACCTCTGGTGTGTGGGGTCCTTAGTTCGATCCAAGCTCCCGCCAAGTGGGCCTTGTGGTGGACAAACACCGTGTTTATGTGTTTCCTCGGGGTTCTTCCGTTTCCTCCCACTTTATTCATTCGACTATTGCATTCATTTCTCATCTTCACTGCCTCCTTTAGCCTAAGCAGTATAACCGTGGGACGTAAAGATTTCATTTTCTCTTTCATTCTATTAGGATAGATTGTTAATTTCTCATGTATTATGTCAAGTCTAGGAAGCTTAGGTGGGCAGGTCATGTAGCTAGAATGGAAGAAAGTAGAAACGCTTTCAAAGTCTTGACTGGAAGATCAATCGGAAAACGACCTCGCGGAAGACCTACGCGCAGATGGCAAGGCAATATTAAGATGGATCTCGCAGAGATTGGAATAGAAAGTAGAAACTGGATGCAGTTAGCTAAGGATAGAAGTCAGTGGAGAGCTTTTGTGAACGCGGCATTGAACCTCCGGGTTCCATAGGCCATAGAATTAGTTTAGTTAATATGTACCAAATACACCATTAAGTAGCAGATTGAATCTAGTGTTGTCTGTCTTCTTCCAACAGTGATGCACATACTTATGGCGCGGATTAGCGCTTTGCTGAGTAGGTTGGAGCCTGTCCTGGCATATTTGGCTCTATCACTCTCTCTTCATATATTACAGAATAAATTAATACTAGAAAGTTTCCATGTGGGCCTTTCTGCATTGCAGATTATATGCTCTGAGACTGTGTAGTTGTGACTGAGTACTGATCCATTACTGACGACATTTTGGTCGTTGTAACTTATAAAAAAATCTAAAAGCTTGATCAAAATATAAAATTTTCTTCACGTATTAAGACGGAATAGGCAACAACAAAAACAGTAGCTTCATATTCAATAACCACAGATATATTTGAAATTACATTGCTTTATGAGAAAGAGTTAATGATTTTAGAAGCATAACCTAGGGTGCAAGGGTGTGTTCATCATGCCCTAACATACTCATAACAATGACGTGCATTCTACTTGTAACAGCTACTCTAATAGTCCCAGTTCTTCGGTGAGGAATCTAATACTTAAGATCTGTATCAATCAACTTTTGTGCTGATACCTTTTAAAAATAGCAAGATTATGAATGAAAGATTGTATAAAGAGGGATCCAAACCACCACTCTATCTTTTTTTTTTTTTTTTTTTGAATCTTTTGAATCGGGTATCCAGCGGACACAAAGACCTGAAAATGCACACTGAGAGCTTGCGTCCTAGCCCTTTTGTTGGACATGAAAGTGGCCTATAAATAAATTTCCATCTTATTATATGATGTGAAAGGATAAGGTGAGCGTAGTTCTATTCCGTATGAAAGTTTTGTTCAAGTTATCTTCCGAAAGAGAAGAGAAATTGTATATTGAGAATAGATTTAGATCGCAGATTTTCACACTAGAAAACAGGGACAACCTATGAAAATGTACAATAATTATAGTCAAAATTGACCTGCTTTTTGCTGAAATCTTAGAATTAATTTTTAATTAATCTTATTTTGGAGAGAAATGACGGGACATTTCGAGCTTTGAACAATTTTGGTAGGAGATATTATGTAAATCCGAGACTGCCCCGGCTAAATTGGGACGTTTGTGACCCCGAAATGTGAAAGATCTTAGAGCATTTTTTTTCTTGTCTTAGATTAGTGCTGCTTTCTCATGTGCTTTAAGTTAGCTAAATTATTCTAGAGAAAGTTGATGGTTGGTTGGTTACAAAACATGAATTTTGTGAGGGAGAATGTTCTACAGTACCGAAAGCAAATATTCGTATTTCGTCCATTACTAAATGTGCTTTTAACACAGAAATGAAAGCGTGAGTGTAACTACTCGTATCATCACGCATAGCGTTATTTATCATTTGATGAGTGAATGCATATAATAAATTCAATTATTTACTCCATCTCCTAATTAAGACAACCAGACGTGCTTAAAATTGAAAAGAAGTTAAGCAACCCACATGATCACATCCAAGGAATTCAGTAGTATCCAAATTCTACAAATGTGGTTAATAATCAATATTTAATAAAACTAAGAAAACAAATAAACAAGGGCCAAATACACTGAAATTGTGAGCAAAGTCTTCAGACTTCTTTTCTTCCAAGAAAATTATATTATTTTTCTCGTTGAGACTAATTATGAGGACAACATCATTGCTAGTAATGATTTATTTTCTGAAGCAATAAAAGTAACATATCGCTGCACAGTAAACTCGCGGCTGTTTAAGATGGATCCATAAAGTGTGTGAATATCGAATTTGTTTATCGAAAACAATAAGACGCAAAAAATCACACGGAAACTTTTGGCGACTATTCCCGACAAGCCCAAGATAAGGACAGAAAATTTTTAAAACATTGATTATAGTCGAATTTCGCTGGTTAGGGATTTACGCATTGAAAGGGTTAATAGTCTTCGGAATGAGTTTGAGAAAGCTTTACACGAGATTAGGAATTAAAAGGAAACCGGGATAGATAATACACCAATCGAATATTGAAGACAAGAGCAAGAAAGAATTATTCCAATACTTCGATGAAATATGTGAAATAGAAGAGTGGTCAAAAGATTTTCAGAGGTAACAAATCGAACTCAGAGAGATGTGAGGGTTACAGAACTAACAGTCTCATACCACATGCAGCAAAAATTGTTTCGAATACTGAACACAAGATTGCATGAAGAAACGAAAATGAAGAAGTTCGGAAAGAGCAATTCGGGTTTAGGAGAGGTAAGGGAGAAAGGGATGCAATTACGTTGTGAAAAATAATCGGTGAAAGGGTATAGAAAAAGGGAAAGTGTTGTATGTTGAATTTATTGGTCTAGAAAACCCTTTAAACCGAGCGAACTGGAAATTGTTGATTTGATTCCTAAAGGAGATTGGATTGGAATTTATTAAAGGATAGAATAGGGGAAGACAGCGGAGAGTTCAATTGGAAGGGGACTTCGGTAGGGTTGTTGTCTCTCGTCAGCATTATTTAATATCTACCTAACTGAGATAGTGAACAAGAGCTTACATAATGAAGACGGTAATTCCGTAGAATTAGGATAATTATGTATAGGCCTATAAATTTGCAGATGGTGCGGTGATTGTTGCCGAGTCTAAAAAGAAAATTAATAAGCTGTTTAAAAACTTGAGAAATGGCTCTGAAGCATGTAAGATGACAATAATCATTAAAAAGAAACAAAAATCATGGTGATTGAAACAATGTTCGGCTAAATATAAAAGTAGGAGGGAAGAAAATGTGAGAAGTGACTACTTTTCGATGTCTCGGCAGTATAATAAGTTATGGCATGAAGTTCGAACATAAAAGCAAGAGTAGAAATGACGAAAGAAGCATTAAGGAGAAAGAAAAGTTTATTTTGTAGGTCCTTGAATAAGAGTTAAGGAACGACCAGGAGTATCGTCCAGGAGTTTAATATTGTCCCTAGTATTGTTTCACTTGCATCCGGAGCAACTTGCACCATGAGCAATGCTGTGTAAAAGAGAGAGCGGCAGACAACGGTAGCGGATTTAGATGGGAAACTACAGCAGCGGACGACCGCTACATTGTGAAACAGGTAAGAAGGAACCTACGTAAAACAGCGAGTGCAATTGCAAACTCATCTAAGAGGATTAAAAGTCGCCCAATACCACGCTCCATAGTGGAATGTCGACTACACGAAGGTGGTTCTTTTGCCCAACGACATTACGTTGTGTTTCGTTGACACAGCATCTTCAGCAACGTTTGCGGTGGCGCCAGGAACATCAGAACTGTGAGGTCGCCTTTTCTGTGAGCATAATCAGCCTAAGTAGTGATTCTGTATGTATACTCATCTGGTGAGAAGTGGAAACACGAATGAATGCAGGAACTTCGTCGAACGTGATTGATTTTGTTGTACAGGCGTTCTTGAATAAGGAGACATGCGCATACCTATTTCCAAATTTTTGATCATGATATATTCACGGTCTACGGTGTTCTGACTCTGTTCAGCTTTTCTACGTGCGTCTTTCCAGAGGTGCAGTTGGGCCTGTCTTCATCTTTGAGGATGATAATGCACGATTGCCCTGAACAGTGCAGGTGGCGAAGGTCTTGAAACAAGAGAATATTTTTAATGAATGGATTATCTTATCCGTTTCCCTAATCGACCTCGCGTGGGATGCTATATGGAAAAATCTTGCGGTACGTCCAAATGGAGTAAGGATCATCCAGCAATTGGTACCAGCGTTGGAGGAGAAATGGAACTGCTTTACACAAAAACTCATTACCAATAAAGGTGTGTGAGCAACATTGCACTATGTTACAGAGCATGCATCGTTCACTGTAGCGATCACACACCCTTCTAAGGACCACTTTACCCTTTTGTAATGTCATAGGGGGCCATCATGAGTCACAATGACTTTCGTGTAAGTTATGGTTTCTGCATAAGAGACCAATTGTTGTTCTAATCACCTGTTTGTTATTCTTGTTTTTTGTGTTGTATTGTAACACCACTTTTTATGAATGGTTCAAGTTTTACCGTTCTATGTCACTTGGGAGTGACACAGCACCCGAAACTTACTTTCATCCTTAGCATTTGGACACCAGTATAGCCTATATGAACATTTGCAATTACCCCCATTTGTTTTCGTCTTTTATATAGATTGCTCTGAATTCGAAGTCTTGCACGCAATTCATACACCTTAGTGAACCACCGTAGCCAGCGGCGGATTTAGACATTTTGCTGTCCTAAGCAATTTATAACCACTACACCTACCCCGCGAGAAACTATCCAGTAATAGAATCATCTCAGCATATCTTTGATAGTTTTACTTTACCCACAGATTGTTTTACAGTAGATTTATTTTTTCGTATGTAAGGATATGTGTATGGGTTTAGGTTTGTTGTTTTAGAATGATAATGAAATGTACCAAATCAAACAAAACGAAGAACGTTACAATAATAATTTAGAAAGAAGAATTGTTCAAAATGATGATTTTTTGCACTCCTTCTGATTTCTACGGCCATCGTCAGCCTGCCTTGTTTGCTTAGTCGGAAATCCGACGCTGACTCTGGCACCTTTTTTTCCCTTCTTGGCCAAATATAAAAAATAAGTGTTTAATTGTTTCAAATCAAAAGCCTACGTATCAAATTTAATTTCGGTAACCATAACCGATTTCGAAATATGATAATAATTGCTCTCCCCCTTTGAAAACCGAATCTCCAGAATTCCTTCCTTAGTGGTACCTTACGTCACAAATCCTGTGTATTGTCAAAATTTCAAGTTTCTAGCTTAAGCAGTTAGACCTTATGCATCGATCAGTCAGGCAGGACTTATATCTTATGTACAGAGGTAAATGCCAATTTGATATTGAAAATAATTATATATTTTAAGCTGTCCAGGATACATTACAGGATATACTGTGCGAACAGTGGTTAATGGTTTGCGGAGGGGAGCATGGTTTCCACCCACGAACTAGCTAAGTCCAGTCAGCAATCGAGTAGCAGTGTCATCAAACTGTAAATGTCCTTCATAACAATTCCAACCTTAAAGTCTGGAACAGCATTCTTCTACGTTTGTGACATCATGCTTACGCTAACAATTTTTCTTCCTTTTCTTTAATGTTCACAATGCCACCTGCAAAGTCAATCTGCAAAGCGTATTCGTAGTACTATGGAAAATCGCTATTACATTTTCATTTAATTCTTTAAAAGGTTTCGTGTTTAGCCGGGATAAATGTTTGCACACTTAACATCTACGTAATTGTAAATATTAGTTCATTACTTAAGTAAAACAAACACTTGATTCTTGAGTTTTGTGAAATGTCCTTGGAAAAGATTTTTTTTTTAATGTATGCATTGTACTCATTAAGATTTGTAAACCAACGAAACTGTCTTATAAGAAATACTTACAAATTAGTGCGTTGCAGAATTGTCTGCGTTAGTTCCTGTTTTCATGATTTATTATTCTACACACTTTTTAGCTCACAGTATTTATATTAAGCTCTCTGCACAGTTAATTTTGAAAGCAAAATTTACATTGCTTACGGCAAGGACGAATACATCCTCTTCCAGCACATTGAACTTTGGTTTTCGTACCTTGCAAAGTTCTAAACCAGAAGTACCATGTCATTTAATACAGTTTTGCTTCACACATTTCGTTGATAAAGCACTTTAGTGGCGCTGTTAAGTAATTCGGACATGGAAGATGTAGAATGTATGCAATTATGCAGTACAATAAATTTACAATGGCTCAAAAAAGTATTTATTCACCTACAGTTTTTGATCTATGTGTTTATAGAAAGAAAATATGAGGAACAATGCTACATTCCTATAAACATACTCATAATTTACTATGTTTACCCATAAAACGTTTCATCAATACTCAAAATGTACTTTACAAACTTATATAAAGTGTTTCTTCAGTTCAAAGAGAAAAAAACAGTAGTTATACAGAAATAGAAAGAACAAACTGTTCTACTATCAAGTAACAAATCAATGATTTAATATTTCATGTGCAGACCTTTAGTACCTATACATTATGGCTTCGATAAGCCTCTAGGGATGCGCACGAGACGAGTCGAGACGGGATTTTCCTGACAAAATTCGAGTCGAGACACGGCTCTTCCAATAGAGAAATATACATTTTTCGAGTCGAGACATTACTTTTACAGCACATTTTCGAGACGAGACAGTCACAAATCTTGTCTCGTGCACATCCCTATACGCCTCGGCAGATACCGAATCAATGTTTTCAACATTTTCTTGGTAAATTTTCAACAATTCTTCCGAAAGAAGGGTATGCAGTCCTTCCTTGCTCGAGTTCGGTATTTCTGTACTTGTTTGTCCCATAATAGAATTTACATCTTAGATTTATGATGGAGTTAGAAGCAGATGTGAAGCGTTACACAATAGGCATTTTCTAATTTTCATGGTAGTATGTTTTGTGTTTGGAACTGTCTTGTTGGAACTGAAAGACCCCTTCTAGACCTAACTTCTAAACTTTTCTTATTAATTTATAACACAACACACTAATTTAGTGATTGGCATCTACATGTATATTACATTCAATAAATGCTAATTTACTTACCCTAGACGGTAGCTTGCATCCTCAAATCATTACACATTCTCCTCTCTGTTTTATTGTAGGGATGAAGGGGCACAATGGCTCAGTGGTAGAGCGTTTACCTCTGGTGCTTGGATCCCTGGTTCGGTCTCCGGATAAGTAAATTTGTGGTGGACAATATCGTGTCTGTCATTCACTTACCTTAATCATCCGTCTCTCTTAGCCTAACGGGCATAATCGTGGGACGTTAAACTGAAAGATTTCATTTCATTTATTTTTTATTTTATTATATATATATATTTTAGATATGATGTGTTTAGTTTGCAGTTAAGTGTTAGGTTTTCGCAACACTCACCTTTTGCCGTCAAATCCGAATATATTAAACTTTGACTCATCTGAAAATATAGCAAGGTTCCAAATTTTATTAGGTTTCTCACAGTACTTGTTAGCAAAATATAGGCACTTTTGTCAGTTTACTTCTGAAATTTATGTTTCTGACTTTCCTAGCATGGAAATAGGTACTATAAAGTGCATTTCATATTGTTTGAGGATTCACAGTATGTGTATGTGTGGAGGTTGTTGCAATTTCTTCAACCAACGACACAGTACGACAAAGCACAATGTTTCTTGCATGCTAAATTAACATGTTTCCTTTACTTGTGGCGTGTAAGCACCTGTGGGCTTCGGAAACTTCGTGTATTTTCTGTTGTTCCAATTTCTTTGTACTGCTTGATTACAGAATTGACAATACCCAGGCTAATAGAGAGGGTTTCTGCGATTGTACGATAACTATTGCATTAATTATAAGGAGATACAATTCCACCACGTTGCGTCAGGGAAAGTTCACTTTTCTTACGTTTAATATTAACCACGAATACTTACTACCAAATCAGAGGGACAACTGACATGCAAGAAAATGTTTTGGCAGATAGAAGTGCTGAAGGTAGACAGTACACGAGTTCAGATCAACAAATAAGGTAACAGTCCCGCTGTGTGGATATTATTTTGACGGTCATACTTACACAATTCAAATTGTATGCTCGTTCTTACTGCATATGTGTGTTTGGTTTTCTTTCCGAGTGACACTTCTGGTTTTATGGTCTCATATACATATATAAGCTACGAATAAAGATAACAATATACGGAAACTTTTTTGAGTTACTGTATATGACTTCTTTTTTCTGTGTGTGTTTTGTCAGTTAAACCAGGAACTTCAACATCCTTTTTGTCTTTTCCGTTTCCTCTCCATTTCTCTTCAGAAAGTTGATCGCTAAGGGTTTTATTCCTCCGGCGTATGACAAGTTAATGTCTTAGAGGCAGTTAAACCTACAATTGAAAATATAATTAATATACTTTAAAAATTGAAAAATATTGCCATTATAGATTACGATTGTATACTGTCATTGGAAATCGAAAGTTTAAGTTATGAAACTTTCTAGTCAAGTTGAAAGCCGTCAACGCAGAGTATGTCGTTCAAATTTATTCATATACTGTCTTGTATTTTCATATTTATCACAGTTACTTTCTTCCTTTTTATATATACTCTTAATTATTTTATATCTTGTTTCTTTTCTAAATAAGACCACATATTTCACTGTAGAACTTAGATTTACTCTCATTTACAACCATTTTTATTTAACAATTTCTAGAGCTCTCCTCTTATGATGACACTTCTCTTCATTTTCGTGCAGAATCTGTTTTTGTACCGAGCGAGATATTGTGATCCGTTATCATGAAACTGATACAGTTACTGAAATTAATGGTACATTGCTTACCATTGAGTGATCTGTAATTACCTTAATATATGTAGATTCGTCACTATCCAGTATAACGATAAAACGTCAGCAACTAATAACACAATCGGCGCAAATCTGTCTTCAACATTGCAGGGGGGGGGGGACGGGTAAGACGTTCCCATAATCTTTTTTCTTTTTAATCAATGTTCAAAATATTTATGAAGTTGAAAAACAGTGCTATGGAGGATCGGGGGAGTAGAGTTGTCTTCAACATTGGGAGGCGGGCAGATTTAAGGGTTATTCTTGGGAGGGGGGACACGAGACTCATATTATGGTAGAAAAATCTGATTTCGGAGGTGAACCTGTTGTATTTTATGCTATATGTCAGGTGATGTAAATAAAGTGGCAGTCGGACACAAATCATCACATTTCTCCCCAGAAAAATACATTTCAAACTGGATTATTTGTTGGGGAAATCCCCTCCAGTACCAAGATTGGAGGACACGACCCCCTCATCCTTCCGGGATTTACGCCAGTGAATAACACCCAATAACTTTGTTCTTGTATTAACTGAAATAATATTTCTACAAAATTTACCAACAATGACATTTGTCTAGATATTTTGATTGCTTGTTTAAGTTTTAAATTCTACGATCGTGATGCTGGGTTAAATTAAGGAAAAATAGTAATATGTTCCGTTTTTACTATTCCTAAAGCGCTCTTTGATAATGGACATTATCGGTCATTTTCGATAATTTTCAAATGTCTCTCCTCATCCTTTCAAATGTCCCCCTCCCTTAAATTACATGTCAAAGTGATATGACAAAAACTATCTTATCTTCGAACTTCACCTAGGTTGATGAAAAATTTGATCGAGGTCGGACAGGTAATTGAAAATTTGATCATCTCCTTCTCCCCTCCCCTATGTTGCATCGTCAAAGTTAAATAATAAAAATTATCCCAGGCACGAATATCATGTATGTTGAAAATTTGGTCGAGATCAGTTAAATAATAATTATTATCCCAGGCCTGAATGTCATGTATGTTGAAAGTTTGATTTATTTCTTTTGCATAAGTGAGATTGATTGTATATTTCTGACCCTCTATTCAGTATACAGTAGTAGCAACGATGCACTTTAAGAAAATGTTGACCCTTGTAAAAAGAAATGAAACAAAGGAAACTAATGGAAGCATTTTCTTTTAATCATGTCTAACGGACATTAAATGTAGCAACAGAACCTTAATTGTCTTACGAAACGTTTGTTTTTGATAAATGTCGAAAAAGTTGGTAGTGTTAAATTAGCTTGTACAAGTTTCGAATATATACAGTGGTATTTCATAGTGCACGATATTGTATACGGGGAATGAGGGGGACAGGTACCCCTCAATCTTGGAACTGGGGGGGACTGTCCCCCCAATAATCTGATTTGAAATGTGTTTTTGGAGAGAAAGATTATTTCTCTTCGAGTGCCACTTCATCTATATCGCCTGATTTATAATATACAACAGGTTCACCTCAGAAATCAGATTCATCTACCATAATATGAGTCATCCCAACCAGAATAAACCTCAAATTTGCCTACCTCCCAATGTTGAAGACAAATTTGCTCCGTTGTATATATATATATATAACCCTCGCACTACCAATCGGGGAGTTACTTTTTGCCCACATGTTATACTTTTTGCATTATATTCACTAGTAATATGATTAATTTTCAGAACATTTTAGTTATTGTCCCTATGCTTTCCTGAAACATATACTAATCATATCGCAAATTGACATCTTTTTATGTTGCGGACACAAAGTATCCCTCATTGGTAGGACATTTTATTATTGTGGCGATCTGGCTTTTACAGATAGCAGTATTACATGTGGGACTATACAAACATATATATTCTAATTCGTGTAGTTAGTAATACCTATTTAATAAAATTTACGTTTCTTCATGTAGATTACAGAATGTTAACTTAATGTGTGTATATAGAGGGGGATAATAGAATTATGTAGATGCAAAATACTTAAACATTCAAGAGCAGACATGATGAATTACTGATGTTACTATTTCATGAACTATAACATGGTTGGCTCAAGCCACCTAACTTCTACCGGGCCCCCTCTACATGTTTAAGCTGGTCACGGCCCTGGTCCCCCTTCCTCTTCCCTACATTGTGCAGTCAAAGTAAAATAATAAAAATACTCCAGGTCTGAACCTTATCTATGTTGAAAGTTTGACCAAGATTGGTCGAGTGATTCAAGAGTTATTAAGTTTTATTCATTTCATATATTTACCCTCCTCTCCTCTCCTCCCAAAAGGTCTACCATCAAAATGAAATAATAATAAAAAAAACTTTACCTATGTTGAAAATTTGATTGAGGTCGATCGGGTGGTTCAAGAGTTATTAACTCACGAACATCGTCACTTTTATTTTTATATCTATTGATTTTTGTATATCTCCCCCTCCTCCCCATCCCCTACGTTGTTCCGTCAAATGAAATGGTAAAATCCATTCCAGGCACGAACGTCATCTATGTTGAAAATTTGATCGAGATTGGTGGTTTGGTTTAAGAGTTATTAAGTTTTATTTATTATAATTTATAATTTCCCCTCCTCCCCCTTCCCTAAGTTCTACCGTTAAAAGTGGATAGCTAAAAGCACTCCCAGGCCAGAACTGCATCTACGTCAAAAATTTGATCAAGATCGGTCGGGTGGTTCAAGAGATTAAGAGTCACAAACAGTCACTTTCAATTTGGATCTGAAGTTTTTTGTTCACAGACACCGCTATTAATACAGGGTGACAAGAAATAACCCGTACGAATGTTTGCTACCATACATTTATTAAACCGAAAGATTTTAGCAAAACAACATGAAATACCAAGATCATGGGTATTTAGGAACAATATGTTCAGCCGGTTTTAAAGTGGCCACCGTTGGCGGCGCGGCGTCCAAACGTACTTAGAAATGTTCGGCGATGGACCGCAAGTCGTCGGGCGACAATCGGTTCCACTCAGGACGCAGCGATTGCTTCAGCGACTCCAAACTTTTGTGGCGTTTTGTGCATGCCCTGGCCTACAAAATCGATTATATACCGTAGCCCATGGGGTTGAGATCTGAGGAGTAAGGTGGCTATTCCGCAGACGAGATGAAGCCCGGAAACTGGGTTCTGCACCAATCTTGCGGCCGTTTCGCCCTGTGGACCGGAGCAGAGTCCTGTTGGAAAGTACATTCCGTATCACCGAAGTGCCGTTTGGCTCACAGAACTACAACGGTCTCGAGAATGTCGCAACAATATACGTCGTGGTTGATCTTGACCGCATGATCCACGAGCATCAGGGCGGTCTTACCACTTGCGTAAATTTCGCCCCAGCCCATGACGACTGTGGATTTTGGCTGTGTTCGACGATGGCTAGCTGCCAGGAACCTCTACGGACCAGATCCTGTCATGTTGGTGGTTGTGCGCCTGCTCCACGGTGAAAAGCTTCTCGTCGGTGAAGAGAATGCATTCTCATCGCAGATCTGCGGCCCGGTACTTGAGAAGGTAGCATCGTTCGAGTCGCACGCGCTTGTTTTCATCAGTAAGCAGATGAACTTTTTGAAGCTTGTACGCCTTGAAGTTGAGCCCCCTTTTAGCCATTTGCCGCACTGATTCGCAGTTGATCCCGGTATCACATCGGATTTCGTTGCACTCTATTTTGATCATCTTGTGGTTCTTGGACGTGTTGACGGTGTGGTTTCTTCCTGTTTCGGGACGGTCGACTTCATGGTCGATCTCCTGGAACTGAGTTTGAGACAGTCGCTTTTGGAACACCAGGCAAACGAACAATTTCACATTGACACTTTCCTTGACAAAACAGTTCCAATATTGCCCTGCGTGTAGTTGACATTGTGAAACAAGAAAGATATTCCTCGTTAGGAAGCCGAAAAAGCATGTACAAGCTCACAAGTATCCAACAAAACTATACTTATTTTGCTACAGGACACTACATTCCTGGTAGAATATGTGAAACTTTGTACGGGTTATTTCTTGTCACCCTGTATATAGATTATATTAATTTCAATAGGAAAAGTAATCTCGGTTCGCGAACAGAGTTATGCAATTGATTAATTCATGACTAGAGAATCCACTGTACATAGTTATCAAAACGATTTTCATATAGCACAGAAAGCTGGCAGTGGATATCCCTGGTTCAAACGCAGAATATGTAATTTTGTATGGAGAATATTTTGTCCGTAGGTTTACTCGTGGTTCTTCTGTTTTCTCCCATATTCTCATTTCACCAATTTTTTCTAATCTTTTCTTTCCTAAATCATCCGTATCCTTTAGTAAATTGGTCATAACGGTGATACAGAAAGGCAAGGATTTCGTTTCATTAATTTCCATCACTCATGTTCCGCAACATATAATCTTTCTGAATTAGTAATACTGAACTTTCATGTACTGCGACTGTATTGTTAATGCAAAATAGCAGAGTTTTCCGTTTTTCAGGGGGAGGATTGTCATTGCGTCGTTAGTTGGAGCAAGTTTATCAAAGGTAGGCAGTGTATTAGATATATTGAGGGCGACAATTCTAAGTAAAACGATGGTGACGGCATACAGAACTCGTGTTAAGTCATCATTGGAAAAGGAAATGAACAGTGGATAAAAAACGAAACCTAGATGAGAAGATTGCCGAACGTTGAAGAGAATTAATAGAGAAAACTTATAGTTAACATGGCGTAGTTGATTGCACAAATTCAGTATGTAGAACGATATTTTTCTACAACCCAAATATACAACCCAAAAATACAATCCAAATATCAGATTGGTGGATAATTTCAAGAATTTCTGTCCAATTGCGGGCCTATTTTTTCGTATAGCATTAAAGTGTATAATTTCAATATTCATCCATTTGAAATGCCCATATACAGGACTTACATTAAAATAATGTATAAATAAAGATATTATTCCATAAAATATAATTCCTACTAGGTTATTCAAAGCTTCCACATTAATTTTGGTTTGAATAAGGAACAAATGACTATACTACATGGACCGAAGAATATATATTAAAATATTTACAGTGTACAGTACGTTCAAAAATATTGGGCCCCTCCAAACAAAAATGTCATTACCCTGACTGTAATGATACATTACACTCTTAGCCTAAAGAATGTAATTGTGGGACGCACATTTTCCATTATTTTCCTGATCTTGGAAAAAGCAGTAGAAAACCGGGTCCGTCTTTACCGACCCTTTACTACACTATTGATGTCCCATCACTAATCCTGGGGGAGGGAAGAGGGGCGAGGACCTAACCCGACGCTTGTTTGTACCCTCGTATTTGTACTTAAATCTTCATTAATATTGTGTTTTACAATTTCTGGCAACAAGACACACACACATGAGCGGCCCACCACCACCACCACAAAAGTTATGCAGAAATCGGAGCAAGTGATTCAGATGGTGATCTAGTATGATTTGAGTGTGTAATATCTTGTATCATATCTTCCAGGCTGAAGAGGCACACCATATTCTCTGCAGTAGCACCTGGTTTCACTGATAGTTTCCTTCCTGATACTCTCTGCACTGTCTTGTGGGGATTTTCTAAGTTTTTATGGGAGGAAACAACAAAATATGTTCTTTCGTTTGCCATCAAGTTGAAATGCGGGTCTTATGATGGCGCTTCCTTGGAAGGTCTGTCAATATTCAAATCTGACGAGGTCATATATCTGAATCTGAACGTATTAATATGATGTGTTAGTGTTCTCAATTTTGTTAATGAATAAGAGCTGGCGAGCTCTAGTCTAGGAAGCTTGAATTTCACCAATACTAATATGATCAATATGACAGCCAATGAGCCAATATCCTGACCAAACATTACATAGTTAAATATTGACATATGACTGGTTCTAGTCCTTAGCCCAAGAGTTAAGGTTCAGTTTTCCTTCTGAAAAAGTATACAAGACAATACAAGGTATTCGGAAATTTGTGAAATGATTCTTCGCACACGAAAACCTTAAAAATAATTATGGACCAACGTAGATGCATAAATGCGTCATTTCGAAGTTATAGTCCGCCGAAAAGTGGTCTAAATTACACAATAAAGAGTCGTAGCTCGAGAACCAAATAGTCTAGGTTTAAAGTGGGGTAAAGAGTCAATGGTTATTTTAAATCATATATTTCATTAATATATCAATGGAGCAGGGACGAAGACGAGGTTAGCTTCGAACCATAGGACCATGAAGTCTTCTAGAGACGAGAAATGATGTACTAGGAACTGCAAACTGACATAATTTCATATCTACTGGTACATTAATTGAATCTACTACTCCAAATAGCTACTATGTTCTTTTACCTCATAGTAGAATGCGCAAGGGGACTTGAGGGATTTTAACACTTCTTATGCAAGATATTACGGAAACATTTACTATATTGAGATATCAATATAGAAATCACAGGGTAATGAAAGGATATGCAATTGAGTGACTACTTGAAGCGACCTTGATAAATTTATTTGTACGCCATTGTTTTACCCACTTTGATCTGATATGTTTCACGTTCAAGTTATGACTTTTTAAGAAAAAAAAATGAGCAATTTTGGCTGGCTATAATTCCGAAATGACATATTTCTGAACTCATGTTGGGTTATAACGTTTCTTCATGTTTTCATCTCATTTCATTTGCCATTTCCCAAAGTCTGTTGGAGTTGTTCCCTAACATCCTGTATATGAAAATACGCTAATAATTTTCTGTGTACGTTACAACGAGATACTTTGTATAAAATTGATAATTACTTGTATTTTTGGGCAGAAAGTGCTTCTACATAAGCACTATACCAGATATGTTAATTTAATAATGACAAAAGAAGAATGTTTTTAATATATGTAAGAAATATGCATTATAGTATAATTAGTTGCTATGTAGTTGTTTATGGATACCTAATCAACATGTATGTTTGCAAGACAGTTTGAGTGAAAATACGTTAAAAGAGTATCAACTAATAAACCATTTAATACCGATCATCGACTTGTAATTTCGATAGAAAAGGTGAGAATAATAGTATATATAATTATTGAAGATATTTTTATGTGTAAACAATTACTACCACTCAAGATTTACTTATATCATTAGCCGAACCAGGTTGACGACTACCTTTGGTGAGTCGTTGTAAAAAGTTTGGTTTACCTCACCCGGGACTCTTGTAAATTCATATCCCGAAGTAAAGTAAGGGTGAATTTACTTCTGTAATAAGGTTAATGACTACAAACTTGACAAGACTTAGAAGTGGTAGAATAATCACGAGAAAAATGAACGGTGAGGCAATGGAGAAAGGAACCAGTGATAGTGATAACGGTGAACGAAGTGTAGCACTAGGAATGACATTAGAAGACCGAATTTTATTAGTCTTACAGCGGCAAGAACAAAGCCGAAAAGACGATATGGAAGCCATGAAGCAGGAATTAAAACAGACGATGGAGCAGAAGTCCGAGGAATCCAACAGACAATATGAGGAATTAAGTAGACGAATGGAGCAGAAGTCAGAAGAGACGAAACAATTTATTATTCAGGCAATGAATGACATCACCTCGCAGTTTGATGAAAAGTTAAAAAGAATATCTGAGGATTGCCAGGATAATCAAAAACATCTAATCCAAGAAGTCAGTGGTGTAAAAAGGGATTTGGAAGTAATAGAATCTTCTGTACAGCAACAAAAGATTCAGGTCACGGATAACTCCAACCAGATACGTGTGAATACACAGTTGATAGCTACCTTACAAGAGAAAATCAGGACACTACAGATCAAGGACAACACATACCACAACAACATGGATAATGATCGTGTAGAATTCCCTTGTTCACAAGAGATGACTTCGCCTTCACCCGTAACTGATGAGGACATTATTTTGGAAGAAATTCATCCGAGGAGTACAGACGGGCGGAAAAGAGATGGTGCAACTACACATCACGCCATAGGTAGGAATTGTCATTCAACAAGAACACGGAATGATAAAAGGAAGGTAAAGTTAAGCGTAAAGATGAGTGAAATACGTGCTATGAGTAAGTTCAGTGGTAAATGTAATGAGAATGCTACTTCTTTCCTAGAAAAATTTCAGGACGAGTGCAATATAATGTGTATAGATAGATCACAATATATGAAACTAATCCCTCATTTATTACTCCCACCATGTTCTTTATGGTTTAAAGCAGTACGAGATCACGTTAGTACGTATGAGGAATTCAAAGCAGCGCTAATCGCAAATTACGAAAATGACTTTTTGCTTGCAAATAGAGATGCCACGATTAGAAACCAACATTTCAATCCTCGTTTGCACAAATCTATTGTCGAGTTTGTTGTAAATACATACAACGAATTAAAAGTCGTAAATCCATTGCAATCGGAATCTAGAATCATAGCATCAATTCGAAATTTGTTACCGTTTAAGTTACAACAGATCCTGTTTTCTACCCAGTGTATGAGTTTTAACCATTTATTAATGCTTGTTCAATGTTATGAAACTCAATACCATGCTCTGAATCAACAAGCAGGAATAGGCAAAAGTAAAAATAATTCAGATCATTTTGTACCTGTTCGGAATCTAAATATCCGTAGGGTGAACGATACGGAACACAACCTAAACCGAGTAAATTCAAGCAATCAGAACGAGCAAAATAGGCAGAGCTATGTAGGGAATCCGCCTAACCTAATTAGTCGTGGCAATCCTTATGTAAGACCATATACCCAAAATAGGTTCAGAAATAGACGAAATACATGGCGAAATTCCAGGAATACAGTAAACTACGTGGATAGACGTAATCGGGGGTTAAGAGATGGCACTTCGCATCAAAATCCAGATATTGATGCAATTCCTGTACAGAACAGTAATACGGGACATAATCATGATTGTGCTGTACAATGCACTTTATTGGAACCATACACGAGTATGCATTTAAACTAATTGCAGCTGATGTGGTAGGGGTTAAACCCATATCAGCTATAGATTCTCATGAACATTTATCTTCAAATTTATGCGATAACGTCAAACTCATGTCAGCTATTGATTCTTATGAACATTTATCTTCCAACTTACATGTTCATGTTAATGATGAAAACGACCTTTTACATGACGTATCTGTAAATAATTATTCGGAAATAGCAGTTAATAGATGTCAGTACCAATTTATGTCTGTAGTAAATCGTTATTGGTCCAAAGATGATACTGTCAATGATGGTTTTGATGTTGAAGAAAATTTTGTATTTTTAAAATCATACAGTACAGCTAAAATACCTGTCAAAATCAATGGGTTAAACACAGAAGCTTTACTTGACACAGGAGCAAACGCCTCTTTATTATCATATTCGCTATGGAAAGCAATTACTAGCAATTATTCGAATCCTAAGTTACAAAAGGCTGCGAATCTTATTATAGTTGATTTTACCGGTAAACATAAAAAGAGAGTAGCTGGAATTACTCGTGTGACAATAGCTATTCAAGGTTTTGAAATATCAATCCCTATTCTAGTAATAAAGGAACTGAATGAAAAATTAATTATGGGTTTAGATTTATTATCTCAATTATTCCAAAATTAGATGATATTGCTTGTCAATATAATAATGTTCCTTATGTATTGAATAATGTTTCTGTTAGTTCAGAAAGTGGTAAATTAAATGATCAACGAACGAAAGACACACAAAATTTGATGGATTCAAAAGACGATGTATTGTTTTCTGAGCGTGTTAAGTCACTCGAAAGTAGTCTTGATTTTACAGATAATACAGTAAAAGCTGACTTTAAGGATATCCTATACAAACATAAAAATGTCTTTTCAGAACGTCCTGGGCGTTGCAAGGATTTTGTTTATTCTTTTAAGGTTAAAACAGACAAACCCATTGTAACCAAGCCTTATATAATTCCATATAGATACAGGGAAAATGTACGTCAGCAAATTACAGATATGTTAAGAGATGGGATCATTAGGCCTTCACGAAGCATTCACCTTAATCCATTACATGTAGTTCCAAAGAAAAATGGTTCTCTACGTGTGGTTTTAGATTTGAGACGCACAAATTGTCATATTGATCTGGAACAAGTGAGGTATCCTCCAGTGGAAGAAATACTAGCCTCTTTACAAGGGAATGCAGTCTTCGGAAATTTAGATCTAGTAATGGCATATAATCAGGTCGAACTGCATGAAGATTCGAAACCGTACACAGCATTTAGTTTTGAAGGTCACTTATACGAATACAACCGTGTAGTCTTTGGGCTTATCAATGGTAGTGCGGCGTTAGCATCCTGCTTAAATAAAGTCTTGGGTCAAGACTTACGCAGCAACGTGATAACGTACGCCGATGACATCTTGATCATGGGAAAAAATCCGCATGAATATTTGAAGTATTTAGATATAGTTTTAGACAGATTGGAAAGTTCGGGCCTTACTATCAACCTACAGAAATCAAAATTTCTGCAGAATTCTATAGAATTTCTTGGATACCAAATTGATGCCTCTGGTTTACAATTCAGTCAATCTAAAGTACAAGCCATAGAAGATCTGCCTGCCCCATTAAATGTGAAACAGACACGGGAAGTATTAGGGCTCTTCAATTGGTTTCGCAAAGCCATCCCGCGATTTGCTGAGATAGCCCAGCCTTTATTTATGATTATAAAGAAAGGAGTACCATGGCAATGGGGTCCGATTCAAGAACACAGTTTTAATAAGTTGAAGGAGTGCGTGAAACGAAACATCCATTTGAATCACCCTCGATATGACGTTCCTTTCTATGTTCAGTGTGACGGTTCTCAACTTGGAATCTCTGCAGTACTCTGGCAACCTAATCCAACCATTCAGGAACCGGCCGTTATTCATTGCGCTAGCTGTACTTTAAAGAAAGCTGAGAAAGGATACACCACGACAGAAATCGAACTTTTGGCTGTACGTTTTGCGATACAAAAATTTGCTCCATATCTCAGCGGATGTCATTTCATAGTACTTACCGACCATAATTCATTGCGATACCTTAACAGCATACAGGGATATAATAACAGACTACTTCGTTGGTCGTTAGAGCTTCAAGCTTATGATTTTGAAGTACAACACATTAAAGGGGAGATAATGGACCCGTAGATACCTTATCACGTCTGTTTCCTTGAGAAGAACAACATATCTTGTCCATCAACGAATTTAAGGTCTTACAGGATGAAATAGCTACCATTTCAATAGAAGATCTACGAGAACATCAAATGAATTATCATGAATATAAACAAATCATGGAACATTTGTCTTCATGCAGTGAGGGATGTAATTGTCCCAAACATTGGAATTCCAGATTTAAATTATCCAACGGAATTCTACTTATTAAAGATTTTAAATTCAAATCTAGAAACAAAATTTGCATTCCACCTACGCTGACAACACGCATATTAAAGGCCTATCATGACGATTTAGGTCATTTTGGTTATGTAAAGGTATGTGCCTTGATTAATAAATCCTTTTATTGGAGAGGAATGAGAGCTCAAATCAAAAATCATATCAAGGACTGTATTGAGTGCATGCGAATTAAACATAACTACCAGGCTGTACAAAAACCTATGCTCTCAATAACGCCAGAGAGACCACATTCGTTTCTGTCTATCGATCTATATGGACCTTTACCAAGAGCAGCTACTGGAGAAACTTATCTACTTACAACCATGGATATCTTTTCACGTTATGTAGTAGCTTATCCTCTGCGTAGAGCAACTTCCGCTGCTATCATAAATAAAATCTTGAACGTATATATTCCACATTGTGGCCCTATAGAACACATATTATGTGATAATGGTTCACAGTTCAAAAGTGATGTGTTTATCAAAGCTATGAACAAGGCTAACATTAAAATTCATTTTGTAACTCCGTACCATCCTAGTAGCTCTGTTGTAGAAAATGTGCATCGCAATTTTGGTATGTTGTTTCGACACTTTTGTAAAGATAAACATGCCGAATGGATCAAGCATGTCAGTCAAATCACGTACCTTTTGAATCATTCTATATCAGACACTTTAGGCGTGTCTCCTGCTAATGTACATAACGGTTCTGATTTGATTTTCCCTGTGGAACGACATTTTGATGTCAAGTTAGAAGGTTCAACAATCGTAGATTCTTCCAATTTAGTGAATATGGTAAAAATCCGAAGACATAACAAATTTTTGAAACGTAATTCTCAAGTAGAGTCTTTGCAAGAAGGAAAATATCGGATCAAGGTCAATGACTTAGTTTTTGTTAAACAACATCCACAAAGTAATATGTTGTTAAAGAAGATTTACAAATTTTGTGACATTTTCTCAGGTCCTTATTTATGTTTTAAGGAAATAAACCCTAAAGTTTTTGAATTGTTGAACGCTAAAACGGGTACGTCAATTGGACTTCGTAATATAGATGAGTTGAAGGTTTGGAAACCTACCCAGTATACAAAAGAAAAATGGATGCGTCTAGTGAAAAAGTTAGTCGCGCCTGACATTCTTGCTCAAATACATAAGAATGAAGGAGACTAAGAAAAAAAATATAAAAGGGTATCTTCTGTTTGTGTAGAAATAGATTTATTTTCTTCCTTTTGTTCGCTCGAACGTAGATTGCGTTTAATTCTTGATTTTTATTCAATTTAATTTTCTTTGATTTTCATTAACCAACGATAATTTTCCAATGATTTTAATTCTTTCTTATTAATGTGAAGGATTATAATTTAATTCATGATTGATTAAACACAAAAATTGTTTACATTATATTAATTTGTGTTGAAACTTTATTGTCAAAAATAAGTATTAATGGAATAAAAGATTTAGTATAAATGTATTCATGTAAAGGAAACTAAATAATGTTATATATACATACGAGGGTCGATCAAAATGTATAGGACATAATTAATGGAATATTGTTCTTATGAACGGACCAGTGGTTCTTAAATATAAAAACCAAGCTCCCTTGTAACTTTTATATTCAGTCCCATCGTCGGGCGACATTTTTATACGAGATACTTTGTATAAAATTGATAATTACTTGTATTTTTGGGCAGGAAGTGCTTCTACATAAGCACTATACCAGATATAATGTTAATTTAATAATAACAAAAGAAGAATGTTTTTAATATATGTAAGAAATATACATTATAGTATAATTAGTTGCTATGTAGTTGTTTATGGATACCTAATCAACATGTATGTTTGCAAGACAGTTTGAGTGAAAATACGTTAAAAGAGTATCAACTAATAAACCATTTAATACCGATCATCGACTTGTAATTTCGATAGAAAAGGTGAGAATAATAGTATATATAATTATTGAAGATATTTTTATGTGTAAACAATTACTACCACTCAAGATTTAGTTATATCATTAGCCGAACCAGGTTGACGACTACCTTTGGTGAGTCATTGTAACGTTTTTATGAATTGCTTCCTATTTAGAAAATATATTTTCCAAAATGATTTGTTTATATTATCATAATATGATAACAATTTATACTGTAATATGCATTACGTAATTTACATTTCGATTTTTTTTTTTTGAACATCATGAACAGAAGGAAATTCATAATTTTAATGATATGCTTGATGACAGCGATTATCTGGGATTCATTCTTTAAGTTAGAAAAAAAAATGTTGCATGATGTTATTTTACTTAGTTTCTTTTGCTGCTCTTTCCTTGTTGAAATATGTCGTTTTATTTGAGGTGACTAATTTTAACAGTAACGTTTAGTTTTATTGCAAAAGTGGAAGCGTCCTGAAGGACGTTCAAATGACAAATTAGGAATTCCCATATGTTATTAAAGGGTTGTACTGAGATACTACCATGATGTCATTTGGATGCACATGCTAAACTAAACCATCCTTAAAGGAAATTTCACACATTTTCATTTTATATCAAGGACTAATGTACTCTTTGACTCGATGTATAACTGTGTAAAAGTAAAGCGTAATTGTTTCGGTTCCTTATGTGATTTAGTTACACAACAAGAAGATTTATAACGAAATAGCGGGTACATCGATTTTTTGAATAGACCATGTTTTCATAACTGATTTTTTTCCCCAAAACTGAAAAATTTGGAAACATTTTAGTTTTTTATATATAAAATTTTACTTATTTATTTAATGAAAAATTTAAATATCACTTCGGTTCGTTTTAGGCATATTAAAAATCATTACATTTTAGAACTTTTCTGTATTCAATTGGTTATTTGTTCCCATATTTGCTTTGATAGTAAATTGTGGAGCGTTGGTCTATCTATACACGAAAATTTATATAGCTACCAGGAAAAGAAATACATGATTCGTTCATAGGTAAGTATATTTAAAATGAGATTTTACGTTGTTTTTGTGATTACTGATTGAATGTAATCAGAAATTCTTATTGTTAATCAATTGGGGTCAGAGTTATGGAATATTGATGTATGCTTTTTCACGAATGCTTATTAGAAATGTTTTAGTTATTTATCTTCCTTTCAATACATTATTACCATACATATTTAACTTTATTTAATTATTAATGTCTGAAAATAAATAGTTGTATTTTTAAAAAATGTAAAGAGAAGGTGTTTCAGTGATCTGTAAAAGGAGCTGTAAAATTAATCAGGATGATGTCTTTGAGAATTAAAACTAAAATCTCCAGATAAACGTCTTACTGTATATTCAACAGTTTGTAAGAATTATTCGATACTGACTATGAAAGTATCACAATCTTATTAATACAGTAGGACGTCGATAATCTGAACGTCAAAAATTCAAAACGTCCAAAATCTGAACGCGGTACCTAGAAGCTTTTTACGTTTTGTGTTAGCGCTAGCGATAAACACACAATAGGGTTGGTTGTCCGTCGGCGTTGCGTGTTTTTACAAAAGCTCATTCACATGTAATTGTTTATCGTACATATTTTTGATTTTATTTTCTCTTAGGCCTATGCAAATTAAGTTTTAAGTGTAAGTTACAAGAACAGTGTAATTTATTGTACGAGCAAGTTCTTCAGAAACATTAAATATAAGTAGGCTTACGTAGATATTGTAATTACTGTATGTACTGTATAAACGCTGTAGCGATAAAAGAGCATACCGTACAGTATATTTAAGCCTAAACGGCATTTTCTTGGTCATTTTCGAAAATCCGAACTACCTGTGGTCCCAATTATTTCAAATTTTCGACTTCCTACTGTACTTATACTTTTGAAGTTGGTTTTCTAGTTCCAGAGGAGCCACCAAGATCACTTGGTGTAGAGTCTGGTAAGTATGGATGTAGTTGTGTCATTTAAATCATTTAACAATTAGTTCTATGATTTATATCGTGAGTTGGCTTAGATAATGTTATTTAAAAAGTACTATAGGATTATATTGCGTATTCGTAATTATTTATTAATTCTATTTATTCGAATCTACTAGTACCAGTGACTAGGATTACGTCATTAGTAATACCTTTTTTTTTTTTGGAGGGGGGCTCAGATCGCGCCTTTCAGTTTCGGCATCTGAAAGTTTAACCAAAACAGGGCTATCATCAGTGCAATCTTCTTTGCTTTATTATTTTCTCATCATTCATTTGTTTTTCTATTGGACAAGGGTGGTAGGGACGAGGGATACTTATATTGACACTTTGTTTGTAAAGCTGTTCTTAAACGATGTAAAAAAAAAAAAATATTGAAAGCAATGCAATTTCCCGATTACAAGCAAAAATTCCGCCAACTAAAATAGATATTCATTCTGACCATTGAAACATAGCAGCGATTCCTTTGTAAGTGCCAAGGTATCGGTTTGCATTAGCGTAACACAAAATTCTTTCTGACAGCAAATTAAACGCATGTTACAGAAACGAACCGTCTCAGCTGTTGCATGTCTTAATTGCCTCATTGAAAGCTAGAGAGAAAGAACTATATAGTCGATTTTCAAAAATAGTACTAGGGAAATAGTATTAGATAATTTTCCTAAGAAGTGGAGAGACAATTTATCAACCAGTTCCGGAAACTTCAGATATGTTAACAATTGACTCGGGTGAACCATTGCAAACCAGTTGCATGACATCACTATTTGGATGTGTAATGACTGAGGAAAATCAAATTGTTTTAATCAAGAATATGATAACAATCAAAGGAGGGATTTGAATGAAGGAACTAGCAAATCCATTCAGGAAAACCAACTACAATGACGATAGGACTCACAATGTGATGGCCACATCCTTGAAATTAAAAATTATAGGATGATTGTCTTAAACTCTACAGAACTTGGAAGCATGGGCGCCCGAAGGGGAGGGCAGGGTGGGACCTGGGAAAATGTATTAAATTTCTCAAGATTTTCTTTATACAAATAAATATACCAAACGTAATACAGCAACCAGGAATTTGAGCTTCCCCTAGAAAATTTTCTTCGGCGCCCATACTTGGAAGTTATAGGTTTACGTTCTCTTAGTTATAGAAATATTTTTTTCTTCCGATATACTGAGTTGATGCATTGCTTATCTACAAAAGAGAAATATGTATCTTCTCATAATTTTACATACCAGCAGTACCATAGCTGTATATTGCGTACTATCTGGTTTAAAAGCGCTTGTCATCTGATAAAAGAAAAAATATATACACCTTAATTGGATATATCGTAATCTATAGTACTTGTCTCGTACTGTAATTTGTAAACATGTTGGTCGTGATGTATATCGCACGTAATTGCTTTGGATTAAAGAATGCCTTCTCAAATTAATATAAAAAGATGAATTAGGAGTTTATCCAAGCGTAAGTACGTTTTACTAGTGGCATGATTATTCATTCTTAGTCCGTAATCAAAGTTTTGAATGAATCCAATACTTACGACATCTGTTGGCATGAGCAGCACATGTAGTGACATTTATTAGCTTGATTTTTACTATTAGGAATTAGCATTACTTACGTATTGACGTGTTTTGCTTGTATAAACAGGATAAATAGGAAATTAGATATATATTGCTAAAATATAAAATAAAACATACTTATGAGTCTGAAGTAATGATTTTACATAAATGATTAATGGGCGTATACGAGTTCTCTTGATTGAGAAACAGTAAATATACTGATATATAACTATTTATGTTTTATTAATCGACACGATGATTTTTTACTTCTTTCTCTGGAAATCAAACTACTCCAGAAAACTCATGAATTTTCCATTTTTCTTCTTTGCTAAGAAAGAAAAAAACATACCTTATGATCAGAATATTTTGTTCTGTCTTAGACACATCTGGAGTAGTATCACAAATGAATAAAAAATACATAGCTTTCTGCATTTCTTCTAAAATTTTCTTCAACATCTTTCACCATACAAAGACAACAGACATACTGTGTTATCTGAGATAAATTATGGGCTATCTTTTTACGTTTCTATGATAGATTTTAACCAATATCGATAAAACTGGTTCATTCAGTAATTTGATAGTCCGAAGAAGTTTTATTATCTGACTCTCCTAGCATTTAGAGGCTAAAACGGATAAAATGATGTAAAAAGATATGAAGAACTTCTCAAGAACTCACATGAGAATTTTTTTCCTCTATATTTGCAACGTGCAACCCAGGCCGTACTTGTCCAACGGCCAATCCAGGCTTTGTTCTCCACACTACATAATTATTTTTATGCAACAAACTATTTTAGGGATCAGAAAGAATAGAGTAGAGCTCTTTCCAAGTTGTTTTCGTGTAATGAAATCATCCATCTTTTTTATCTACCATAGATGTAACAGTTTGTGGAAACATTCTGAAATAATACGCATTGTCCACAGAGAGTTTTTTTTTCTAGTTGTAAATCAACATTAAAAAAATTCTTGTTACTTCAAATTTGTCAATTTGCTGGAAGCTTCTTTCACTAACAGATCCTCATTCTCCGGAAGACGAATTTTGACTGGACAAGGCAACGTTGAGAGTCACATACTATACTGGCAGGCAGTGGCGTATTTACGATTTTGTTTCGGGAGGGGCTTTGCTAACTTTCGGGGGGGTTGCCTGAAAATGTGAAAATTCTGCAAGATATTTTATATACTTTACTATAGTAAGTAAAATTTCGGGGGGCTTAAGCCCGGAAGCACCCCCCTAAATACGCCACTGCTGGCAGGGGATGCTTAGAGTATTTACATTTACGAAATACAGACCATGTTGCCATTTAAGAATAACAATTGACAAAGTAAAATTGACCACTGACAATAAATTGACAAAGTCAAGCGTAGTTTATGGTTGCTAGCTCCATTTTTATGAAAATAAGTAATTAAACTATCTAAACGTGGCTAAAAGGAATTATCAATGCGCTAAACCCTTATTCTTGTCGCTAAATGCGCCCAATGTTAAATGAAAATGCAATACACTATTTGAAATGGGGGTTGGCCATTGACACGTTAGCGCAAAAGACAGTAACTTTATTCACTTATGTTGTGGGCCTGATTCACATATTGTTTCAAACTGAGTCTCGTCTTGCATAAATGTAAATTGCTTTGCTAATTTATTTTATTCAAATGTTGATAAAATATATTGCAATGCATTTGGAGTGCCAGACGCATTATAGAAATACACACACAAAACAATAACAATTTCATTTAATTCATGAGATCAGCAAATACCTGGCATTCCTCCTATAATAAATATAATGCAATCTCATTAAAAAGAAAGTTCTTCAACTTTATAAATCTTAAAGTATGTGTAAAGGAAATTAATAATATTCCTCCTAATTGTTACGAGAACAGTTGATCCACTACGTTGCAATACTAGGCCTACCTGTAGTCCCCTAGGTGAATTTGGCGAAAAAAATCTATTTCTAGGTTTCAAAACGGTAGATTCAGCCTATTTGTATTGTTACGGAATACGTCATCACCCACGAACCCACTAACCAAAAGTTGTTTCCCCAAAGTAGGTTCTAACTTAGCTTTTCGAAGACCCAAGATATTAGATTGACCTCATCTTACGGAAATTGTTAGGCAGTGAAAAAAATGAAATAAAGAAATAATAATTATTAGACTTCCAGGCTATGCTAGAACGGCTATGTTCACTCTCCTATTTGTCCGTCCGTCCGTCGTCAAGTATCAGAGTAATACTGGTAAGAGATAGCGAGAAATAGTTTCCTGATAAGGATTCAGCCTCCTAAGAATATACTCCATCTCCACATTGTATCCCTCAATTATATCCTGTAGTGGAAGAAATCTACAATTTCTTATTCGATTATCGATCTCCACAGAGTAAGAACAATTAGAGATAGTTAAAATCGGAATTTTGAAAATATGGATTTATCATTCAAGGCCGCTATCTTCGCCCCTGGTTAACCTAGTAGATATGCAATAGGTGTTGAAATTCTAATAATTAGGACGTAAGGTGTTGTGCAGGGAAGATGTGTGAACTCTCAACATTTTACGATATCATTTGGGTAATGGCGTAAATGCTGCACAAACCCATAAATAAATTTCTGCTATTATGGGAAGAATATGTATATAAAATAAACAAATAAATATTGTTCATTGGCTTTCGTTCTGGAAATTTTGATGCTTAAAATGATTCTCACAGTTGGAAACTAATTACAGATAAAGTGAATTATATTCTGTCGAAATTCGAGAATCACCGGCATGTAGGCAGTCATGATACCAATAATGATTTAACCATTTTAGGATTCAGGCCTATGGTATATTTTTATACCATGGTGTAGTATCGTCTTTGACCGCTTATTTAGGTTTCTATAACAATTATTTAAGCCGGATTTTTATTGATCAAGTCAAGGATAGACCAAAGAACACCCCAGATGCGTTTTGGAACCGCATGGTCAACTTGGCGGCGCCAGGTGGGGATGGAGGGGCGTGATTTTTTATTGTATATATAAATGAAAAAATAGGTCGCCACCATATCAGAGTCGGTAATGTGGGGGAAAGTGTTGAGTGTTACTTGTGGAGGTGTTGCACCAACACGAAGAAAGTAACACATTGCGTAGTGTGTCAATTATTTTGGGTTAATATTACACCATGTCAAGTATCAATATAACACAGTCCCTGTGTTATTTCAACATTTTCTTATTTCAACACTAGAGATGCAAAAAAAAAAAGCCGGCTTTTTTGAATCGATGGTTTTTTTCACATAAAAAGCCGGCTTTTTAGGGAAAAAAACGAGAATTTTGGAAATTTTGGATTTTTTTTATTTTCATGATTTTTCTATCTAAATAGCTTTCTTATAGTATATTCTACAGTTAGATAAGAATTCCATGACCTAAATACCATATTTCGCTCTGAAATTCACCATCAAGATGGATGGAGCACATGTTTTACGAATTAAAGCTAACATGAAGAATGTAGTATTTGAGGGCAATTTTAGAGGCTATTTAACTTTTGAGTTATCGACATTTTTTTTAATTCTCTAGATCATTATAGCTTGTCATCCGTGTTTCATTTCTAAGAGCTTAGTACTCTAGCTTCTAGCGCAAAACTTAAACTTATGTTTCTCTATATATCCGTCAAAGCGTACATTTTTCAATATATCCGTCAAACCTTACTTCCACATTTCTGTTATACCGTAGCTGTGCAACGATTTAGCAACAATTTCCCGGATACAATCTTGAATACTAATTTATACAAATAATCAGTAGCGGATTGAGAAAAGTACTTTGGGAGGGGTTTCTCTGATGTTTCGTTTTCTAAAATGTCCTAATTTTATTTGGGAGGAGCTTGAAGTTTATGAGTACAGGCATAATATTTCGTTTCGTTTATGTATTTAGCGATAATCTTCCGAATACAACCTTGAAGATCATCTTATACTGAGAATCAGTGGCGAATTTAGAAGAGTATTTTGGGGGGGGGGGTTTCTTACTAATGTTTAGTTTTTCTAAATATTCGTAATTTTTATTTGACTGGAGCTTAAAGTTTATGAGTAGAGGCATAACTAATAGATATTTCCTTTGTTTTAGACATTCCGTAATTTTGGGGAACAGTCTTCAGTCCGAAAGACCGCCCCTCTAACCTTCGCAAAACCGTCACTGCTGGTAATTAGTAATAATAACGATTTAAAAACAATAAGAAAGGAAGTCGGCCAACGCACTATTTCTACTTCACAGATGGAATGAAGAAAAGCTTTGTCAGAATGGTCGAATGCTGGGTTGAATCCCGAACTTCCCGATAGAACCGCAAAAGCTCCACTTAGTCATGTTTGTTGTGCAGTTGTATTTATCTTAACTTAAATATATTAAGTAGTCTTTTTTTGTGGTGGTGGGGTGGGGAGAGTTCGGTAATGATATGAAGCAGGGTTGGCTGGTCTAAACCAAGGTGGTTTAAACTGTGGTTTAAACCGGGTGTTTAAAAAAAACGGTTTAAACCAAAAAAAGAACGAAAAATGCTTTTAAAATGGAAAAAAATAAAAAGAACAAAAAATGTGAATCGTGTGAACTTCATGATAACGTTTCCACATATCAAACAATCTGCATTAGTTTTATTTCCTTTTCACCTTTTGATCAAGGTGTCCCATGTTCAATTTTCGGTTGAACCACAACCCTTCTTTCATGCGTAAACAAAGTAGCGGTTCGGATGTAACTTTAGGCGAAAGTCTTCTTCTTGATAACCTCGGTATTACGTAAGGATGTTAAGCTTGAACATACGAAACGAAACCAAATTATATATTTCTGCATGCCTGAATGCCTGTTGTTTTATAAAGAAGCCAAGGTTGCTTAAATATATTGATAGAAATTAGCATAATTTATCAATTGCCTACGTAGCTTCCAACATTAGCTTGGATTGGACTTTCAATGATATGTACGTACTAAATTTGTAATTTAATACCTCAGTTTTAGCGTACTTATTATGATACGTTGATCTTTAAACTTTACATGCAAAGCAATAACAAGATTTTTTCCGTTATTGTTTTACATTTAGAGTAATGACGGGATTTTCCCGATGGCTAGGGCGGGAGTTTCCCAATTTAAGAAATTTACTGACCGGACTTCTTTAAGCTTATGGGACCTCTTCCAGCATAACCCCGTTGTTGCATAATAACAACAAAGCGAAAAAAACTTATTTCTGTCAATATGTAATATAAATACATAAAGCAAAATATCTACCCCCCCCCAAAAAAAAACTGGTTTAAGCCAAAAAAAAAGCCTAGTTTAAACTCCCCCCCAAAAAAACGAGTTTTTGGCATTTTCAAAAAAAAAACATGGTTCTTCCCAACCCTGTTTACTTTTGTATATAGGAGATTAAAAAAAAAATATTATATGCGTTGGTTAATCCTTTGGAATTCATAATGTAAATATGTATTGAAGTAAAATTGTTTGAAATATCTTTTCGAAATTCATGGTTTATTTTCGAGGTTTTATTTTATTATCAGCATCAACCAGTAATTAAATGACTTTTTGTGTTATAGAGAAGCGAAACAAAATCTGATTTATCAATTTAAAGCAGAATTTTCAAAAAAGCCCAAAATTTCCCAAGCAAAAATGCGAAGCAGAAAAAACCGAGTTTTTTTCCAAAAAAAAACCGTTTTTTTTCCGAGCCCTTGCATCTCTATTCAACACACAATCTGTGTCATAATTCAAGGTAAAAACCGTTAAAGTAACACCATTTTGGTGTTAATTCAACACTCCGCTGTGTTAAAATTCAAGGTCAGACCTCCATATTAACATCATTTTTGGAGTTAGTTCGATTCCATTTCTGTGTTACTACGACAACTATTTAGGTGTTGAAATAACTCCGTGTGGGATGTTGATGTAACCATTTTTCTGTGTTGGAAAAGCTTGTGGTGTGCATGCTTACACTTACAGAAGATTCTAATTTTAAAATAATAATAGTAAACTACAGAACACTTCATTTAGAAAATCTTCACAACTTATTTTGTCGTCCTTCGCAATATTTATTGTGAAGTATTTCTTGATGATGTAAAACACAACCTTCACCAACATCTTATTCAAGAATGATAGAAAACTCTTACCTATATCCTTATATGTAAGTATATAGTATGTTTGCCTCTTAATCGTGTTTCTACTTGTTTTCCGCCATTTTTGAAACAGTCCCCAGTGTTAACCGGTGAGCTCTTGTACATTGTAGAAGTGCCACAGTAATGCGGTGTTGTTTCTCGCTATTGACATATTTCTTCAGAAATATTATGCAAAACAACTGAGAACTCATCGCATGGTTTGCACGTTGAAATTTTGCGAGTACCTGGATTTGTTCAAGTATTTCTTTCTTCTGTGTTTATCTGTAGCTTCAGTATATATGCCTTTATAATTAGATGCTCGACATTTGGCAATCACGCAGAAAACAACACGGAAGATTTTACACTTGTGTTAATTTAACACACAGGCTCTGTGTCATTTCAATACCAACATTTGACACACAACTCCAAATGGAGAGTGAGTTGTTCTAACCACCTGTTTGTGTTATATTTTAACACAATTGTGTTAACACATAGGCATGAGGTTGAAATAACACAACGATTTTTTAGTGTACGATAAACAGTAAGGAAGCAGTAGCTGTTTGAGTGGAAGTCTAAAATTTACTCAAAAAGTGGAAATCCTAAAAGGGTTAAATATCTGTTACCAAAAGGTATAAACAAATTTGGAAACAGTTGCTTAAAAAAGAAACTCTACGTGTGTGTGGCCTATAATCCGAATCAAAAACATTTAATCGATCAAATTTCTATCTGCGAATCCCTACTTATGTAGTTGACAGAATATGTTTTCTGTTATATAAGTCAACAAAGGATTGCGTTAAATCACAACATAGATATATGTATTTGCTATCTTCCTCAAACAACCAGACAGAATTGATACTTTTCTAAATAATGTCAGTTGGAATGTTGGGAATAATCTGTTGAATCCGTGTCTTTAATTCCTCAACTGTGTGAGATTTTCATTGGTATACCTTTTTAATGTTTAGCCCTAGCAGAAAAATCACAGATTGCGATCAGGACTTTATGTTGGCCATTTGTGAGGTACACGCTGTCCCAGGACATCAATTCCCAGGAAACTTCTGGTCCAGGCACTTGCAAATAATTACTGCAAAGTAGGGTGTATACCATCTTGCATGAAAATCAGCTCATTAATATTTCCCCATTCCGATACTGTGGTCCATCTCAATCTTAAAGCATCTCAAGGTAGCGGCAGACATTCATGATATCACGCAGAAGATATGGACCATCCTTCCGCTCATACGGTCATTTTGGGACAAGATTGCTTCCTCTCAACTATCATTTAAAAACCTTTATCACGTGATGTCCAGTAATAGCAGTTATAGCGATTGACAAAATCCCCAACCTGGAATACAGCCTATTCACTCCACAAGATATTTTCAAATAGTTATGGCCAATCTTCGTGAACAGGCAGCATTAATTTTCCTAATTTCATCCTTCGGTCACAGTCCTCGAATTTCAACTTTTGCGCGTAATGGAATTTCCATGGGTGAGAATTGAGTTCTTTATGCAAAATCACACGTATTGTATGCCCTGATAATTCGCTTTTACAAGCTGCCTTGTTTTTTTTTTTTTTTTTTTTTCGGGCTACGGGTAAATATTTCATAAACTATTGCTACATTTTCCTCCGACCGTGATGTAGGTAGGTGGCTACTACTTCTTCTTACGTCTTTGACAGAGCGTGTGGTCATTAGCTTTGTATGCCTGTTCTTAATTATCTCTTGACAAATTGTAGCATTCACCCCATTCATTGTACAGCACCACCGTCTCTGCATTGAAACGACTGATTTTATACTTCATGAAGCACAGCGATATGAACTCGCTAATAAGCAGATAAATGGTCTGCTATGTATGTTTACATTGTGCGTGCTGCTTGCAGCGGTAATCTATTAAACTAAGTGAAACAGCAGTGCGAAATCTTCATAAATACTTTATGACACTATTTTCAACATGAAATCAGTAATATTATAATTTTATAGAGTATTAAATTATCTATTTACTTTTTTCCAAACGATGGAAGGGATTTCATAGGCTATATAGAATTATCAAAAACTTGTTTTGGACTTCTACCGTTCTTCAACTCACATAATTGAATTCACCTGAAAAGAAATCATAATTAATATTCTCAGCTGAACAAGATTACAAACTCTTTGACAATATCGTAGTTTATATGAGGTATGCATTTTATAATTAACTCTGTGGAGCAACGAAGTGTAGCAGCATAACATATGATTACAGCGTAAATAACAAGTATAATTCGTAGTGAAGTCACGAGAAGATGTAGGAGATTCCTTAATAGTATTTATTTGCTTTCTCCTGAGTGTCACAACAATAATTTAGATTAGTCCTACATTAAGGGACTAAAAAAATTCAAAATAAAAAGTAAGATAATGTTATCTACAAAATTCATTTTCCACCATGAATAGCCATGTGTTAACTCAACATTTTATCTGGACAAGCAAGAAAGAAATTACAATGCTTGAGTAGCTGAAATGTTTTTACGATGCATAAGATTTTTTTTTTTTTTTTTTTTTTGCGTATTTATGCGCTCTCTGACTATATGGAGAATCACGTACGGTATATGCTTTAAATATTTACATATTTCTACAGTCTAGAAAGAAAATGCAGACAATCTTTCAAATATCGATTAAGAAGTACCTCTCTGTAAATTATTACCATGTTCGTGGAAGAAAAATAAGTTGTTCTACATATGTATTATTTGAACCATGACCGAAGAATGTAATAGGAGAATTGTCTCTGTCTGGATTTTCGAAATAGTATAATTTATGTACTCTTTGACACTGATTATTGTAGGCTTGAATCCAAATGAATTTTAGAGGGGGTTCAGTTCTACGAAACACACGCACATTAAAACAATTTGCTTACTCACACAAGAATATACTATAGTATTTAATATTTATATTAAACATTCCATAAATTTGATTTAAACTATTCGCTGAGCTAAACAATACCTTTATTGTAAAAAGATATTAATGAGCGTATTGTTTCGTTCAGCGAGTAGTTAAATCAAATTTAGGTCTGTTAAAAGCAAAGCTAATAGAATGGAAAATATTACAGTATATTATTAGTGTAGTTAACGAAGTTTATCAGCGTACGTAAAGAATTGTACAGATTGACAGAGCAGTGAGCCACAAGCGAAACTAACACCAAAACATCCCTTGGCGGCAGGGTTACCAACTACAGAATATGTTGAAATAATCTGCATCCCAAGTGAAATACCATCCATGCATTTTGTCTAATCAAATGTCGTGTGAAATGTACGCGAATTTTGAAATTTTATTCAATACATTATCAATTTAATAATGTTGTGCAATATTATTTAATATTGTGTTTAGAGGGAATTTGATAAATTTAGTCGGATGACAATTGGATTTTTCGCCAGTAACATTGATTTATAATCTGTGGTTCGCGGAACAATAGTTCTTACTACAAATAGACAATCCTAAGATTTGAACCCGGAATTTCGGCGATTTTGAAACAAGAACGGTAAATACTAACTTTTACTTGTTATCATTTCGTCACAGGAAAGAAATTAAGATTTGATTTAGGGAGTCTATCATCTGAAAAATATTTAAAGTCCCTGCATGTGTCACTTTTCATAATTGTAAAAAAATAAAAAAAAAATAAAGTAAAATTGTTAATTTATCTAATAGTCAAGTGTTGCAACAGCATCCACTACAGGGTATTCTTCAATTTCATCCACCGTGTCTGTTGAACTTCCTTCTACCAATCTAAATCAATGAATATTATCTGTTCAACTTCTTCTAATAGCCCATCACTTATCCACTTGTTCTACTACCTTTTTCGTACGTTCAATAGCGCTCTTCCATACCTCCCGCGTAACCGAATTTCTTTGGGGATAATCGTTTTAATTAACTTATGGATAAAATGCCCGGATTTTTTGCGGCTACTTTACCCTTGACCTGGCTCTATGTATATTCAATGGGATTTAAGTCTGATTGATATTATGTATACATGAAATATTATGTGTATGCGTACATCAAGTTGTATGCGTGTATCCTCAGCTACACTTGTGTCTCGCTCCTTTGTCACTTTGGAAAACAATTTACGGTGTCTCTGATGTAAGCAATATAAAATAGTTTCCGAAATAAATACTTTATTAGAATCACGCAATGGGGTTTATTGTATTTTGTGTGTCCGTTCCTCTACACGATAACTCTTGCACGAAAGCAAATTTTGGGACTCTTTTTTTTTTTTTTTTTTTTTTTTGCAATAGATAGCTAAAGCCCTTATCTCGGACAATTTCGTTAGTGGAGTCAATTTGTTAACATCTTTACGGATAACGGTAACCATAACGATAGCTATTCATATCCTATACATTGAATCGCGTGATCCTCATTACTGTTATTAACAACATTTATTTATTTATTTATTTACAGTAGAACCCCCTCTCGTCCACTCTTGGCTGGTCTGCCACTCCGGTTGATCCGACCCGTGTTCGAAACTGTTCGGCGTCGTCGGTGACTCACGAGACCCATTGTTGTTTTCTGCCACGACGGCATTGTTGTTTACTTGCTGTTACCGCATATCCGCTTTAGTGCTCCGTTTCGTATCGTTTCCTTCGTTGTGTGTGTTTTCTGCACTGTACTGTGCAGCTTTTAGTGCTTAATATTCGTTTTTTTTTTTACTGTAGAGAACAATACAGTCATTTTTTAGTTCACAGATTGTTTATTTTACTGTAAATCCGTATGTTTCTGTATTTTCTGATAATCCGACCTTTTTTTGCGTTCCGACCGCACCTCCAGTCCCAAAGGTGACGGATTAGGAGAGTTCTACTGTATTTATTTATTTTTTAGTTTTATTTTCAATGGTTTTGCCCTTCACTAAAGGAAATGATGAAAAATGAATGATAACAATGAATGGCAAAAAGACAATACATACATAACAGTCACGCTCTGAGCGGAATTTGAGTTGGCAACAATAAAAAAATTTTGTGATCACCTTCAACCACTCGACTACACCAGCCAGTAAACATTCACGGTATTTGTAGATAACTTCGTTAAGATTTCTTAGAATATACGGTACCTAAAGTGTTAACAACCAATATTGTCAGCATTAATAAACTCTGGTAAGGACAAGAAGAGAGTTACGCAAGACTTACTTTTATGAACGAATCTATGCTGATAGTTGATTCATTCAGTATTAAATACCTTCTCATACCCAAGTGCGTGAGCTTTTAACCTCATTTTTTTTAAAGGTTTGACTAAAAAATTTTATATTTGAGGTTAAACTGATGTCAAACAACAACTATACTCTAGGTCAGGGTTTTTCAACCTGGAGGTCGCGAGAGGGTACATGGGGTCGCGAAGGTAAGCGAAAGAAATACATATACTTAGAATCTTATACCGGAAAATATTTTAAAATTTTATTTTGAATTTTGTACTGATAAACATATTTTTTTTTTATTTTTTATAGATACTGTTAAGAAAAACAAAAAAGGTCTACTAAACATTTTGAACAGGTGCAGAGTTGTTTAAAAATCAATTGAAATGAAAGAGGTACGATATGAAACTAATGAGAACTGCATATTAAAATACCAGAAAAATACAAATGCAACAAAACCTGCATATTGAAATACCATTAAAATTGAAAGCTAATGAGATACCTGAGCATATGGTGTGATTTCACTAGTGTGGCAATGTCTGGGTCAATCTTTGTGACGCACATTATCAAGTCATTTAAAAACTCATAACTTTTCTAACAACTGCCCAAGTTTTATAAAACCTACATTAGAAATCACTTTACTCTTTTTCATCATATGACCCAAAATTAAGGAAGTCATGCAATTTTAAAATTTTCTAATGGCCTCCATAATATGACGGATCGGATTCGATATTTGTAATATGAATGAACTGACCAAATTTGGTGTTAATCCATTCGCTTTTAGGGAAGATACTGTATCCACTACATACAAGATAGGATACCGTAAGATCTCCACAATAGGTATATTAAAAATCCCACACAAGCTTATTACAAAGCAAAATTATAAGGGGGTCGCTGGCAAGAGGATGTGATAAAAATGGGGGTCGTGATAGGACTTAGGTTGAGAACCACTGCTCTAGGCTTTATATACCTTCTCATATCTCAAATATATGAGGTATACATCCTCTCATACCTCAAGTATAAGAGGGCTTCACCATCTCGTTTAGCCTAGCCGGCATAAGCATGGGACATAAAACTTAGATTTCATTCATTCATTTCAAGTATAAGAGGCATTAATAGACCAATAATTTTTTAGGATTAATCAAAAACGTCTGTTAATATAAAAAAAAAACTTTTAATCTCAAATAGCTTTTAATTTCAAAATATATTTTACCACTTAACCTCAAAAGATTTTCAACCGCGTCTCATATTTCAATGGATGGTGCAGATAGCCACAGTCAAATTCACCGCTAACCGTGAATATGTTAACATATTGACTCTATTAACGAACTCAACCGGAATAATCAGTCTAGCCATCTATTGTCTATAAAAAATTTTAAAAAAAATATAAAAATGCTTTCTCAAGCGTTATCGTGTCGAGTAACGGACTGACGGACGTATTAGTTATGTTGTTCACATTTCATGATTTTCAGTTTTTTTTTTTTTTTTTTTTAAATTCGAATATCTGAAAATCGCAACCCAAATCCATTTTCGGTTTAAAAAACTGGAAACCGATTTTTCGGTTTTCAAATCAAACATCTGTAATAAAAAACGATATTTAATTTTGGTTTTGAAATAGTAAAATGCTTTCAAAATTCAACAGCAACTGACGATTTTGATAATCTCTCCATTACAAAAATACTTTTACCCAAGTAAGAGTGCTAGTATTCTCTTTCTTTCCATTTCTTTAAGATTACCATCCCCCAGTTTTTGAAACATGCCACAGTGCACGAAACGAGAAATGGCAAACGCAAGCGCTAGCAGCGACGCAAATACACTAATTGTCGCCTGGGACAAGACCTCGCCTTAGCGCCCCCGTGACCAACCAATCCAAAACGCTCCCCCAAATATTTGCCCAATTTTGCGTCCTCCTAATCCTGCGCCCGGGGCACAATCCCTGTCCGTCCCGCCCTTAGTTACGTCACTGAGCGCTGGTAACCTATATATTTTGCATATGAATTTTCAAGTGTACCGTCTAATTAAAAAGTTTACATGTACAGTCTCACTATGAAAGAAGCCAATATAAAAATTAAGTGCAAAGAAGAAGCGTCGGAGTATATCACACCGGAGCATACATCTCATTTCGAGTTTTGCATAACACACTGAGGCCCGCAATAAATCTCTTCAGGGCTCCGGCACAGTAAGGTAACCAGCGCACTTGCCAACTTGTAGGAAAATATTTGTACACCCCTCCACGAATCATTGAGTTAATTTTAAAAATAACAGTTGAAGCTTGGTCTCCTTGTCAGAAGGATGACAACGGGCTCCATTGAATCGATTTAGCTATATATGTGGTTCCCCGATTGGTTCTGTGATAGTTTGTTTCTCCGGAACCACTAGCTCTCTGTTTCTGTTCGATTATTCTTACGGATGGATAAGACTGTTAAAACAAAAAAAAAAAACTCAGATTACTAGATCTTCATCAAAGACGTATTACACATAAAGTGTGTAATCTACTCCTAATGAAAATAAATTATGATATATTGATGATCAGCTTCGCCATCGATTCAGTGATTTCTTTGCTGTTCTGCGTTCAAGAGCCCAGCCTTAGTTGGCTAACTACGACATATTGTGTATTGTACAATGCAATGTAAGCTGTGTTAGTTGGTTTAATATTTAAATGATTTTTAATTTTTAAACATTAATATCGCATATTAGTAATGGGACATGGAATTAAATCAAATTTGCTACTAATCAAACTTTAAAATGTACAATTCTCACACGAAATGAATAACAGAATAATTTGTATATTCAATAATATGTATACGATCTTCAAAAGTGGTTGCCGAGAAGGCCTGGACCCTTTCGTCCGTAGCCACCGGTGAATTGCATTGCCTGCACCGCCGATTATTAGAGCTCTGAACATACTTCTACTAATTGTTAATACTAATTTTCGGATATTCAGAATGAATGTTACGAGAAAGAAAGAGACAAAATACAAAGTCAGTATATTTTTTTTTTCTTTCAGCATGTTATCGCCACTGGAATACGAACGCATTATGGCATACACCAAAAGCATCAAACACACTTAATTTCGTCCAGTTTCATTGCTTCTATGCACGGAATTATCGTCTTTCATGTAATTACTTATTACGATCAGGAAATCCTTTCATTCAACTTACTTTCGCCTAAATTGTATTCACCTCATTTGTGGGAATCTCTTTTGTCATATGGAGAATCCTTTGTACACTCGTTCATCATATGTGACCTTTGCATTTTTGGATACTACTACATGTTGTTTCTTTACATGTCACCTGACACCGCCGTCCTGTGCACAGTTGTTATAAACTTAATCAGGATCAAAGTTCATTTTTCCATTTTAACACACACTCTTAACTTGGACAGGAAGCCGTTCATTTATCATCCGTCATCATTAGCCTAGAAGGTATTACTGTCATACGTTAAGGACTTTCTTCTCATTTAAATTCTTCCTTCGATAGTTTATTGTGTACTGAGACAAAGTAGATCAATCACGTATGTGTATCTCTCTTTCTTTTGAATTCTCAGTGTTATTCTAACTTCAACTATGTGTTATTATTTTTCGATTGTTGGAATCTTGTACTTGATTACTGTTCATTTTCCTCACTCAGCTTTTGATAAAGTACTCGAAGGAATACTTCAATTCAGTGGCGTATACTGGTTTGATGGCTTGAGCTACCACTAACTCTTATAACACCTGTATATTATTATTATTATTATTATTATTATTATTATTATTATTATTATTATTATTATTATTATTATTATTATTATTATTATTATTATTATTATTATTATTATTATTGGAATTTAGTTTTTAATTATTATACAGCCTTCAAAGAAAAAGACTTACAACACCCTTTCTTTTTATCAAGTAGATAAATATGATTTGCTCTTCACTAGACAGACTTATATTATCTTAATTGCTACTACAGGAAAAATATTGTACATTTCTATCTTCATTTGCTGCACAAAGTATCCCTACATTTTGCTTTGGATAAGTCGTAATCCTACTCACACCCAGAAATTTTTGTTAGGATGGATCCAAGCTTTAGGAGGTCAATACTGCAAGCCACTATGCATACGTCTTATTAAAATAATATTTATTATTCTGCACCCGAGAAGACGATAAGTAATTGTAAAATACTTCCATCTACATTTTCAGAGGAAAAGTTGTAGAACTAGGTTGCTTTTATAAGACAAAGAAAAAATGAAATTAAATCTTTCAGCTTTACGTCCCGCGTCTATGCCGGCCAGGCTAAAGGAAACGATGATGATGAGAAATGAATGAAATGATGGAATGAAGAAAGTGGGAAGAAACGGTCGAACCCCGAGAAAATTCAAGTACACGGTGTTCTCCACCACAAAGTTCACTTAGCCTGAACGGGGATCGAACCAGATGCCCATGCACCAGAAGTGAATGCTTTACCACTGAGCCTCCGAGGCTCCTTAAAAGAAAAAAATGCAGATGAAGTGTAAGATCAAATTTTCATGCTACATCAATCATTTCCCTGGTAAAACAAGTATAGTTTTATTGAGAAAGTGTACAAATATATGTTAGGATATTTTGAGGGGATCCGGACCCTTGGAGCCCCGTGGGTGCGAGTTTTAAAGAACGCTGAAATAGACGATTAGCAAAGGATCCTCAGTCTGTAAGAGCCTTTGCAACGTAACGCAAATTATGAAACAAGTAATTATAATTATGCCAACTATCGCAAAATACTGTAAAACACAAAATTTGCATTGCGTTGACGCAAACCGCTACGGAACGAGGCTCACGATGTCTGGAGACCCCCAAAATGCGTTATCATTCTCATATAACTTCCCTTTATCTTCGCTTACGCCCAAGAAACCGATTACTCTAGAGGAAACTGGTGTTACCTACTTGCCCGTTATACGCTGCGGGCGAAGGAGGAGGGAAGGCGAATGCGCACATAACTACACGATTCTTCTTGCAGTTGAGTAACTACAGGCGGTTTCCTGCTGTGTTGGCAGATTTAAAATCTCCTATGAAAGCGAGACAGAGTGCGGGAGTTTTCTAAATTCATACATTTCGCAGAAACTTTTAACATTGAGAGAATGTAGTAAAGTATAAAATTATAAAATTATCAATATATATATATATATATATATATATATATATATATATATATATATATATATATATATATATATATATATATATATATATATATACTAGCTGAAACACCCATTCTTCACATATGTCAAATAAAATATCTATGTAAACAAACTGAACAACGAAAAAAAATGTTCATTTTCTACTATTTTTACATATTCCGGTAAAGGCTTCTTGAGAGCCCTGGTTGGAATTTGAAATGAAAGCTTCCATCCCACGGGGGCTGTATTTGGTAGTCAACGCCTGTGGGAGTGTCACCATTGATCTCAGCGACAGCAAAAACTATGAATTTGACACTAATATCGGTCATTTTGGATTATTTTTACATATCTCGGTCCTCCTCTCCCCCCCCCCCCCGGTTACCCTGACCCACAGCCAAATGAGGTGAATTTGGAAGTTAATGCAATCAAAGTTTCACCATTGATCTCAGCGACTACGAAAATTATGAATTCGATACTAATATCTTTAATTTTCTACTACTTTTACATGTCCTGGTAAACGCCCCCCTCGATCCTCTGGTTCGATTTATTTAGAAAGAAACGCTTCATCTTGGTCTGGGGTCTGGACCAAGGTACCCGTGACCAAAAGTTGGTAACTCTCGATCCACTCGTCTGGTCCCCAGGCCGCACACAGACACACAAACTCTTCATTATATATATATATATACTAGCTGAATATACCCATTCTTCGCACTGGGGCAGTATTAGGAAGTCAACGCCTGTGGAAGTATTACCATTCGTTTCGGCGACTGCGAAAACTATGGATTTGACACTAATATCGGTCATTTTGAATTACTTTTACATGTCTCGGTATCCCCCTTCCCCTCACTGACTCCCGACCCACATACAATGGTAGCAGACTTTGCAAGTCATCGCTAATGGAAGTGTCACCATTGATCTCAGAGACCGCGAAAACTATGAATTCGACACTAATATAGGTCATTTTCTACTACTTTTACATGTTCCGGTAAACGCCCTTCTGAGACCCCCCTGGTTCGAATATTGACAAAATCGCTTGACCTTGGTCTCGGGCCTGGACCAAGGTATCCGTAACCCAAATTTGGTAACTCTTGGTCAATTAGTCTGGTTCCCAAGCCGGTTCCAGGAAACGCCCCTCTGTACGATCCCCTGGTTCGAAATTTGAAAAATAAAAAACGTTTCGTTTTGATGTGAAGCCTGGACCAAGCTATCCGAGACCAAATTTTGGTAACTCTCGGTCTACTCGTTTGGTCCCTAGGGTGCACACAGACAGACAAACAAACTCTTTATTTTATTTATATTAGATTAGAGAATATATATATATATATATATATATATATATATATATATATATATATATATATGTGTGTGTGTGTGTGTGTGTGTGTGTGTGTGTGTGTGTGTTTGTGCTTTATTTTTCTATAATGTCTTTTTCTATGAACCCCACCTCCATTGCATACGCAACAGATCAATTGTGATTAGAATATTGGACCCCCATTGTGTGGTAGAGTAGGCTACTGTAGTTTCACAATCTGAAATGAAACGTGATTGTTTAATTATATTCTCATAAATATTTATAAAATATGGCACTAGGCAGATTTGGGTTTGTCACTTCATGTTGTGACAACGTCTTATAATATTCCTTAAAATCTCTAATATTCTGAAAATGTCTAAATATATCTGAAACATATATATTCTTCAACTTCGTTATTGTTAAGTCGACTGGGAAATCCATAGACTGACGAAGTTTACACTATTTTCAATAAACAAGAAGGAAGTTATTAACAGTTATTTTTTAATGTGAAGGTCAAACATAGTAGAATATAAACGGAAAACAGTTAACTACTTCATATAGATAAATATTTTAATTAAAATTTTAAATCTTCACCAGTCATTGATACAATTACAATTTTGAATTTCATTTCTTACTACCGTTACATTAATTGGTTCATTGAATAGACCTATATTAGATTCTGAAACATCCTGATTGAAGAAGTTCCTGTGCTGAAATAATACTTCCTAGTGAAATTTCTGCAGGAAATTTGACTCTTCCGATGACACTGAACAAATCTTCCCACGTGCAGAGTATCTGCGGAAACCACACTTACTCATTCATTATCAGTAAAAACTTGAAATTTATAAAATAGCCAATCTCTTTTGAGTTTTCTTACCAAATAGTAAAATCATTCGTTGAGATTTAAAAAAAAAAATGGTAACAGGTACCATTTTTTCGAAATTCAAGCAAACCACGAGCTATAAGCAGGTGGAAGTGACGTAAGAAGGTCACGGGAAAGTTCTTTTCTTCACGAATTCGCTTGCTTCAAATCATCCAAGCAGTGATTAAGTCGATTCAGTTCAGTTCAGTGCGTACCAATGTGCAGACCCGTTCGTTCGTCAGCTGTGTGAATCTCTGGCGATTACGGTGTTAGCGGGTCAGTGAGAAAAAACAGAGAAAGAAAATAAAACATTGTAAAACAACCCGAATGAAAGTGGTTGATAAGTGTTTCATACAATGTAGTACATTCTTGGAATATTTTGTCTCGTTTATAGAAGAAAAGTGCAAGTGTTTCGGTAGAGAATAGTGTGAATTTGTTTTCAGATTCAATTTTTAGATATTGTGAAGGTATGTATATGCTTTCGTAATTGAATTGTTTAAAATGTGTGTTTGTGTGTGTGTCAGGGGCGCACCAACAGGGATACACTGGGAAAAACTTCCTAACTCAACGTACATTTGCACTCTTCCACAATAAATCTAGTTTAACAGTGAATGATTGATGTAGCACGGAAGTTCGATCTTACACTTATAGAAATAATCTAGTTGTATCATATTTTTCTGAAACTATAGGTGGAAGAATTTAGAATTACTTATCGTCTTTTTAAGGGCCGCTGTGGCTCAGTAGTAGAGTGTTCACCACTGGTGCATGTGGTCCTTGGTTCGATTCTAGCTGGTGCCTAGTGTTCTTTGTGGTGGACAAACCGTGTAAGTGGGTTTTCTCGGGGTTTTTCCGTTTCCTCACACCTTCATTATTCTACCATTTCATTCTTTTCTCATCATCACCGTCTCCTTTAGCCTAGCCGGTATAACTGTGGGAAGTAAAACTTAAAGATTTCAATTTTTTTTATCTTCTTTTGGGTGTAGAATAATACCCTTTTAATATACTACATAGACATAGAAGCTTATAGTATGGATCCCCCTATAGAGTTTCGACCCCTCTCAACGAAAAATTCTGGGTGCGTCTAGTGTGTGTGCTTGTTTTCTTTTACTAGTTAGTCTATGTCCGTACAATTTGTGTTAATTTCATGTGTAATGTATAAACTGTGTAAGTCCTTGAACCTTTAGCGAATAAAAATTAGGATTCAATAACTACTTATCATCTTACTTTCATTACAGAAATTACGTTGAACTCTTACGAAATTGTCATTTTTTTAAAGATACAGATTTCCCCTTATGTAAATTCTAGTCAAATTTCAAATTTTATTTTGAGTTGAGTTGATTTTAGTTTAGCGTCCCTTTCAGCAGCGAGGCTATATGAGACGTGGACCTACTGATTAACGTGGAATCCGAACCACATGAGCTCCCGCCGGGAATCGAACCCGGGTCTTCCACGCCAAAGGCGCGTACGCTAACCGTTTAGCCACGAGGGAGCTCCTCAAATTTTATTTTAAATGTAAACAGAAGGTGATTCTTTGGTCTCATAATCTTTCTTTCTTGGAGATGGGATAATATGGTGCGGAACTACCTATGGTGGGGGAAGGGGGTGATATTGCGTGATGCGCTCCGCACCTGTCAATCGTAGTGGATTTAAAAACAGGTTGGAGCTTTAAAACAGGGGCGTTCTTAGGGGCTCCATCTGAGTTTCATGTATATCCATTTCCCAGCAAAATCTGAAATGACGCTACTACTCGTATCCCATGTGAATAGTCGGTCCCTTAATCTTCATAACCTCGGTGTTGCATAAAGGCACAAAAAAGAAAAATCAAATTCACAATATGATTCTTAGAAGTTTCATTTTGAAACGAATAATCTCCACATATAATAATTGTTCATAAATAAACTTATTATAGGGCAACAATTATTGAAATGATCCAGTTTTACTGTAACACACACTTACAGCCCAAGTGGATAACCGTTTGTATTATTTATTTTGTCAGTAACTTGGAAATGGAGGCAACTCTTTCAGTATAGATTAGGATTAGAAATTAGATTTCTGGGCATTCGGCATCTGTGTAATTTTTGCCCGTCACGTATGAGGGGTGACGTCCATCGGCGATCACACTCTCCGTGTTATTGGTGAGGAAGAAAGAAATTGTTGATTTTGAGTTTAACATACCGTTCAGCATCGAAGATATATGAGAGAGGACCTACTGATTAATGTGAAATCCGAACCCCCCACCGGGCTCCTACCGGGAATCGAACCCGGATCTTCCACGCCAAAGGCACGTACGTTAACCGCTTAACTACGAAGGAGCACGAGTAAGAAAGGAATGAGAAAGGAAGGAAGCAATCTGGGACCATTATGTTAGGTACCATCGCGGCATTTGCCTGGTATGAATGAGGAAAACCAGGAAAACCTCACTCAGGGTGGCTCGCCTGAAAAGCTGTTACACTTTTTTTTTGGACCGATTGTTTCTACGGGGAATCGAACCTGAGTGAGAGCGTTAGCGATTGCCCTACGCGGGACCACTTTTTCAGTAAAGAGTCTTGTACCTTATACAAGATTAGCCTATTATTGTCTTCACGTTAAGTCAACTATAACGAATAAGCCTACTTTCTTCGAAGCTGTTGAAAACATAAACATATGGGTATCCAGTTTTTCTGGCGACTGTACAAATAGTGTAGCAGTATAAGAAATCTCAACAGGCCAATGACCCCTACAGGTTCTCGTTTTGGATCCCATAACGTGTCGTACAGAGTGTATATGATATCAATGATGTATTGCTATGGTTTTTTGGTAGGTATACGCTCGAACGTATTCAAAAGTATTGCGGATACCCACCCATATACCCTCTGTTACATACTTGCTTTAAAATGTGTATACGCTGAACTATAAAAATATTGGATAGGTATACGACGTATAACCTCTGTATGCTTTATTACATCTTTGTGTTTTACATACGTATATTCAATCAAAAATTAAACACTCCATTTTATTCACATTCTACTAACCGCAGTCTCAATATCGTTCTTTCAATACACGTAACAGACTTTAAACGAACAATTTTGTAAAATGTTGAAGGTTGTTAATACTATTTTCGTACAAATCATTTTGTTCTATGAGCGGTCTTTAGAATTATGTATTGAGTAGTATTATTAGTCTAATTATTATTCGACCAATTTAATAAAATAATTATTCGAATATAATCTCCAAATAATTAGTGAACGAATAATTAAGTAAAATATCAAGTCGAAGATTGCAGTAAAATATTTGAATAATGAGAGGAATATTATTCGGGTAACGTCGTAGTGAAACTAATTTTTTTATTTTTTGTTTTAATGCTCAATGATGATTCCAGAGAGTGGCTCGGACTGAAATCCCCCTCATCATCACTGCTTACTCCTCGTATGAGTCTGATATTTTGAGTTTCTCAAGCTTCCCGCAACTCAAAATATCACATCCATCGGTGCGTAAGAAAACCTAGTTCCGACAGCGCGTTACCTGAATAATTTTCATCCAATTATTTGATTATTTTATTCGAATAAGCATCCTTTAATTAATTATTTGATACTTTATAGCTGAATAAAGTGTTACCATTTATGAAGTACCTTTTATTTCACTAATATTTTTTGAACATTCGAATATTAACTTTATCTGAGTGGCATATCAAGAAAAAGGGCAGATAATTTTTCTACGTGGAGTTGGCAACACTGATGAACTTGAGCATGCGCAGAAGCATGTCCTAGCATTCTGTTCTTGCAACAGAGATAGAATCGTCCGAGTGTAGTTGCGTGTGTGTGAGTAGCAGTAAGGCGAAATGGCTGTAGAAAAAATATTCTGCTAAATGTAAAGTGAGATCTTTCATACGATTTCTGAACGCCAAAAGATAGAATGCACCGAATATCCATCGGGAATTATGTCCCAATTATGGACCAATAGTAGTGAGTAAAATGAGGGTCAGGCATTGGTGTAGAAGATTTCGGGAAGGGCGTTCAAATGTTCATGACAATGAGCGTACCGAAAGACCTAGTATTCAGCCGAACGATCTGGTGGAACGTGTTAACGAGAAAGTGCGATCCAGTAGCCGGCTCACAATAACTGAACTCGCCAAAGAGTTTCCAGCCGTGTCTACAAAAACAGTGCATCGAATTGTGATTGACAAACTGTAATATCACAAACTGTGTGCGAGGAAGGTGCCAAAAGTGCTGACAGACGCTCACAAAGTGCACAAAATGACAGCTGCATGTGATATTTGGCTCGCCGGTAGAGGAGGGGAGATGGGATTACCTCTTTTCTCACATAGTGACGGGAGATGAAACCAGGATATCGTACGCCACTGCGAAGTCGAAGCAGTGGTCAATGCAATGGCGGCACTCTGGTTCTCCTAAACCGAATAAAATCTAACACAATCAGTTCACAAATCATAGCAACCGTGTAGTAGGACCAAAAGAGTATGACTCTTGTGGAATTCTTACAACCAGGGCAAACAATTATAACAGAGAAGTATTGCCAAACACTGGAAATGCTGCTATGTGCCATCCAAAATGCTATGCTCTGTAACTCTTCTGATCCATGACAATGACCGCTCATACACAGCTGCTCGTACTATTAAGACAGTTCTAAGGTTTCGATCGGAACTATTCAATCATCCTCCTTACAGTCTTGACCTTGCCCCCAGTGAGTTCTTTCTTTTCTTCATCTGAAAAAGTAGCTTGTATCGAAGTGTTTCAACGACAGTGAACTGCTCAAGATATCAATTCCGGACTTGCTGTACTCTCAGGCGGCAAATTTTTACACAGAGAGTGTACGGAATCTTGTGTCACGCTACTAAAATTGCCTGGAGATTCATAGTGACTACGTCGAAAAATAGTGAAAGCATCTACTTGTATATCAATCACAATAAATTTCTTCTCCTATCACTTTTTTGCTTTTATAGTGTTACATACACAAATTTCCATTTTTTTTTTTTTTTTTTTTTTTGTTATTTCCAAACCAACTTGTATTTGAGAAAATACTGAGATCTTCAAATTGAGAGAAACTCAGTAACATATTAAGCTCAGCCGTACACTCTTCTGAGCGGGACGACATTTCTCTTAAAAATTATAAATGACAAAGTCGGTCACATGCTGTTCATAAAAATGACATTACTCTTTTCTATAAATATCTTTCTTTCTTTCTTTAATTTTAAATTTTTGCAGTAATCACTTTCTGAGAAATAACCGTGGAGGAATCAAGTGTTTACACTTTATTCATATAGTACTTATTGTAGTACAGAGTAGGTCTGGCAAACAAATAACCTCTTTTGAGCGGCAAAATAGTAGAAAACTTGACATATAGCAAGTTATTCTGTCAATTCGTAAAATATGAATATATTTTACAAATATATGAAAACATCCATTCTCTCGTAAAATATGAAATTGAGTAAATTTTAAGCCAGTTGTCTTTAAATCGGGGTGGATATGAGAGGGGGACGGTGTTTCCCCAGTAAGCTGAAGCGTTTGCCCAAAAGAAGAAAGAATAACAGTGGTTATTAGTAAAAGATGGGAAACTTGGACGGTTCTCTTGATTTTGCTTGGTTGAAATGTTGTTGCTGTAGTCGATCCGCCATAAAAATTGGTTTCCGTTCCCGTCCCCCTGGACTTGTGTTCTCGTGACGTATCCTGATCAGAGCGTATCTATTAATGACTGTCCCCTTACTTCTGGGATTCCATTTCTACTTCTGCTTTAAATTAGTGTATTTTGTAAGAAATTAATAGGCTAAAGAAAAGAATCCAAACCTCATGGTTTATGGAAGTGCAATTTACTCTTTGAGCTTTCCTTTTATTGGCGCATTCAAACTCTGTCTCTCCATGCTACGGGGCCAACGCATTATTAGAATATTTATTCCAATTTTTAGTTGCTTGATTGGGCTTTAATGTTCCTTTCAGCAGGAGGCTATATGAGACATGAACGTACAGCTTAATATGGGATCCGAACCATATGGACTGCCGCCTTGGATTGAAGTCGGGTCTCCACGTCGAACATTTACGGAAATATTAACCTGGGGAAGTGAAGGAGGTCTGAGTGCGGTGTTGAGTATATCACTTCCATGAGTATTAAAATCATGAGCGTGCAGAACCTATACCTCCATACACAGCCCTTGACCCTTTAGAGGCCAACTTTTACTTTTTTAAGAATTTAAATACTAATCTGTTTAGATAATCTTGAGTTCTACTCCGAATGCACTTTCATTGTGATTACTCATACAATCTACTGTGACAATATTGTTAAACATAATAAGACAGACACTAAAAGTATCCAAATATAGGAGACATTTATCTCTAATATAAGAATGCCCATTAGATGAGATCATATTAAATTTCCTTGATAAGATTCGAGACGAGATCGAAGTCTTTCAATAGAAACATATATACTTCTCGAGACAAGGCAACGCCAAATCTCGTCTCATGTGCAACCTTACTTTAATAGGAGAGGATATATTCCAGATGTTTATTCAAAGGCTAGCTAAAATGTCTTTCTTCGACAGGGAGAAAAGGTTTATGTAATGGTTTTAAACTCTTTCCACCCTTAGGATATACATGGGGAATTAATTTTAACTTAAACGGCATCAAGAGTGTCACTGTTCATATCAGCGACCCCAAACACCATGAACTGGACTTTAATAGCGGTCGTTTTCGATAATATTTACACGTCATCCCCTTCTCATCCCAATACCGATGGGGGTTAACTTGGACTTAACCCTTTCTGACCTGAATTATTTTTTTGGAAATGAAGAAATTTTTCATTTCAATGGATTATATCTTTAAGTCTAAGGAAGTAAGAAAATCCATTTTTTCCTCAAAATTGCCAGGGCGCTGTAACTATGAGGCAAGTTGGAAGCATTCCGCAGGAGAAAAAGAAGCTTGTGATTCCAAATGGAATCACACGGTCAGAAAGGCTTTAAACGTCATCTGGAGTGTCACTATTCGTCTCAGCGATCCCGAAAACAGGATTTTAAACTAACATCGGTTCTTTCCTATTCATTTTACATGCGACCCGTCTCGTCATACTCCTTCACTCCCATGCCGAAAATATGCTCAAAACCTCTCATATGCCAAAATCACCAAAATCATTGCATCAGTCTAGGAGGATTAAATGTTAAACATTCTTATTTATACAAGTATAGACGAACATGCTTCTTTCAACAGTTAGAAACTTGAAGGATCTTTGTTCATTTTGAAGTATTATGCCTTCGCATTTACACCAAATTTAGTTTGAGCTAGAATGGAGAAAAGTCTTTTTTTAATTAGTAGTTTTATTTTTTATGTAAGAAGAAAGTGCTTGTGAGCCGTTGCTTATTGTTCAGAAAAAAATGTCTCCCTTCAGTGACGTAATTATTTAGAATACTCATTTCTTAAAAACCATCAATTCCTTAACAAGATATATCTTTTTTATTGTAAACTGAATCAAAGAAGTTAAAATTTTAAAAATGGTTTCCTTGTTCTGTGTGAAAGAAGGGTACGCTTTACGCAGCATAGTACAGGAAGAAAGTACGATATGGAACTCTTAGTAAAATTTATAGCATTGGTTCAGGAAATTACCTTTGTTTAATCATAAAACAATCTAGTGAATTATATAAGTATACTATTACCCCGAATTACGTACTCTTTCAATTGTAGTGACAGCAAGACAGTGAAGAAACAGCAAAGCTCAATTTAATTTAGAGCGAAAGAATTCGCAGTCGCTTTCAAATTTTTTTCCAACCTAAAAATTGAGAAGGAAAAAAAGTTCCAGTAAAAACATCCATCTTAAATTACTATGTTCTTGGAACCAGTGATGATTTCATAAGATTTTCCCTGGAGTGAATTTCAATATACGGAAGGTGGGAGGAGGTGAAAACAACCGCAAAGAAAGAAAACTTGTAATCCATTGAGCACAATTGGTAGGAGGTAGAATGATAAGATGTATACGGTTTGCCGGTATCTGAAGAGAAAAGTAATAAGGTGTTAGAAAACTTGAGAAAGAAATGTGAAGAATATGGGATGAAAATAAATGTTAGAAAGACAAAAGCCATGGTAATAGGAACGATGCGGTCGGTGTCAAAATATAGAAATAGGAGGGGAGAAAATGGAACAAATGATTAGTTTTCGATACCTGGCTAGTATTATTAGTGATGATATGAAGTACAAACGTGAAATAAAAGCAAGAATAGGAATGTCGAAAGAAGTTTCAGGGGGAAGAAAAGTCTTTTATGTGGATCCTTGAATAAGGAATTAAAAGAAAGACTCATAAAATGCTTCGTGTGGAATATTGTACTGTATGGAGCAGAAATATGAACATTACACATAAGTGATGAAAAACGACTAGAAGCTTTCGAAATGTAGGGATGTAGAAGAACGGAAAGAATTAGATGGATCGAGCGAAAAACAAATGAGAGGGTGTTAGAAATAGTGGGAGAGAACAGTTTTAGATCTTACTGAAAAGACGGAGAGGAACTGGTTGGTATATTGGCTGAGCATGAGGGATGTGCTATAACGTATGGTAGCAGGAAAGAGAGGAAGGGGGCGACGGAGGCTACAGATGATGTACAGTATTAAAACAGAAAAATCGTACTTGAAGACGAAGAGGTTAGCTGAGAACCGTGAAGTACGGAAGCAGCAAGTGATCTGCCAATGATGATAGAACACCTATGATGATGATATATCCTTATTTATTCCCTCTGACACACACACATCCGAGTAAAAGTTCGGATTTTAGTTGAAGCAGTAGGTTCCGTCCCATGGTAGCTAAAAGAGAGATGATACATTCTTATTGGGCTCTAGTGGTTTAGATTCCACGTTACCTTCGGTGCTAAAACAGAACGTTAAACTTGAAATAAACAATAAACCAAACAAACAAAGAGAAAGAAATTATAATCTATATTTAATGTCAACAAATTGGTCCTGTTTCAATTACAAACAGACAGGAATAATTTACATTTTTAAGTCCCTTTTACGTTTAGATATGTTTGTTCGTTTGCTTCTTTTGAATTTTAAATTTTGGTTTTACAGTTGTGTTTCCTATGCGCTGAACAGGAGAATAGAAAGTTCAGAATAATGATAAGATGAAATTATGACCAAAACTCATACATTCGACAGACCTCGAAATCATACCTCGAAATTATAGTGTCTGTCAATGTAGTACTACAGAGGCAGACTAATCAACCATGTCAGACCACGGAGTAAGATTGCATCAGTGTTGATTTCACGAACTATTTTTCTCAATCCATCCCATCGAATAGCTTTTCTAACGAATATCTTTGACTAGGTCTGTACTTCCTCCTTCCTGTCATTTTTTTCCTTTTCCTTCTTATTTTTTTGTCTGCATTTATTTGGACTTAATATATATATTAGCACCAATGCTATCTGCATAATGGATCTTCGGTTTAACGTAGGATCCGAGTCTCAAAAACACCTACCGTTAATCAACCCTGATCTCCCACATCGATGCTCAGAACGCTGTTTCCACGAGAATGCTCATTCACTTTATCTGAAACTAATGATTTTATTTTACTTTTTTTATATTTTAGACAAATTATGACTAAGAACATTCGGTGACTTCTCAGGAAGCAAGCTTCCTGGAAAGAGGATAAAAAGAGAAACAATTTGCACCTCACAAGTCATAGTCTTTGTGTTTATATTTTATTTTTATTTTTCATATATAAAACAACTTCCTCAAGTTTGACGACGTATTTCATTACCATCCTGTGTAAGAATCCATCATTATTGAAAGCCTGTATGAGTCATTTCAACATAGTGGCAACACGTATCTACTTTTAACAATAACTACTACACGTGTCTGTTTTTCTGTCAGATATATGCACTCAGTCGTTCTTTCAGAAAAAAATGTTCCGAGGGGGGCACACTTAGTATTCCGAGGGGGCACTGCTTGTACTTTTCTATTTATTATTATATTATAGACGTATTATTTTAGTCTTCTCGGGGGGCACTCTCAGAGCTTCTGGGGAGCAGTGCCCCCCAAAAAACATGTCTGGAAGAAACACTGTATGCGCTTCCGCTTGTTGGTTTGCTAGATCCTGGTAGAACATCGAATCCAATACTACAGTAAAATGTATTTCACATGCCTTGATTCTTTATGCTCTGAAAAAAGTAGTTTAACATCAAGAACTTACCATAAGATCAAACGTGTCATTCGTCTAATAAGCGTAAATAGTTATCTAGTGTTATTTGTTGACTTTCCTTTGTATTATTCAGCAAGCAACATTGTTCAGACTCGTGTTAACATATGAACTCCTTCGTGGCTAAGCGGTTAGTGTACGCGTCTTTGGCGTGGGAGACACGGGTTCGATTCCTGGCGGGAGCTCATGTGGTTCGGATTGCACGTTAATCAGTAGGTCCCGAATAATATAGCCTCGCTGCTGAAAGGAACGATAAACTCAAAATCAACTCAACTCGTATTAACATATATAAAATAGCATTATCTGCTGGAATCTGGGAGAATTGTGCTTCGAGTAGTTCGCTGTGTTCGTCACTTGATGTTTCAAATTTATTTTAATGCTTATCTTTCGAAATAATTTGAATTATAAACATCAGTGATTAGAAATTTAAATTCTCGTGAAGATAATTTGACGATGACATGTGACATTATTTTTACAATTTACGTGTAGTGATCAAATTGTAGCTTGAAGTATTCATACAACAACAGATAATCTTCCAACTATTCGAGCGGAGATACGCTGATTGGGTAGACATCATTGCATTAAGGTTGAAGAAAGCAATTTTTCTCTTTTCAAGGTGAAATGTACAGTTATTATATTTACGTCCGGTGCTTTATTGTACGCGGAAAAAATGTTTTCAAGGGTTATGTAGATGTTTCAATTATGTTCATAACGTTGACTAATCGACCAATATGCAACGGTTTTCATAACATAACTGTGCATACAGAATTTAAATTAAGTATTCAAAATCTCTTCAAAACTATCGCTTCTGAACAGCAACTTTAATTAAAAGTAATGTTCTAGCTTTTTAAAATTGATGTTAATACATCACCTGGTAACTTTGTGCAAAGATTTGCAAGTTAGATCTTAAGCCTGTTAAATTGTGCTTAGATATGCTTAGCTGTTATTGATCTTTTTTAAAATATAAGCGAAATGTTAAACGGAAAAGAATGTTTGGTAGTCGTGATAGGAGGTCGTCAAAAAAACTGAATTCCAAATTCCAATGGATTTACACTTTTCATGGTCCCTAGATGACGATAATCGATATTTTGGTTGTCTGTTCATCTGTTCTTTGATCCATTCGTTCCGATGTAAATATGTTAACTCTCCTAGAGACTACACTGTTCAACATATCGAGGTCAAATTTTAAACCTACGATTTTTATTAGATTCTCTAGGTGGGGGGTTTAAATTTTCTTCCCATACCCAAAATTTAGGATGCTTTACTGAAGAGGGAAAATCAAAATTAGCGATTTTTTTCGAAAACGGTTCTAAGGATTTTATTTTGTATATCAATATTTCATTACTGTGATGTACGTAATTTTTCTTAAAAAAAAAAAAAAAAAAAAAAAAAAAAAAAAAAAAACAAGGGATAGTTTACTCTTGAAAGCGATTCTCTTCAGACGATTTTTCCGAAAAGGCCTCAGTCAATTTTGTTCATATTTTCATAAATATATGTTTCATTGATATCACTACAATGAAGAGTAAGTCATGCTTTGTGAGAAAATCTACAAGGGTGTGTTACTTTCAAACTGTTTTCTCAAAAATGACTCGTGCGATTTTGTTTATATTTCTTAAATCAATATTTCATTAATAACTTGATTGTGCTGCGTAAATAATTTCTAATGAAAATATTCACAATTAGTATTTACTGTACCCTTGAAAGAAAGTTTTCAAGCGGACTATGTTCTCAAAAATGACTAAGATTTTGTTCAAATTTCATGAATAAATATTTCATTAATAATCCTATCATCATAGATAAACCACTTATGAAAATATCCAAAAGGTGTAGTTTACTTTTGGGAATGCCTTCTTTGGCCGAAATTTTTTTCGAAAAAAAAAAAACTTTACAAGTTATTTATATTTCATCGAGCATCTTACGTGAACTTTTAAGTTTATAAAAATTATTTTTTTTTTTCGATTTTTTAAAAATTACGTATGATTATTTACACTCAGATATCAGTTTGTTAGTTGTCAACGATCTATAGATTGGTATACGTCTCATCTTTGGACAAATTGTTTCCGCTATACGCTAATACAGTGGTTCTCAACCATTTCTGAGTGACGACACACTTTTCTGAAAGCTCATGAGACTGCGACATACTTACTTGATTTCTTATTGTAGAAATAAGATAATAATAACATAAATTAATAATATATGTTATTATGTTATTATATGTTATTATAATTTCTTATAATAACATAAATTATACTAGTGTAAGACTATAAATTTCTCTGAAATAGTGTTTCTATGTATTACTAAGCATTGTTGCTGTCGCTGGAGGCGCTGACTGGTGCAGTCTACCTCAAAATTGATTTTAACTAATTAATTAATGTGTACTGATTTTTAAATTTTAAAATCCTCCGGCACACCTTTTGAGACTGCGTGACACATCAATATGTCGCGACATACCTGTTGAGAACCACTGCACTAATATGTAATATTGTAGAACTTAAAATCCTGGATAGGAAAAAGTTCGTCAAGCATAGCTACAACAATGATGTGCTTTACATGTTTTGATTTGATGATCTTTCGCTGATGATCACAAGGCAAATGACCAATTAATACCCTCATAAATTGCTGTTTAATTTCATCCACTTTGTTGAAGATTCCAATAAATTTAGTTACCGTAATCTTGAAGTTAAATAAATGATTTTCCCGCATATATATATATATATATATATATATATATATATATATATATATATATATATATATATAATGATGTTTTTTATCCTCTTTCGTTTCAAGAAATTATGCTTTCTTGTCGAATCATTTCTGTTAAAACTAACATTTGCTAGTAGTACACATGCATCGTAATCACCTCGTAATCTCTAACCAGGATTTACACGAGCCTCAATACTTGTAGAACTACTTTCTTTCCATAAACTTTTTTTTTAAACTATATGCATGTCTCCTTTCTAAAATTACTGACATTGTGTGGTGTGGCACGCCTCGTAAGGTGTGGTAGACATAGACGCGTCGAAGTTTTAGAAAGGATATTGTTTTTATAACTATCAATAATATCATAATTGACGTATAGGCATATCTACCAAAAAAGAAAAGAAAAACTTCGAAACATACTTTCATGCGCATATATGTAATTTACTTAGACACCTATGACTAAAAGGAACAGGATTTAGATATTATCATACGTGCCGCAAGGGAAGAACCTTTTTTGTATTTTTTAAAATTTATTTTCCTATTTTTTGCATAATTAGAAATCAATTTATACCAAATAATACTTTTATCAAAACAATAAATGGTTTTCGTTTTACAGAATTTCAAATATGAGAATTATATATTGAAGGTCGTAATGTTACTTTTTGATATTAGGATACAATTAGTGTAATATAAAAATAAATAACGAGGTCGATATTTTATATTGTGGTATGTCCCTATTTGCCAGTAATTACGAATTGAATGTCTTATTTTTATTTTTTATGTGGTTTCATGTTATACTAACATTGATGTACTTTCACACTGATTATTACATGTTGCTTAGTGTGCAATTTTCGTAATCGTGTGTTCAGTACTTGTAATCGTATAATATGATTCAAATTATGTCAAGTTCAATATGCTGTATATATTAAACAGAAAATAGTAATTATCAAGAAAGAACACCAGTGGTGATTTCAGCAGATTTCCTCCGGGTAAGATTTTCAATACGCGTGAAATGAACAGTAGTGCTGAAAAAAAGGATTGGTAATCCTTATTGAGTACAGACGGAGATACAGCGATGGCAGGATATTTGTATAGAGCGCTAGGAGGATACTCGTAGCTACGAGGAAAAGGATTATAACAATTACACCTGGTAATATAATTTAATACTTCCGAAGACAGTAAGACTAGTTTTTTATATTTTGTTGGGTAATGTGAAAGTCATACAAGGTGAGTTAAATCGTACGACATGTGTTTATAGATAATTGACACATCACCCTGTCGGAAATCGAATATTTAGCTATGTACACCAGAGATAAACCCTACGTCGCTGAGCTACCGTGACTTCAAATAACTGATTATGTTATTTAATTCAGGCAAACTCTAATACTGTATTCTTTCCAATTCATGAAAAGATTTTAACATTTTTATTTTCATCTTCGTCATTAAACTTCATTAAAAAAATTCAACAGGTATCGAACGAAATATGAAAATGTTACGTTTCTTAGACATTTTCTTCATAGCTAATTGATTATTTCATTTTAGCTCTGAGTCCAGGTAGATATTAACCGAAGTAAAGTTGAGAAAATAAAGTTTGAGAAAGCATAAGTGTGTAATGGTATCTAGAACACTCCCAAATGGAATAAAAGATATTTTGAAGTGCACAGAAATAACGTTAATTAAAATGCACTAAGATACATATTTTTATTTAAATAGTGCATAATACATAGTTTCACGTATTCTGCATACATTTGGTTACGAACATTTCCAACCAATTTCATATTCTAGTATAAGTGCACGACTTGGTACATTTCAAGTTCTTTTCCATTAATTTTAAATTATCTATATTAATATATTTATATGTATAAATTTGACTCTCTACTTCTCTCACTCTCTCTCTCAATATATATATAAACTTTACTTAAATTACTTTCTCCATTCTTTTCCCGAACACTTTTGGTTGTTTTTTCGTCAGATTTGTCGTTAAAAAAAAAAAAAAATTATATCAGAAAATTCTACTACCTTCTTTATAGTTTTACAGCATCATACTACTTAAATATCAAAATTCTAATTTGGTTTATTTTCGTGATAAATAAAAACATTATACAGATTTTATTGAAAACAACTTCCTGGGTACCTTCAATACTAAGTCAATCAGGGATAGGTAGTTTCCATATTAATATGTAACACTAAAAAAAAAAAATAAATAAATAAATAAGAAATATGCCTTAGTTTGACGATAAACAAGTTTGATGAAACTGAATTACTTTTATCCTGAAGCACCCAAGTTAATGTCTGAATTAGAGAAGTTGTACTACAGTTTTCTCCTTTTACGATATCATTACAAAGCAGTGACCTTAATGAATGACATGCATGGCTTCCTCTTAATGTAGACAGAAAAGATTATTTACACCAGATTTCACTTTCTTCTTCCAATATGGTTTACCTCCTGTTCTTTACTTTCTTTATTTCTTTGTTCATTCATTTTATTTTATTTTCTATCTTTTTACATTACATCCAAAGCAAGAGTAAGTATATCTTTGCTCTTTTCCTTGTGAAAATTATCCTTATAAATGGGATATTAATGACAAGGTTGTATATGAGAAAAACAAGTATGTATATATATATATATATATATATATATATATATATATATATATATATATATATATATATATATAGGGTGTTTCAAAACAAACCCGATAACGTTTGGGAGGTGATTCCTGACACCAAGATAAGACAAAAAGCATAGACCAACCTGGGTGCACAAATGCTTCCTTTCGGAGTTATAGGCTGACGAAAACATGAAAAACTAAACTTTAAAGGTCCATACCTCCGGAACTGTGGGACCTAGCGTAGTTGGGTGAAGACTTCGCTTAGGAACAGAGCCTGTGTCCTACCTGAATATCCATGTTTCAGAATCCTGCGATACTTCCGCAACAATTTTTATAGAGGTAGTTGGTGAGTACTTCAAATTATATGCCCTTAGCCAAACTCCCTCTATTGGCGAGCGCTTCTCACGCCATTCGTGTATATACTCTTACGTTAACATTTTACGTTTTAACACTGTACAACAGAGAATTAGTAGACTACTTTCTATCTTTTCTTTACTTTTCGTTTTCTCGATCTTCTCTTATTTTACTATTATTATTAATAATAATAGTAGTAGCTAGAGATACAAGAAAGCCAGCATTTTTGGGACGGAGTTTTTTACTTACAGAAAGCCGGCCAGCTTAAAAAAAACAGGAATTTTCGTTTTTCTAACTTCCTATGAGTGTCTTTGAGTTTTATGAGTATCACGTATATTCTTCTACAATTAAAAAGTGCTATTACAACATTTAGTACTAATGAGTTTAATGTTCAGTCCGGGGCTTGTTATTTACGTTGCTTTTAGGACTACTATTAACTGGAGGTCAGCAGTGTTCAGTTATGCAACCCAGCATATTACGAGGGTTATGTTGGTTGCCTAACCACCTTACCAATTTCCAGAAAGTTATACATCTCGTTATGTCTGTTGTACAGGCTGACTAAATTCAAACTCATCATCATCACCATCGGTATTGTTTATTGGAAGGTCATTTCTCGCAGCTGAGAAGCTTCCAGGCTCCACTGTCTTCGGTTACCTTTTCATCTTCAAGTACGACTTTTCTATTTTTATTATGGATGGGCAAAACCAGGTTTTATAAAAACCGGAAACCGGTTTCTAGTAAAACCGAAATCCGAAAAACCGACATTTCGGTTTTCTCCAAAACCAGCTCGGTTTCCACCGAAACTGGTTTCAGTAAAAACTTTTGGAAAACACACAAAACTATTTCTGTGGAAGAACAACAAAACACTATTCTGGTCATTTCTGTGGAAACGGAATCGGTTTCCGGAGAACAACAAAACACTATTCTGGTCAGAAAAAGAAACAAATTTTGGAAAAAAGGGAACCGGATTTGAAGAAAACCGAAACCGGTTTCGGTGAATTTTTTTTTTTTGAAAATTTTCAAAAACCGGTTTCGATTTTGCTGATGTTTGTGCCCACCACTAGTTTTTATACCATCCATCAGCTATAGTGCCTCCCACTAGTTTTTATACCATCCATCATCCATCCATCCTTTGCCCCCACCTTCTCTTTCCTGCCACCATACACTCCAACGCGTTCCTCATGATTAGTTCCTTCTCACCCAATGTCCCCCCCAAAAAGTTCTTCCTCTTTTCAATTACATCTAAAATTGTTCTTTTCTGCCCCACAATTTCTAACACTTTCTCATTCGCTTCTCGCTCGACCCATTTAATTCTCCCCATTCTCCTCCAGAGCTGTCTTTCAACATTTTTCAGTCTTTTTAAATCGCTTTTGCGTAATATCAAAGTTTGTCCTACTTAGTGCAGCAGTCTGTACGAAATATTTTAGGAGTCTGTTTCTGAACGTTTTGTTCAAGGACCCACAAAAAATATTTTTCTTTCTCCGAAATATGTAACATGCTTCAAAATCGAATAATTTTTATCAAATATATACTTTTTTTTTCGGTACATTCTGTATGTGCTAACTTGCAATGTTTGATTTTACTCCTGTTTTACTCAGTTATTCTTGAGGGATTTCAACGCCAAACAGAAATTTACTTCCTTAGGTTGGAGTAAGACATAGTTAAGTTTCAACTGGTCAACTCGAATCGTAGAAGCTTGTTTACCTTTATTTCAATATCAACTTTCGTAAAATTCAAAATACATAACACTGAAAATGTCCCATATGATGCAATTGAGTTAAGTTGTTATGAGTTTAACGTCCCGTTGAGCAGTAAGGCTATATGAGACGTGGATCTACTGATTAACGTGAAATCCGAGCCATAACCAATGAGCTCCCACCGGTAATCGAACCCGGGTCTCCCACGCCAAAGAATCTATATGACGCAAACAGTGCTGTGCTTAAAATACGTGTTTGATGTATTTTTCGTTCCGTATGTACCATGTAATACAGTATGATACTTAAATGTTGCTAGGATCAAATGTGGTATGAAAACATTGCAAATAAAATTGCATTAAATTCGAATTACAGAACTGAAATTATACAAAACCTTTAAATGAAAACAATTAATATTAGTGATGCTGTGCGCCATGGGAGCGACGAATTCTTTCTTTCTCTTTCCCTTTTCTATTTCTTTTCTTTTCTTTTGTAAGTTGGAGATTTGATCACATTTCATTTCACCAATTTCTATCCTAACCAGCAGGAATAATTCTTTAACTTTTTCACAACACGCCCCTTTTTTAATCTTTCTATTCTACTTTTAACAAAAGTTACACTCTCAGATTTTCTCAAAGTGGGGTGAATTTACTCCCTTGTTCCTGACTAATGTCAACCAAAAACGACAGGCCCTACTGGGAACCGTGAGTAAAATCCGACGCAATGTTCTATGAAAATAGGGCACTTTTAAGGAGAATTACTATTAGCATTCTTTTGTGTGTTCGAGTGAATTCACCGTCTTCCCTACGAGTAAGTTCAACTCCAAACAACAGGTTTAAACCTTTTATATCAAGCAAACAACACATACTCATATTGTTTCACAAAAATTGAATTATTTTTTACGATATTTATAACAGAACGCATTTCTTTTACTATAGACAGGAGTGGTAAATTATTTCCTTCATTACTGACCAATTTTAACTTCAAGTACTAAAGATAATTAGGAAACCCCAGCGAAAATTTACACAATTTTGCACTCCTGTCTACATTATTATGTTTTCAAGAACGCCAAATTGAATTAACTGTAGTCTATAAAGCAAATTATCTTGATTTTGTCACAATCAACTCCGCTCTCCTTTACTACTTTTTTTTTTTCACTGGGGGATAATGGTAACTTTGGGGTGATTGCGCCCATACACTTGACGGCCATGGGTACTGCTGATTTTAACAAGTAGGCAATGGTTGGCAGGTACTGAAGAAATTATACACCATATTGCACACACACACACACCACTTATTCTGGAAAATGGTTTTGTAATTGCATTACCTATATGTACAACATAGGATAGATATTCTACTTTCTTTTACCACCATTAGATAAATTTTAATCATTTCAACCCCATTTGGAGACCCATTTCCGAAGGTAGAAGGAAGACATGTCGAATTTTATTAAAATCAGAAGATTTTCACGGGAGTTATCATGGAATAGTCAGACAAAAGACACAAATGCCAGTTGAGTTGAATGGTTGAACCTGATGGTGGTTGCTTACGGTCACTTGAACAAGAAATTTTCCTTTTCCTTTTTTAAAATCTAATGTACCTGATTTCCTAACGAGAGCCTATCGACAGATGGAAACTCCCTGCCAGACAACAGTATCAGGTTCCCAGCGTTCTAGTGCAGCTACACATTTCGACAGCAATACACCAAACTAGAAAGATACAAGAAAGGAAAAGTAGCTTTCTCTATCTCACATGCATCCAGATAAAAGAGACAAATTTAACAAGGATCTATGCCAAGCTCTCACAAATGTAGAAATATCACTATACAAGTTTAATAAACCGTGTTTAAAACAGTTTCAGTAGCAGTATACGGCACGGTGTATACTACACCAGTCAGCACTAAGGAAAAACTACGCACCACATTTGTACAAAGAAACATTGGCCAATATAAAGAAGGAGATCCAAGAAAACTGAACATGGGCCTTAGTTTATGAAACTAGAGACAAAGATATGAGGATGATAATGAATTTTGTTATTAATGTAATAAGTTGTGAGCCATGGAAACCTCTTCTTCTAGCGTGTGAGGTTATTGTGGAATGTAAAAACAAGACAATTGCCAAAGTATTCAATAATACGATATCTGTTCTATGGCCTGTGAGTATCAAATATTTAAATGTGGTCCTTTTTCTCAGTGATGCAGCTCCCTAGATGCTGAAGGCTGGAGAGGCATTAAAGATAATTTATCCGAAGATGATTCACTTCACCTGTGCAGTCCATATCTTTCATCGATGTGCCAAAGTTATTTGTGCTAACTAGCCCAAAGTAGATTCGTTAATCTCTTCAATAAATATTTTTTTGAAGATTTCTAGTAGGATTAAGTTCTTGGAAGATACAGTACCCTGAAATGCCACTGTCACCTTAACCTATTAAGGAGAATGTAGTTAAAGGCAGTAGATTATTATTCTAATCACCACGAATCCATTCAAATATGTTAAGCACTGAGTTCCTCTGTGGCTAAGCGGTTAGCGTACGCGCCTTTGGCGTGGGAGACCCGGGTTCGATTCCCGGCGGAGCTCATGTGGTTCGGATTCCACGTTAATCAGGTCCACGTCTCATATAGCCTCGCTGCTGAACGGGACGTTAAACTCAAAATCAAGTCAACTCAGCTCAAATATGTTAACCGCTCTAGACTCTGAAAAAGTACTGTTTCAATTCAATTTGCTATGTCTGTTGCTGATAAAGCAACTTCAATCAACTACTGAACTGTGAAAAACATCCAGCTAAACTCATACGTTCAATTTATTACAGCTATTTTATGCATTTTAAATAAAACTAAGACTTTAAGCGTCCCAGTGTGTTTTCTCCGGGATACAGGACAAAAATGATTAAAACACTGGACATTTGGTTATCCTCTTCAGAATTAATTATTTTCATCAACTGTTGTTCCTTGCAATTTTTTTTTTCATGTTATCCTCTTGTGTAACATGCATTTTAAAACATACCATAAAGTATTCTATTAAAACCGGCACTGTGAGAGAGTACCGGTAATGGTGAGAAATAGTGATACATTTAGAATACTATCACGAACATCTATTACGTAAAGAAGGAACGTAAGCGCTTCATGACATTCACCTCAACAGAAAGCTTCTCACGACTTTGTGATTTTTTCTTTCAGTTTTTATACGAGAAATTTCAACAATCTTCTGTTTTTTCTAAGGTCTAAATTGTTGTGGATGACTAATTCCACTTTGTAACTTTTGTTTATCCTTGTTAAGAACTTTCGCTGAACTAGTTAAATAGGGTATTAACATGGAAAAACGCTTCCTTTTGTTTAGTTCTGAATCAATACTTTTTTCTATGTGTTTTGTTTACCGGGAAAACAGCAAAGCAAACAGCAACAAAAAAAGTAATTGCTCAGCAGTACTGCACACCAGTGTTCTATTCCAGTAATCAACCAACGAGATATAACTTAATCAAACACTTTATACTTGGTTTCATTTTAGTTTAACAAAAAGTGCAAATTTACTTTACTTAAATTATGCACAAGAGTAAAGAAGTTCACATTTATAGTACTATCAACTACTGAATAATCTGGACTACGTTGAATACATTGGTTTCGAAATTAAAAGTTACAAATGCTTCTGATTGTCACCATTTATACTTCAGATTATATACTGTAATAAATACGTAGATATGGATCAACGTCGCGTACTTATACATTCTGAATATCGTGTAGTCTCGGCATTGAAATCACTAGTCATTTCAAATCTTGCTTTTAGAGAGGGACAAGATTCTTCACCGACACAAGTGTTTCATGCTTTTTTATTAGTATATAAAATGATTTTAAAAATATGTGTTTGTCAGACTTATGAGGGAAATCCCCCTGCCCTCCCCAAATGACGCCCCGAATTGAAATGAAATATTGCTGCACCCGATCAGCAGAGTACTTACTAATTTTCTAAGCAAAGCACAGTAGAGTACTGTTCCCTCGATTTTTCTTTATCAAATATATGAAGCTCTCATAGTCTTCTTCGGCAGATGCTTTTGTATACATCTAGACTGAAAGACCATCCAATAGATAGAGACTGAAACCACTAAAGTAGGACAACCTAAGTATCAGAAAGGTTAGCAGGACAGTCCATGGTTTTTGTGACATGATGGAAAATTGAAAATTCATAAAATATTTATCTTCATCATATATGAAAGAATTATGATTACCTCACAATATAACAGAAATTACACAATTTTCTATTCCTAAATTATATTTTCTTCTCTTATTTACTAACCAAAGTATAACTACGTTACGGGACTAATTCTACAATATTTTGTATAACTACGTTACTACATTTGAATGGGACTATAATAAAATTATTTAGTTGCCAATAAAATACGTTCTTAAATGGGATTTAGAAACACGTGGCAAGAAGGGAAAAAAATAACAATGGAATGAAAGTCTTTAGAAAGTCATCAAGTTTGCTACCAAGCTAAGGATTGAAGTGACCAAGAAGAAAAACAAAATTATACAAAGGCTACCGCAAAAGTTATCGCAACCATTTAAATTTTTATATATATATATATATATATATATATATATATATATATATATATATATAATAAATGGAAAAGAAGCAGAAAATTCTTAAGTATGGAAATGGACGGTTGGTACATATGTAAACGTTACATATAGGGAGTTGGATGATTGTACACATCCCATAATCTCAGGATACGAGAAAAATGTCTATAAGGATATAGTACGAGGAAAATGAATAGAACGAATCGTTTGTTTCATACATATTTTTCCTAAATTACAACATTAAAAACTAACAATTACAAGTATATATATGTAAAGTCCAGAAACACACATCAGTGACAACTAGAGCCCTTCGAAGTAGCCATCCTAAGAATCCATCACACACTGCCAAAGATGTTTAAGGCGGCGAATACCCGTAGTCTCACACTGAGCGAATTTTCTGATTTCACGGCTTACGCCCTTATTGCATCAAACTCCTCAATTGTAATGTAATTATAGGTAAAACACATATGAAACGAACGAATCTTTGTACTTATTTTCTCTGTGCTATTTTCTGGTAGAATATGTATGTTCATCCGACTTCCTGCGTCTAATGTTTACAATGTACTAGTCTTCTACTTGCATATTTTAGAATTCCTTGCTTCGTACCCATTGTCCATGTTCTGAAAGAAAAAGATGCCATGACTCTTGCGCATAGTTGGAGTGGGTCAGTGGGTCAAGTGGGTCAAGTTTTCTGAGTGGGTCAGTGGGTCGTGGGTCAACAGCATGTGACCCACTGTGACCCACCACCCACCGTGACCCACTGCGACCCACCACCCACCATGACCCACTGTGACCCACCACCCACCGTGACCCACTGCGACCCACCACCCACCATGACCCACTGTGACCCACCACCCACCGTGACCCACTGCGACCCACCACCCACTATGACCCACTGTGACCCACCACCCACCATGACCCACTGCGACCCACCACCCACCGTGACCCACTGCGACCCACCGACTCAGTATGGTCTACCGACCCTCTCTGCTCACTGCATTGTAGACAGTATCTTCTGAAGATTGGTAAATTTGTCTCTGTTTTACTTTCAAGACCTTCATTTCCCTTCCTTTTCCACTTGTTTCTGTCTACCTACCTGAGGTGAGTATATCTAACCAAGTGAAAAAAGAACTTCAGGCACTTTTGGATATTGATATTTTTAATTGTAATAATAGCAATAGGACTTACACTACAACTTGGCTTTCGAGACCTGTGAGTTTTTAGAGCTAACTACTGAAAAAAAAAACATTTTTGAATCACTGTAATATATAAAAAAAATGCATGTAACTATGTGTGCCTGATCATCACGGTCAAATTGGCAAGTCAAATGAAATTACTTTTGATATATAGTTCGGTCTTAATCCAAATTGGGATGTTATATTGCTTTTATTATAATGCATAATATCCTAAGGAGGTAGTGAGGATTCAAATTTTTGCGGGAAAAAAATGAGTATCTCGCAACCCGTTAAACTTACGGAGCTGAAATTCAGTGTATTAACTCTTTATTGAAAATAAACAGAATGTGTCCTAGCATTTTTAAAATTCTCCTTTATGTGGGGGAGGGGCACTTTTATAAATATGAAAAATTGGTAGTGAGTTGGTTTGTAAAAATTAGGGATGGGCACGAGCGAGTTCGAGCGAGTTTTCTTTGAAACTCGACTCGACTCGAAACAAACATGTTTGAACTCGACTCGAGAACTCGGCTCGAAAAATTTCCTCCAACTCGACTCGAAACTCGACTCGAATTTGGTTCGAGTTTCGAGTTGAGCCAAATCGAGCCTAATCGTGTGTGTAGTTCAAGTACTCTCTTCAAGTATTATACATACACAATACAATTATTATCAATGACACTACTACTACTACTACTACTACTACTTCTTCTTCTTCTTCTTCTTCTTCTTCCTCCTCTTCTCCTTCTCCTTCTTCTTCTTCTTCTTCTTCTTCTTCTTCTTCTTATTATTATTATTATTATTATTATTATTATTATTATTATTATTATTATTATTATTATTATTATTATTATTATTATTATTATTATTATTATTATATTAATTTCAGCACGCAAAGTGTCACACATGTAAATATTTTCGTGAAAGCAGAGAAATGAACTTGTTTTTCCGATTGCCTTTGTAAATAGCTGTGCGATTCTTCCTGTTATTTGAGGAGTGTCTGCAAATTTTGACTACCATAAATAAATGACACACTGCCGCAGAAAAGTAATATTGTTCTTCTCCTATTTTTATTGCCTCCTATAAAAAAGGAAAGAGCTTAAAACTATTCAGTAAAGAAAAGTCTGAACCTCTGTAGGGAGGGACCTCTGATTACAGATTCCGTTTGGTGGTAACTTGTTTACTTGCAGAGTTGCAGGGATGTTGAACAATAAACCACACGTGTTCAGTTGCAGTCCAGTCTAAATCTGTAAGAACGTTTGCCTCCAATGAATAAGATAAAAGAGAATTTCCGGCCATACAAAATATGAAGAAGCGAAGTCATCACTTTATTTACCATGATGTGTGTGTGTGTGGGGGGGGGGTAGCTCAGTAGTAGAGCGTTCACGTCCGGTGCTTGGGGTCCCTAGTTCGATCACAGCTCGCGCCGTGTGGACTTTGTGGTGGACAAACACCGTGCTCGTGGGTTTTCTCGGGATGCTCCCGTTTCCTCACACTTTCTTCATTCCACCATTTCACTCATCTCTCATCATCACCGTCTCCTTTAGCCTAACCGGCAAAACCGTGGGACATAAAACTTAAAGATTCATTTCGTTTTTACCATGATATGAGAGGATTTAGCGAACATCATGATAATTGTCACTTCTGGTAAAATTAAGTTATTAGGTGGACTGGATTGGTATTAAACCACAAGGGAAACTTGTTTGGTATGTGTCATTGTATCGAATTGCATAGGAATGATGAACTTTCTTTTCATACTTACTCGAAAGCCAGAAAATGTGGCATACAATTATGTTTCCACGAGCTGCCCATATTATACAAATAACAACATTGTTATCAGGAATAGGCTTTTTATAATATTGGTAATAATAATAATAATAATAATAATAATAATATGTAGAAACTAGATGACGATTATTCTTCTCGCAAGAAATTCTAAATATGAGGAATTTAAAAATACCATAGGAAAATTATAAAGCTAAAGGCAATATAGGAATATTACGAAAGAGTATTATGAAGATAATTTAAAGTTAAGTATGATTTCTTTTGTCACTATAATTCTTTATAATGATTGATACTAACAGAAAAACAGACTAATAAACCAATATGTTAATACTGAAAAATTAGTAATTTCTCCACATAGCCTATGATAAGATATTCAGAAAAGTGATCAATTTTGAATTATCCCTTTTATTAATCATTCATAATGGGAGCCATTTCAACACAACTATACACAGTCACATATATAAAGACAAGGAGATTTAATGTTGATAATTATGGTTGGAGGGGTTATTCGAGATATATATGATAAAATATTGGAAAATATGGTAAATTTTATGTATTAATTAATTAATTACGAGTATTCATAACGTGAGAGCTGCTTCAACACGGCTATAGCATAAAGGTGTATACCAGGAGATAAATTGATGCCAACATCAATTTGATTAAAGAGGGGTTACATGAGACACATCATGTATAGGCCTATATCCATCTTAGAATACCCCGGCAACCCTGTTTCTTTTTCTGTTCTGGAGTTAGCAGTTATCTGAATCACCGCGGTGCTCCGCCCGTATTTAGGCTTGTCAACGGATCGAGTGGCTCGGCTCACAGCTCATCTACTATCGAGCCGAACCGAGAAATGAACCGAGTCAACACCTCACCTAACCGAGACGGCAAAAACCGATGGCTCACCAGGCCCGAACCGAACCGATTCGGTGGCTCATCCCGAACGAGTCGGCTCAGGCCATCGGCTCAATTGAGCCGAGCCGATGGCTCATTCCAACCGAGCCGGCTCGAGCTGTTTGCTCAGTTGAACCAAGCCGAGCCCGTTGACATCACTACCCGGGTTGGGCTTCTGCTTAAGTTCAGAAATACGACCGTGCAGGTCTCATCCTTAATGGTAAAAACTACAGTATATACATATATTGGTGCTCACAACATTTGAGGCTGTCCTTTTATTTTAAAAAAAATCTATTGTGCTCTCGTTATCGAGGCGAGATGAGATGCAAGCAGTGTCCCCTCTCGTGAGCAACACTAAAAGTATTCCACAGTACGGCTTACATTTCTCATGGCTTTCGCTTTACAGTTTAATCAGGCCATGATTTCAAATCGAGCTAAAACGAGCTAAACGAGCGAGCCATGTACCAAACTTGACTCGACTCGAAACTCGATCTCAAAAACAGTAACTCAGCTCGAAACTCGACTCGAGAAAACAACCTTTCACACGGCTCGAAACTCGACTCGAATTCGAGTCGAGTTTCGAGTCGAGTCGAGTTTCAGCTCGACTCGTGCCCACCTCTAGTAAAAATGATCGAAAACGATCGATGTTATTTAAGAAAAAAAAATCAGAAACAAAAAATACAGTGCTTGGCTTATCCATTGCTTTCTGCTATAATAATTACTGAAGCTTATGTTTATGATATGGAGCGCTTACAGCACAGGGCAATCAACCCATAAAGTTGTGAGAAAAATAGGCATAAAATTTGTACTGTGAGCTTAATTACACGGAAATTTGAAGTTTGGATTGTACGCATAATTGTATGGAAAATTTTACACTTTTTTTCCCCTTTACGTTGGTCTACTTACTTTGATTTGGAACTTTGAAATTTCATCCTTTTTTCCACTGAAAAGTATTGATAATTCAACAAGGAAATAATTATATTATGATAATTTAATTGAAATTCATCGTAATTTGGCACATGGCAAACAGCAGTGTGGTAATTGAAGGGGAAGGAGGGAAATTCCCATTCACCTCTGAACACTTTCCAGGAACCTCGTTCCCTTTCGCTTTCTAGATGGGGGAGGAAACTTGGTAATGGTATCAAACCTTCATGTGTAACTACAAAAATTAAATTTATAAACAAATAAGAAATCATCAGTTTATCAGGCTTTAATTTATAATTTATTCACAAGATTCCCTATCAAAGGCGTGGTAGATGAAGTTTCTGTTCTACATGGGTCGACACTGCCAACTGACATGGTCGATATGGAAAAGATGTTGTATGGTGATGGAGAGATGATACTTCTTGCTGAGTATTTCAAACCTGACCAAGAAAAATCGTTATCAGACTTGAGTCTAACAAGTAGATTGTCGATGAGAAGTTGCAGAAATCGGGTAGAAGTATTATCAATTTCCACGACAGAGTGCAAACGGGGATTTCTCCTTATGAATTTACAGATGACATATTAGAAATAGACTAAGTGCTCAAACATTGTCTAACTTGTTGCTCATCAATGTTAATGACCCACCGCTAGACAAGCTCGAAATAGACGAGCTAGTTATTTCTTGGCTGAAGGATGGGCATCATTCCGCTGCGGACGATTTACCACGAAAAAGTTACCAACAGGAAATAAATCCGACTTCAGATTTGTTTTAAGGTAGAAAATTACGAGTTATGGAAAATGTATACTTGTATTACTAATGGCTAATTACTTATGTTATTCAACTTTGTACCTAATTTTTAGTAAGTCTCTTCTTTGCTTTAGGTAAACTACTTTGAATAAATATTCATAATAATTGCAATTATGCATATTTGTAACTTATATTTAACGTGGTGTTTTAGTGATTACACAAATTACAATTATGAGCATGCTTTATGGAAATGCTCTCACATAGGGTACCAGACCACATTTATACACTATGAAAAACTGATTTTTCAAGTTTTTTTGTGAGAAAAATACTATGAACTGAGAAACCATAACCTTTTCCATATTGTACAGGGATATTTTCCTGCAAATAGAAGTTTCTTGGGGAATGCGTTCAGAAATTAACACTTGCAAGAATACTCTCTTAGTACAAGTATATTTTAGGCACACACTAATTTCCCCCCACTTCGAACTGCTTCAATTTCCTCACTGACAAACACTTTACCATTTTATATTGTAAAGGTCAGACCCACCGTTATTGTAACAGAGTTGTGCTTGAGCGATTGACTAGAAATTCAAACTCCGATTAGTGATAATTTCGCACTCTTGTTTTATTACAAGTGTAAACTCTTTAGTCAGTTCAGAAGAGGCCGTGGATCGTGTTCGGAGTTGGTGACGATGGATTTTGGTGAGTCAGAGTAGGTCAAAGTGGATGAGAGTAGTTCATGGTGGGTGATGGGTCAGAGTGGGTCACCGTGGGTGGTTGGTCAGAGTGGGTCACAGTGGGTCATGGTGGGTGGTGGGTCATGGTGGGTCATGGTGGGTGGTGGGTCATGGTGGATCACAGTGGGTCATGGTGGGTGGTGGGTCAGAGTGGGTCACGGTGGGTGGTGGGTCAGTGGGTCGTGGGTCAAGTTTTCATTGACCCACGCCAACTCTGCTCTTGCGGGAACCCTCGCATTTATATGTATTTTAAAATGCTATGTTTATATATATTTGTGAGCAATTCCTTTCAACAACGAGACCTCGGAAACTACAAGCACTAGAAATGTGTTGTTTTCGCTGGTCTATTCCAAATTTTGTGTTTAGTTTTTCCAGATCTCATTGAAGTTTTCATAAATAAATAAATAAATAAATAAATACCGTTATTTTTCTATTCCACGTTTCAGGAGTCATTCAGAGCTCATAAGATTAACATTGTCAGTAGGATGTTGGTAAGGTTGATATCCTTGCTTAAGGCAACCAGTAGAAGAGCTGGGTATAGCGGATTGACAGACATTGCAGGCGCTTTGCTTCAATATGAATGGCAACCAAAGACTATATTGCATGCTGGCAACAATAAAGAAGGTCTATAGAGCCGCAATGAGGCGTACTCGGGTTTGGGCTTATAAAACGAAAAAAAAAAAAACATTTCATGAAAAAATATAATTGAAAATTCTTGCATCTATAGCATTTTGCTCCCTGTGTGAATCCTTCCTTCCTTTACTTGTGTGTAAGAGGGGCATGTAGAGAGATAATGACGAGACATGTTTTTATCATCAAAAGCATTATTATTTTACCAATAATGTGAATTGGAATGTCCAATACTTTATTATGACTATACAAAGTAAAAACCGTAAGTAGAATTTATCCATTTTTACAGACCTTTCACACAAACAGTTTCATCAATAAATTATTAGTATATGAATGCATGGGGAAGGAGGAGGAGAAGAGTATGCTTCACCCGTATATCTGGTTTTCCATTTATTATGTGTGCAATTTCTTATTCTAGTTTAGATAAGTGGATAGAAAGGAGCAGAAAACATGCTTTTCCTCCACAAAAAAGAAGAGAAGTATAACTGCTCGACTAGGCCTATATCCTGCAAAACCTCTCTGATCACACTGCACAGTATGATTCCTTTGATATGTGCTTAAGAATACAAAATAAAACAAGAGTACTAAAATCATATCATTAATCACATATTTCAAGTTTTCATAGCATTCTAAATACGTGATAGCAATTACATAACAGTAAGTAAATGAAGCAAGCTTTTATTACTAGACATTGCATAATAATAACATTGCTTTATTACCATACTGTAAATATAACGGTATTAAGCGGTAGTACTTATGTCGGAAGGACACTTCAATGATTATACAATATATTATGGGAATTTCGAAATGGAGAGAACACAACATACGTTTTCTAAATTGAAAGATTCAGGTAAGTAAATCAAGACCATATGCAAAGCGGTTGGCGCACTAACATTTTCATGTTGTATGTACCACCGGAATTCCAAATTCCAAAATGTATGATGTCCAGCATTAGCAGACATACTGAGGATAGCAGGTACCACATCAAGGCTACGGATTCTACGTTAAGGGACACTAAACGAGCAAGGGACACTAAACTGGAAATCAACTCAAATAATAATAAAAAAAAAAACATATTTAATGTTTGAACTCGGGTGACAAGATTGATCTTAATCAACCAATCAAGCATTAAAACGTATATTGTAATTGAAAAACCTAAATTTATGAATAAGTTCACTCGTACTGTGTAAAATATTGAGTACGTCTAAAATTTCAACCAAAAATGTCGCTTGACATCTTTCTGGCTGGCATGGATATTATACAAATTTTAAAAAATCTGTAAATTCCCTTCTCTTAAGTAAAGATAATGATACTGGTAGCACATAAGGCATCTTCGTTTTACCAAATTATTAATAACCCATATATGAACACACAACCAATAGGTAACCTATGTTAATTTGTACAGCTTATATATTCATACTTCTAGTACCGCCACATGCAATATGCGATTTAGGTTTCTCTATGTTACTTTGTTTCCTCTATTGTATATTATTTTCAATTTTTGTTTTGAAATGTTTAACTATTTTTTTTTTTACTTAAGTAGTATACTCTTTTTTTATGTGGTTCAATACTTTTCTTTTGTAATTGTTAATATTTTCTATGTATTGGTGCTTTTTTTTTAAAAAAAAAAAAAAGACTGTGTGCACGTGGTTAAGTGCTCGAAGAAGGCTGCAGAGCCTTAACTTCGCCACGTAAAATAAGTCATCAATAAATAAAATAAATAAATAAATGTTTCCATCAAACTATGTTACGTTGCCTATCTTTGACCCTTAATGTTCTGCTAGGTCTTCGATGTGCTGCTACTAGTAGAAAACGTGATATTTCACCTTTGTACTACAAAAAATATAAACAATGTATTTACAAAATTTAATTGGTAGATCATCTCTTTCTTAATATTCCAATTTTAATGAACAATAGTGAAAAATTTGTGTAAACGTGGGCTGCCATTATCCATGGGTTGCAAAGTCAGGAATTTCAGGCGACACAAAATCTCTGGCGGTAGAGCACCAAACTCTGGTAGGAGGGCCCTTAGATCAATTCAGGCCATGTGAGTTTGTGATGGACAATATCGTGTCCTTTTTTTTTTTTTTTTTTTTTTTTTTTTTACAGGTTCTGCCGTTTCCTTCCATTCTATTCATTCCGCCGATTCTCTCATCGTCTTACAAGTGCTATTACCCTTCGTCCCCTTTAGCCTGACCGCGAAATTTAAAAATAAAGTTTTAATTTTCTTTCTATGAGTTTAGTAAATCATATACGAATACCTGCGTGTGAAAATTCATTAAATACTTACATGAATTGTAATAAACCATGAGAATAAGCGTAAGTAATTTATTGAACAATTTACACCTTTTCTCTTCGTTTCTGTGAAGTTTGTGAATATTAACATCAATTTTGATGCAAAATACGGTATCAACTTTGAATATTAAATCTATAGTTGTTACATTGCTTTTTTAAAACTTCCTAGTTCTTGAGAGGTTAGCGTATAAGACGGAATAAAATAAGACGGTTCTTTTGTACTTTAGTTCTGTAATATTCAACGAGGAGGTACAGTAACCTTGCTCATCGTGAAGTAAGGTAGACAAACTCTAGACCCGTGGTAAAACATAAGCTCACCAAGACATTTTGAAAAAATACTAGTACAGATGCTTATCAAAATAATAGAATAGAAATGGCGGGATTTCAAAAACACGTCAGGTCTGTCTTGACAATAGACTGGCGATGTCTGCACTGCTGAGTTGTTGCTGGTGGTGTGTTAGATGAAACTCAGTACTAGGTGAGGAGCAGTAGAACGACAATGTGCAGTGAACTGTAAAATGGCAGATAGTGATAGTGTAAAATGGGAGGTCTTTCTGATTTCCAAAGAGGGTAAATTATTAGGACTCGGCGAGCATGTGGTGCGAGCATGAGGAAAGCGTCAAGTGTATTGGGTGTGTCACGAGGGACAATCCCAAAATGATGACGGCCTATAAAATTTACGGGAAAACAATATCGCCAAAGTCGAAAATAAAATAACAGATCCCACCGAGCATCAAAGCTGATTGTTACTCAGAACCGTCGTATGATTGTTGTGCAAGTGATGGGGAAACTCAAGCAACACTTCTTGCAGCGAAACAGGGCCTTAACAATCACAGTCCTTAGCAAGTTACATGGCATGGACATATCGGTTGTACGGGAGAAACCACTGATACGATATCATAGCGCATTAGCACGCCAGTGGTGCCGAAAACATGCAACATGGCCCACTGATGATTAGATATGTGTGATACGGTCAGGTAAGTCGTTGTTCATCTTATTTCAAACCACAAACACTGCCATTTGCAGACACCCAAAGAAACGTATGGTCCACAATGCCTCCCAATAATGTAAGACATGGCGGCGGCTTTATAATGCTGTGAGTCATAGTGTCCTGATTTTTGAGTAGATTTGGATTGTGAGTTTAACGTAGCGTTGAGCAACGAGGTTATATGAGACGTGGACCTACCAATTAACGTGGAATCTAAGCCACATGAGCTCCTGCCGGGAATTCAACCTGGGTCTCCCACGCCAAAGGCGAGTACAATAACGCTTAGCCACGAAGGAGTTCTGTCCTGGTTTTCAGTTAGTCATGTGCTTATGCTTATTAGCCACGTCATTTCCCGTGATTACTTCGCCATTTTAGTGGATCATGTACATCCTATGACCCAGATGTAGTTCCCTGGTAAATACGCCGTATTCGAGAACGATAATACACCCATTCACACAGCTAGAGTTGTTGTAGCGTGGTGTGAGAAACATTGAAATAAAGTTGAACACTTGCTCTGTTCCGTGCAATCTCCGAATCTGAACATAATTCAACATTTGTGCTCCGTTTTGGAGACACGATTCCGGCGTAGATTTCCTCCTCAATCCTCTCTCACGGAACTGAGTGATGAATTCCACGTCGAATAGTGTAATATTCTACTTGATACCATTCACGACCTCTATGACTCAATTTTACATCGCATCAGAGCTGTTCTGAGGTAGAAATATAGTCCAACGTCATGTTAATCTGGTAAGTTTACACTTTTTTAGGCGTTTCTATTATTTTGATAATCATCTATATTTTCAATTTAACGCAGCTTGGTCCACTTGAGTTTGGCTACTTGTGAATTTTAAGGGGATAGTAAACATTAAAAAAAAATCCTGGATGTCATTAATATTGATTTTTGTTTATTGATACTTTAATTACATGTATTTTCTCTGATTTAAACTGTGAAATGGTGATATTGTTGAGTTAAAGGAGAGCTCAAATATTTTAAGAAAAAAATTACTGCTATTACCAACCATTGGACATTTCCACAGATTTTTTTATTGCTCAAAAAGAACTTTAGAGCTAGCTGATTATGGAGATCACTTCCTTTCGCTCATGCGACGATTCTAACTAGTCGAAATTTGCGATTGAATTCCGGTCTGCTACTCGTGCGCTTAAAATAACGACCACCATGTTTGTACGTCACAGGTCGGTACAAGGCAAAAGGTCTGTGCTACTCACTAGGGAAACGGCTTAGCGAAAAATACGATGCATGCTTTTCAAATGTGTACGACGTTGCTAATAACACAAAGAATAAGAAAAGTAACAGAATATAAGGTTTATTTAAAAAGCAAGCTATTTAGTTATTTATATATTTATTACCAATTATTTGAATATACTTGAATATCTTAGGACACAGTTAAAGTGTGCTAATTTGCTATATTATTGACATTGTTTGCAGCCTGAAGTAAGAAACTAATTAATATTCTCATGTTTTGGTCATCGACCAACCTTACGAAGCGAATTTTATTCATTCTTAAGAAAAAATCAACAATATAAAAGCACAGTTATTTGATAGTAAAGTGCTAATTTCTTATATGCAAGTTCATCATGAATTCGATAGTTATGCGCTCAGGGGGAAGCCCAAGGAAATAATACATGAAAAAAACATTTCTCCACGTATTTAAAAATTATCTAAATTCTTTATTGAGTTCAACACAAGGACGCACAAACTTACGATGATAATTATGTTCATGAGCATTCTGATAATTTACCAGGCCCGTATCCACGGAGGGTCTAGGGGGCCGGGCCCCAATAAATGTTTGCTGGCTCCCCTTAAATTTTCACGGTAGGCTTGCAAGTGAACTATAATATGATGATGAACTATAATATGGTTGGATCGGTCCGCCCCTAACTTCTACCGCTCCCCCCGTACATTTTTGGGCTGGCTACCGGCCTGTAATTTACCAGTGCTATTATATAACTACATTACATATTAGCAATATTATTTCATCATTATCTTCGCGCTTAGTGTCGTTTTCTTTAAAAATGGAGCATACTCGTAAATTGTTTATATTAGTCCATGTGAACATTTACAAATTGGCTGACGTGTTTCGAGCACATGAGTTTACATTTAAACCAACAAATAAACAGGTATGGTCTCACAGTAATGATAACAAACTAGTTATAGTGGCTTATTACTGAATAAAATAAAATGAAATTTCTACTTTTATTTTCACGAATATGTCCTGTAGGCAAAGGGAGACGGATGATTAATGAGAGTGAATGATTATAAAAGAATCGGTGGAATGGTCATGTGGGAGGAACATCTGAATCGCGAGAAAACCCACGGACACGATGTTGTCCATCACAAATTCATATGGCTTGAATTCGAACCAGGTACCACTCACACTAGAGGTGAGCACTCCACTATTGATCCACTGTGTCCTTTGATAATGAATGTTTGTGATATGTCATGACGAGTAATGAACACAATATTCTGTTCCAGTGAGTGAAACAATATAAGAGAAATCAATCTACTGGACGGAACTTAACAAAGGCTGAACTCTTAAAACGTGTGCTTTTATGTATGATTTTTTTTTTTTAACTTGTGGACCTCAGAGCACAAAACACGATATGATATTTTGCAAATGTACTACCATGCACCAAACATTAATCATCTCAGAGCAGGCTTGTAGCCACCCCAAAAATATACGGGGGCCCTGTAGAAGTTAGGGGGGCTAATCCAACCATATTATGGTTTATTTACAAGCCTACCTTGAAAAGTTTAGGGGCAGCCTCCCGGGGATACTGGCCTATCTGGAGGGGAGAAGAATATAAATAAACTTATGTGTGTATACTTATAATACTATTTCGTGTGAGGTTATTGAAAAGAAAAAGCTGAAGTTTTAAAGTAACAAAACAAGTAACACAATGAATTTCTGTCGATATTCCTCTTGTTCAGGCTCGAAAAATCCTGGACGCTAGGTAGTCAAGGTGATTGGAAATAGGAGTCTGCCTCCTAAATAAGTTAAATCAAAAATAAAGTTATGAAGGCCCATGTATGAAATTGTATTATTATGATGCCTAGCTTTGAGAACCGGCGCCTAGGTCACAAGAAAAATTCTCGAGCACTTATCTTGATTATGATGGTCTTTCAGCAGCCTAACCATCTGTCTGCCTCTATTCGCTACAGCTTCCTTCAGCTTCAAACCACCGCGGTGACCACAAAAGCATTTCCCTTGTAGAAATATAAGAAAGTTAAGCGCTGTATAATACGATTCTTGTAGCATTAAGATAAGAATAGTTGTAGCAATAGTCTGGGGTGACCGGTTGCTAATATACGTAGTAATTAGTAGAAAAAATGAAATGATGTAATAGGATATAAATATTTTTAAAGGGATTAAGAGCTTTTTGGTGCAGAAAGTATTATTTGTAGACGTACTATAATAGCATGGAGATTCACGACTTATCTTCAAAATAAAGGAAAGCTATATGATGGCCTAGATATTCTCAATCTGCGCATGAACTGATATAGTGCTTAGGCTCTAATGTTTTTGGGATAATACAATAGTAAAGTAATTCTCCTTAAGTGTATAAGTATCTAAAATATTTGTAATGATAGAACATTACAAATGACCATTAATGTATTTCAAGCTAGGAAAATAGGTCTTATTAACACGTTACGTTTATATGCAGTAAGTGTATTACTTATTTTGCCATTTTTCCTTTCGCTATTCTACTAAATTTATTTGTAGTTTGCAGTGAGAAATTGCAATATGAAAAGATTCTCTGAAGTTTCCAATGTCACTCACAGAGCGCTACGGACCTGTGACGTCACATCAAAATCCTTATCTGTGTTACCGTGACGTAAGCAGATCATTTTTCCATTGTTTGAAGCGTTATATCTCCGTAACGAAGAAATATTTTTCTGAGATTTTTGGTATGTGGTATATTGAAGACTAGTTCTACACGATGGTGTCTTTAAATTACAACCTTTGATCAAAAAGGAAATGTTCATTGTGTTACTAACAAGCTTGAGGTTTAAAGGCCGTCAATGCAAAAGTCTCCTATGGTGGCCCTTCGTGTAACTTGTTTGACACGTGTTATCCTGTAAAGGAAAATCCGTCACAAATTACTTGTAGTTTATTTTTCATTTCCCTCCACTAATCTACCTTTTATTCTTCTTTCCTTCGTTCTTATAATCATTATAACAATCAGTTCCTTATGTCACCTAAAGCAACACGTTCCGAGTCTACAGGCACTCCGAATAGAACTTTCAATGAAGTTCCTAGCATATTCTGTATATAATTACCGTAAATAGCAAATGCCTCCACGTGTTACTGTGGACAATATTTCGTATTCCTCCTTCTTCCACTTTTATTCAGAATTTGTATGAGCTCGAAGTCCCCCATGAAATTCAAACACCTCGCATGGACGTCTTGTGAAGCACTCCTAACTAGTGCTGTCGAAATCGTTTTTTGAAAAAACCGAAAACAGGTTTTTAAAAAAACTGAAATTTCATAAAACCCAAATGTTGGTTTTGAAAACTGCTTTTGCGGTTCCGGTTTCCAAAACCACATTTGCGGTTTCGGTTTTGAAAACCACATTTGCGGTTTCGGTTTTGAAAACCACATTTGCGGTTTCGGTTTTGGAAACCGTATTTGCGGTTTCGGTTTTGAAAACCGCTTTTGTGGTTTCGGCTTCGAAAACCGCATTTTCGGTTTTCGGTTTTTAGGAAGCCGGTTTTCTCAAAAACCGAAAACCGCAAATGTTACAAAAATTCGACAGCACTACTCCCAACGCTTTTTTCTTCTAAGCAAAGGCGCCGAATTCTGTATACTTTGGAAGGGGTGAGGCGCTCAGGCATGTGTGTTTCATATCGTATATCTGAGCAAAGATCCAAGCAAATACTGTATATCCATATTTTGAGGAGGACAAGCAAACTTTGTTAGGAGGCAGGATCTTCACTCCCCCATCCCCCAAGAATAGGCATTCATGCTTTTAGTCAAATATTTAAAAAAAAGAAGCACTGTTTAATTATTTTAAACAAAAAGTCCACATAATAAATTTCATATCTGTAAATTTAAGGAATTCCGAGATAGACATTTTATTATAATAAGTAATTGAAGCCCCATTTTATTCCTTCCACTTTGAATTTTCAGCCTTTTTTTCTTCCTTTCTAGCAGTGATGCAATGGGTCATGGGTCACCGGATCACTTGGGTCAGGACTTTTGACTGGGTCATTCGGGTCTGGGTATCGCTTCTCAGACGTGGTTTGACTCGGTGACCCAAGGTGAAATATCATTTCTGAAGCGTTGCTGTATAGTTTTATAGTTGATTAATGTTCATTTCTCGATCCTGAACATACATTGTTTGATTTTCAGTGAGTCATTACTTAATCAAGGTACCATGTCTTAAATATTTGAAATATAATTTCATGTTTATTTGACTTCCCATACACGATTTTTGAACATAGGCTACACAAAAAGAATTAACAAAACTCTGTTTAGTCTCTGCGGTATCTTTTCTACTTTAAGCGATATGGTTTACAGATCGGTTAAACTTTCAAGAAAGGCAATGAGAGAAAGAAGAGAATCGTGTTTGTTAGAATTGCATTAGTAGCCACACCTATATTCCCCATGTGTATGATGACGTTTCGTCTTCGGATCCCATTGGTTTACTCTGGGTCATGCTTCTATTAGGATCCCTGGGTCATACTGGGTCACTCTGGGTCATATGGGTCTGTCGGAGCCATTCCATATCATAGGTCTATCTGGATCATTAGATCTAGTGGGTCATGGATTTGGCTGCCTCTGAGTCTTTCAGGTTACGGATCACGAAGTTCGTGACCCATTCAATTACTGTCTTCTAGGTTTCATCTGAATTTTAAAAACACGCTACAACATGTATTTAATTATTTTAAATGAACAGTGTAAAGGTCAAATTTCATGTTTGGACCCTTAATTGATTCAGCGATATAAACATTTCGTTATAATAATTATTATTCCCATTCGCTAGTTCCCACCCTTCTACCCCACCTTCGGCGTCGAACTTCAAAAATTCTTTTTTATTGGTGCCTTATGTCACCAATTCTATGTAAGTCTAAATTTTCAGTTTCTAGCTTAAGGGGATGTCTACCCACTTGCAAGTGTTTCAGGATCCCTATAAGATAACACGTAGATATTTCTATGTGAATATTTAACAAGATATTGCACTTACCGTCTCAAAATTTTCCATGATATTTTCCAACAGCAATACCTATATGTTCATGGTTTCTGTTTTTGATTTAATGCCCCAGATCAATTTAGATTAATTATAATGTATACTTCCGTTTACACTTGGCAACGTAGAGGATAGAATTTCTCCAGGAATTGAGAGCTCTCTGCTGAACCTCTAGCCCTAATAGTCTTCGCGTCACGTGGTAGTGATTTATGAGCGCTTCTGGCTAAAAACAAATGTTGTCTCTGTTTCTTCCTTTTTTTTTTTTTTTGTCAAAAACTTGTTTTGGGCAGCTTTGTCCTCAGTTTTGTCCACTGCCTCTATCGAGATAGCAGTTATACAATGGAGATCGTTTGCAGATCTCATAGCAGATAATGTAACATTCTTTGAAGAAACTCGAAGACTGACATACGAACCGCGTGACAATTTGGGTAGGGAATCTGGAGCGTTGCAATTTTGTGTTCTGAAGTCCGCCTTATCACACAAGACGAAATGACCATAAACAAGAGACTTGTGAAGGATCGTGATCAGTGCAATGACATCAAACAATCCTTTCGTCTTTCTTGGCCAGAGATCGCTACCACTTTATTCGGATAGTTCTCCATTTCTTTCACGATGTTGACTCAACTTCGGAAGTTGTGAGCTTACACTGGCAATCGAATCCTATTCTACGTACAATGGAGACACAATATAACGAGATTCAGCTAAGGAAAAACTCCTAAATAGTCATTAGTAGGAAAAGAAGCTGAGTACTATTCAGGAATGAATTGTTGATCATCTCTTAGGGGGAGGATATTTTCGAGAAAATGTACGCATGGAAAATAATAATAATAATAATAATAATAATAATAATAATAATAATAATAATAATAATAATAACACAGCTACACAAAAAGAATAAAAGTTCTGTGCACCAGACCCCAGGGTATGGATTCAAAATATTTTGGTACCCAGAATCCAAATTTCGAAACCCCAGGACGATTGACCGTGATATTTTTTTAAATGGGCGATAAACATAAGCAAACGTAAAACAGCACTTACGTTCTTCGCCCATAAAACAAAGTTGACACGGTCAAATCGTCCTGGAGTTTCGAAATTTGGGTTCTGGGTACCAAAATACATCGAATCAATACCCTGGGGTCCAGTGCACAGAACTTTTATTTATTTTGTGTGGTTGTGTAATAATAATAATACTGTATAAGGAAAAGGAATGAAGACGTACTAAAGGAAGCTAATGAAGGACGACAGATCATGAAGATAATAGGAAAAAAAAGAAACACATGCTTGGACATCTTATTCGGCACTCCGATTGGATCACCATGTTGATAGGGGAAAAGGCAGAAGAAAAACCAGGAAGTGGAAGATCAAGGATAGAAAAATCTATAAGTTTTACGTCCCACAGTTATGCCTGGTAGGTTAAAGGAGCTCTAGTGATGTTGTGAAAAGAAGGAAATGCTGGAATGCAGAAAGTGGAAGGAAACGGGAGAACCCCGAGAAAACCCCCACACATGGTGTTTGTCCTCCACAAAGTTCACTTGGTGAGAGCTGAGATCGAACTAAGGACGCCATGCATTAGAGGTGAACGCTCTACCACTGACCCACCGCGGCCCGATCAGGGATAGATGCAGTTACGAAGAAGAGACCTTATCAAATTATAAAACAGCTCTCCCAGGGGAGAGAAAAGTTTTAAAATTTCCTTCTTGCGCATCAACCTATGATTGAAGTGAGAAAGATTATTATTATTATTATTATTATTATTATTATTATTATTATTATTATTATTATTATTATTATTATTATTATTATTATTATATCGAGAATGTACTTCTGGGTTTCCTCCTTAAAAAATACACACACTATTTCCAATTATGGTTATCCTACTTTTTACAAATTTGTCTTTTTTTTCCTCTGTCTTTCATTCCCATCATGCGATGGGTGGGCCATAGAAGGTGACGCCTTTTCTGTGGCCAGAGTGATCAAATTTGTCTAATTCAATATTGGTTTAAATAGTATTAGTTTTCAAGCTACATATATGAGTTCTTTGACTAACTGAATAGTGCACGCCCCTTCTGGCTCAATCGCCACTATTTAACATTAAATTTCAGATGCCTCGATATACTTGCATAAGTTTATTATTTCTAAAATAAACATTACGTAAAAGGTTAATCAAATTGATATCAAGTTTTTCTGACATTTGTATATTACGCATATCTTTCTTAATTTGCATTACTCACATTACCCCAGAGAACGAACAAATTTTAGAGTTCTGGTTTGAACTTCTCTTACAATAATAAGCAAATATACGAGGAACAAATTTACCATTATTGACGATGCGGAGGGGAGGAGATTTTCTGGACTAGGAAGGAATGTGTGCGGGTGCAGAGCAGAGGTCTGCACGGGCCGGAATTTTCAGCCCGGGCCCGGCCTGTGAATTTACAATGTGAGGCCCGACCCGAGTCCAAAATATGTCTTAGCATTTAGGCCCTAGCCCGGATTGCAGAATCTGGCTGTGTGATAATCAAATGAGCCCGAAATAAGCCCGGATTGCAGAAACTTAATTATTAATGCAAAATTGTATTTTTATTTACAGCAATTCGAGGTTTGATTTTGCAGTTGTGTTTTAAAAGTCCTCCAGAAAGAACGGTGCAATTTGTATCGTTTTACACTATATTTACAAAGTTAGTCCCGAAAAAGTCCGAGAAATATGGTTGTATATTTAAAAATTCACAGCCCGAACCCAGGGGCGTCATTTAGGAGGACAGGGAGAGGCATTTGCCCCCCTCCCGAGTTTGAGATTTATATAATTTTATCAATAGCATAGTAGTAAATCAGTGAAAAACGCGAAATTTTACATATATCAAGGGGTCTTGAACCTCCAAGCCAAATCTGAAATGACGCTACTGCCCGAACCCCTCCCAGGCCCGAAGTGATACATTCTTTGTAGGCCCGGGCACGTGCAGACCTCTAGTGCAGAGGCGTTTCAAGTGGTGGGCGACTGCCCACGGCCTTGCATCTTGAGGGACCTCGCAAAGACCAACGAGCCTAAATCGATTTAGCACTCACTTTTGTCGATGCAACAATAGAAACAAATATGAATTCGGACTTAATTACAGAAAAACAATACGCTTCAAACTAACTTTTCATCTATTCGTATATATTAGATCGCTAGCATACGCGACAGGCGGCGAGTTTATTTTAAAATTGCAATAATGAATGTGTATAAGTCTTTATCGTTGAGATGAATTGTTTTCGATAAATTTTATTATAATTAGCAATTTTTAAAAAAGGGGGCAGGAAGGACTCGTAAACCTTATTCGCCTTCTATGCAGATGGTATGGTAAAAATCAATACTGGATAATGAAAGTGTAAGTGTAAAGGCTAATATGGAACAGAGAAACAAAAGAGAACTTCTTCAGAAGGGAATTGGGAGGGGAGGGGATGAGAGTACAATGCTGTGACACTTAAAATGCGTCTTGATTTGTATACTTCAACAAACTTTTCTTATTAGATTACGCAATTTCTAGTTTCTTACTCCGATTATTCAAAGTATTCAAATGTTCTCGGAGGGAGTGACCGCCCCTCCCTTTAATCCGTCCGTGGTGTCATTCAGTTTGGCTTTTCGCTACTAATTCAAAGTGCTTTCCGAAACAAGTTGTCTTCTTGTGACAGCAGGGGGTGGAAGAAACAAACAAACCGTGAAAGGAAGAAAGAAGAGGTTTTGGGCTCTTCCAGTCCAGACCATTCTAACCACTGAGAAGTGAGAATCACAACGTGATTTTTCTGGTAAGAGCGTCCTTTTAAAAGCAGCTAACAAGCAAACAGATGGTCAGCCCTCTCCCCTCTGCAGCATACTTTTTATTCTCTGTTGCCAAACTTACTGAAGAATATATTGCAATTAATCTAACGCATGTAACGTAAATTGGAGACCGTGGTTGGATTTATATGGGTCTTGTGTATTTGCATTAAAAATTTCAAGTTATTACCTGCAATACTTTGTTAGAAATTACCATATTAAATTTTACATGTTATCAAATGGAGAGTTAGAAACCTAAGCGGAGATGGTAGGAGATCCCCTTAAGCGATTTGTCCTAGGTATTGAACAGCCAGTCAAATGCCAATCATCCTACCGTCCAATTTTATGCAGAACTAAACATCAAAAGGCGATGTGTATTGTTTCTGACAAACTATAATAAAATGGCCCTCACACTTTGGAACTCAAAAGCGATAGCACCTCAATATTGTTTACAATAAAATAATTTCTTTCTTTAAAAAAACAAACCGCCTTTTCTTTGTCTTTCATTTTCTTTTAACATTACATACCATGCCTTTATGTTAAATGCCTATGATCACGTTTGATTCTTCTTCCTTTCCGTTTCTGTTTGCTCACTGAAGCGTGAGAACAACCTATTTTCAGAAACCAAAATAATGCCTCTTTGGCAGCAACTTGGGATATCTTTTTTGCAAATCGCGAGACACTTTCTCTTGTGTTGCGTGGAAGAGCTCGAGTTAGTCCGTGCGTTCGTTTATTGCGATCATAGTCGATTATGTGAAGGAGTTTTACCGTTCCTTCTGACTGTCTGGCACTAGAGAATGTTGAATCACCTACTTCCTGTGTCGTTTCTACATTGTAACATGAGAATAATTGTAATTACTAGAAATTATGAAATTTAAAGGCAAAGAATGACGAAGGAAATGAAGTGATTAAGCAATCAATGGAGCAGTAAATATGCAAAAAAAGAATAATTAAGATGTTTCCTCATTCGTGCAATTTCATGTATGTTTATGTTTCGCATTCGGTAATTTATTTATACAAAATTATACAGGATGTCGCAAAACTAATTTTTCTCATATAAATTAATCTTACTCCACGCATGACTTCACGTGCTAATCATTCATTTTATGTTCCTATTTGTGTATTTCTCAATAGTTCTTATTTATAAATGTATTATTGTTAATAATAATAATAATAATAATAATAATAATAATAATAATAATAATAATAATAATAATCATTATCATCATCATCATCATCATCAGGGGCGGATCCAGAGGGCGATCGGGGCAATCGCCCCCCCCCCTTAGAAAAGGAAACTTTCTTATTTTATATATATAAATAAATCCCATCCCAAAGTTTGGAGCCCTTAAAAGTAGCAGTATGACAACCCACCGCCCCCCTCCCCAGAAGTCGGTCCTGGATCCGCCCCTGCTATTAATATTAGTGCGGTAATATACACTTTTTAGATAAGGAAAAATATGCCATAATGGCTTAGTACTCTGTTGGAAAGACAAATCCGATTGTCCATATCTCGTATAGATATGATGGTAAAGAGAGTGAAACGTTACACATACATTACTATACAACTATGGCGTCTTCTGTTTACTAAGTAGTTTAGTACCATGAAAGAAAGACGCGAATACTTCAGTGTATTGTTTATTACTTAGAAATTATATAAATGATTTTCACTAAACCTAGCGACCATTGTTGGATTAATGAGCGTGTAGAAGAAAAGCAAATAACCCCTGTAAAACACACGAACACAATCTTGTCCACTACAAACTCATATGGCCTGAGATCAAACCAAGTACTCCATATACCAGAGATTAGCGCTATTACTCGACTGGCATCAAGGGCGTTTACGTGATGCTGACGTCACGAAAACAAACGAAAGCGGGCATCATTAATTGAGGATATTTGCTACAACATAATAGACCGATTGCTTCCTGATAACAAACATTTTTTGATTTATAACGCATTTAATCTGTATACGATATTTCTTTTAGACTGATCCACAGATGTAATGAAACTCTGGCAGACAGAGTGCATAATGCGGTTTGTTTGTTTCTTCCACCCCCTGCTGTCACAAGAAGACAACTTGTTTCGGAAAGCACTTTGAATTAGTAGCGAAAAGCCAAACTGAATGACACCACGGACGGATTAAAGGGAGGGGCGGTCACTCCCTCCGAGAACATTTGAATACTTTGAATAATCGGAGTAAGAAACTAGAAATTGCGTAATCTAATAAGAAAAGTTTGTTGAAGTATACAAATCAAGACGCATTTTAAGTGTCACAGCATTGTACTCTCATCCCCTCCCCTCCCAATTCCCTTCTGAAGAAGTTCTCTTTTGTTTCTCTGTTCCATATTAGCCTTTACACTTACACTTTCATTATCCAGTATTGATTTTTACCATACCATCTGCATAGAAGGCGAATAAGGTTTACGAGTCCTTCCTGCCCCCTTTTTTAAAAATTGCTAATTATAATAAAATTTATCGAAAACAATTCATCTCAACGATAAAGACTTATACACATTCATTATTGCAATTTTAAAATAAACTCGCCGCCTGTCGCGTATGCTAGCGATCTAATATATACGAATAGATGAAAAGTTAGTTTGAAGCGTATTGTTTTTCTGTAATTAAGTCCGAATTCATATTTGTTTCTATTGTTGCATCGACAAAAGTGAGTGCTAAATCGATTTAGGCTCGTTGGTCTTTGCGAGGTCCCTCAAGATGCAAGGCCGTGGGCAGTCGCCCACCACTTGAAACGCCTCTGCACTAGAGGTCTGCACGTGCCCGGGCCTACAAAGAATGTATCACTTCGGGCCTGGGAGGGGTTCGGGCAGTAGCGTCATTTCAGATTTGGCTTGGAGGTTCAAGACCCCTTGATATATGTAAAATTTCGCGTTTTTCACTGATTTACTACTATGCTATTGATAAAATTATATAAATCTCAAACTCGGGAGGGGGGCAAATGCCTCTCCCTGTCCTCCTAAATGACGCCCCTGGGTTCGGGCTGTGAATTTTTAAATATACAACCATATTTCTCGGACTTTTTCGGGACTAACTTTGTAAATATAGTGTAAAACGATACAAATTGCACCGTTCTTTCTGGAGGACTTTTAAAACACAACTGCAAAATCAAACCTCGAATTGCTGTAAATAAAAATACAATTTTGCATTAATAATTAAGTTTCTGCAATCCGGGCTTATTTCGGGCTCATTTGATTATCACACAGCCAGATTCTGCAATCCGGGCTAGGGCCTAAATGCTAAGACATATTTTGGACTCGGGTCGGGCCTCACATTGTAAATTCACAGGCCGGGCCCGGGCTGAAAATTCCGGCCCGTGCAGACCTCTGCTCTGCACCCGCACACATTCCTTCCTAGTCCAGAAAATCTCCTCCCCTCCGCATCGTCAATAATGGTAAATTTGTTCCTCGTATATTTGCTTATTATTGTAAGAGAAGTTCAAACCAGAACTCTAAAATTTGTTCGTTCTCTGGGGTAATGTGAGTAATGCAAATTAAGAAAGATATGCGTAATATACAAATGTCAGAAAAACTTGATATCAATTTGATTAACCTTTTACGTAATGTTTATTTTAGAAATAATAAACTTATGCAAGTATATCGAGGCATCTGAAATTTAATGTTAAATAGTGGCGATTGAGCCAGAAGGGGCGTGCACTATTCAGTTAGTCAAAGAACTCATATATGTAGCTTGAAAACTAATACTATTTAAACCAATATTGAATTAGACAAATTTGATCACTCTGGCCACAGAAAAGGCGTCACCTTCTATGGCCCACCCATCGCATGATGGGAATGAAAGACAGAGGAAAAAAAAGACAAATTTGTAAAAAGTAGGATAACCATAATTGGAAATAGTGTGTGTATTTTTTAAGGAGGAAACCCAGAAGTACATTCTCGATATAATAATAATAATAATAATAATAATAATAATAATAATAATAATAATAATAATAATAATAATAATAATAATCTTTCTCACTTCAATCATAGGTTGATGCGCAAGAAGGAAATTTTAAAACTTTTCTCTCCCCTGGGAGAGCTGTTTTATAATTTGATAAGGTCTCTTCTTCGTAACTGCATCTATCCCTGATCGGGCCGCGGTGGGTCAGTGGTAGAGCGTTCACCTCTAATGCATGGCGTCCTTAGTTCGATCTCAGCTCTCACCAAGTGAACTTTGTGGAGGACAAACACCATGTGTGGGGGTTTTCTCGGGGTTCTCCCGTTTCCTTCCACTTTCTGCATTCCAGCATTTCCTTCTTTTCACAACATCACTAGAGCTCCTTTAACCTACCAGGCATAACTGTGGGACGTAAAACTTATAGATTTTTCTATCCTTGATCTTCCACTTCCTGGTTTTTCTTCTGCCTTTTCCCCTATCAACATGGTGATCCAATCGGAGTGCCGAATAAGATGTCCAAGCATGTGTTTCTTTTTTTTCCTATTATCTTCATGATCTGTCGTCCTTCATTAGCTTCCTTTAGTACGTCTTCATTCCTTTTCCTTATACAGTATTATTATTATTACACAACCACACAAAATAAATAAAAGTTCTGTGCACTGGACCCCAGGGTATTGATTCGATGTATTTTGGTACCCAGAACCCAAATTTCGAAACTCCAGGACGATTTGACCGTGTCAACTTTGTTTTATGGGCGAAGAACGTAAGTGCTGTTTTACGTTTGCTTATGTTTATCGCCCATTTAAAAAAATATCACGGTCAATCGTCCTGGGGTTTCGAAATTTGGATTCTGGGTACCAAAATATTTTGAATCCATACCCTGGGGTCTGGTGCACAGAACTTTTATTCTTTTTGTGTAGCTGTGTTATTATTATTATTATTATTATTATTATTATTATTATTATTATTATTATTATTATTATTATTATTATTATTATTATTATTATTTTCCATGCGTACATTTTCTCGAAAATATCCTCCCCCTAAGAGATGATCAACAATTCATTCCTGAATAGTACTCAGCTTCTTTTCCTACTAATGACTATTTAGGAGTTTTTCCTTAGCTGAATCTCGTTATATTGTGTCTCCATTGTACGTAGAATAGGATTCGATTGCCAGTGTAAGCTCACAACTTCCGAAGTTGAGTCAACATCGTGAAAGAAATGGAGAACTATCCGAATAAAGTGGTAGCGATCTCTGGCCAAGAAAGACGAAAGGATTGTTTGATGTCATTGCACTGATCACGATCCTTCACAAGTCTCTTGTTTATGGTCATTTCGTCTTGTGTGATAAGGCGGACTTCAGAACACAAAATTGCAACGCTCCAGATTCCCTACCCAAATTGTCACGCGGTTCGTATGTCAGTCTTCGAGTTTCTTCAAAGAATGTTACATTATCTGCTATGAGATCTGCAAACGATCTCCATTGTATAACTGCTATCTCGATAGAGGCAGTGGACAAAACTGAGGACAAAGCTGCCCAAAACAAGTTTTTGACAAAAAAAAAAAAAAAAGGAAGAAACAGAGACAACATTTGTTTTTAGCCAGAAGCGCTCATAAATCACTACCACGTGACGCGAAGACTATTAGGGCTAGAGGTTCAGCAGAGAGCTCTCAATTCCTGGAGAAATTCTATCCTCTACGTTGCCAAGTGTAAACGGAAGTATACATTATAATTAATCTAAATTGATCTGGGGCATTAAATCAAAAACAGAAACCATGAACATATAGGTATTGCTGTTGGAAAATATCATGGAAAATTTTGAGACGGTAAGTGCAATATCTTGTTAAATATTCACATAGAAATATCTACGTGTTATCTTATAGGGATCCTGAAACACTTGCAAGTGGGTAGACATCCCCTTAAGCTAGAAACTGAAAATTTAGACTTACATAGAATTGGTGACATAAGGCACCAATAAAAAAGAATTTTTGAAGTTCGACGCCGAAGGTGGGGTAGAAGGGTGGGAACTAGCGAATGGGAATAATAATTATTATAACGAAATGTTTATATCGCTGAATCAATTAAGGGTCCAAACATGAAATTTGACCTTTACACTGTTCATTTAAAATAATTAAATACATGTTGTAGCGTGTTTTTAAAATTCAGATGAAACCTAGAAGACAGTAATTGAATGGGTCACGAACTTCGTGATCCGTAACCTGAAAGACTCAGAGGCAGCCAAATCCATGACCCACTAGATCTAATGATCCAGATAGACCTATGATATGGAATGGCTCCGACAGACCCATATGACCCAGAGTGACCCAGTATGACCCAGGGATCCTAATAGAAGCATGACCCAGAGTAAACCAATGGGATCCGAAGACGAAACGTCATCATACACATGGGGAATATAGGTGTGGCTACTAATGCAATTCTAACAAACACGATTCTCTTCTTTCTCTCATTGCCTTTCTTGAAAGTTTAACCGATCTGTAAACCATATCGCTTAAAGTAGAAAAGATACCGCAGAGACTAAACAGAGTTTTGTTAATTCTTTTTGTGTAGCCTAAGTGTATTGTGTGCTTTTCGAAAGATCCCTGGGTCTTCTAAGTGTATTGTGTGCTTTTCGAAATAAGTACTGCAGTTAGGTTAATCTACATAGAAACTGAGACATTAAATAATCGCAAACACGTAAAGGAAGATAAACAGCTGATGTTCATAGCCTCACCACAAGAATCTGCTGCGTGGAACCATCGAAGCACTGACCCTGTGGTGAGAGTACTAGCTATAATACATATAGCTAAGAATACACACAGTGCTAATCAATATCCCTGTTTGTCAGCAGCCCCAATTCCATCTTGTTCTTAATGAAGGGATATACATTTTTTTCCTATTTTTTCTCCTCTTTATTAATTTGGTTCATCTTTTCTGAAATTGTCAGCAACAAGAAGCACTACTAGTTTGAAATTAGCAATAATAATTTAAAAAATTTGATTAATATTGCTCTTATAACAGGCTATTTTTAACTTTTGCAATCTTTGTTTTATTAGTAGAATACAAACGGTAGTAAGAAAATCTGAAGAGATATGTATGTTATTCTCATGTAGGTTTAGAAGATTTGTTTTATATTACAAGCAAATACCATATTGTATTTTGGAACAAATGGAAATTAATAAAGTTATTTTAGATCATGTCTTTAAGATTTAATTATTAAAATATAGTAACTTATCAACATTTAGTTGACATAATGGATTCAATTTAAGAATTGAAAAAAAAAAAGCTTATTCTAAGAAAAATCAGCTTTGAAATACGAGGGTATTTCCAAAAGTTTCAGAATTTACACTGAAATATCGCCCTACTGGTAATCAGTAGTTCATGGCATATAAAGAAAAAAAATCATGTATTCGTTTCAATTGTCTATCTGCATCAGTTCGTTGGAGGCAGTTATCTGAATCAGTCACAATCCTATGAGCTTGCATACTGCATAACAATGCTCTAGTCCACACGATTGTTGTTGCCAAGATACAGTGCTAAATCTGAGTTGTAAGGTGAGTGCTGAATCTCTTTGACGCCACAATCTTTCGCTGCAATTTTGACAACAACAGCTGTATGTACTGGAGGATTGTGATCCAACTGCCTCCAACGAACTGACGCAGGTAGACAGTTCAAATTGGGACATTCCATGCAAATCAACAAGTCATCAGACTTGACCATCTCAGATTTTTGTAAAAATTGGTATAAAGTTTTATTACAGCTCCATACAGGGTGTTATAAAATGTCAAAATGCATTTTTTCAGTTACAGTGATTATTAAAAAATGTCATAAAATGATTAATATGTGCACTAGAGACGTGAAACAAACACCATTGGAAAGCTTAAAGATTGTTCTAGAAGTTATACTATATTTAAAAACCCAGTAAAATAAAAAAAAAAATAACACCTCAAATATTCAAATTAAGATTTGAATTTTGAATTTCGCATAGAAATGTCCCTCATAGATATTTTTATAAAAAAGGCCTTGTGTCCATCTTATTTTTATATGTTAATTTATAATAAAGAATATAGACAGCCTTGTAAGAAAGTTGTTTAATTTGTGAGAAATGTCCCTCTGAATTTGTTCAAAATTGTTCAGATTGTAGTCTCATGTGTACTAAAACACCACAAAGTTGTATTTTAGGTACTCAATGGGACCCGATTCAAAATTCATCTCTTGTCTCTCATGTCTTGTCTAAACAGTCAATTTTCTGTCCTTTGGTACTCAAGAATATAAATCGATTCACAATAGAAAGGTGAGTTGTTGAGAGCACATTAGGATTAGAAACATATTTCTGGGCTTTCGATATCTATGGCCAGTAGCCCGTCACGTATAAGGGATAACGTCCCTCAGCGATCATATTACCTGGGGAATTGGAGAGGAAGAAAGGAATGGGAAAGGAAAGATGCGACCAGGGACCGTTATGTTATATACCAATCGAGATTTTCCTAGTCTGAATGAGGAAAACCAAGGAAACTCTCGCTCAGGATGGTTCGAATCATATTAAATTATAGTTGAATAGCCCTGGTGGTCAAAAGGGACGCTAAAAATTTCAAACAATCATCAAAAGTAATAATGTAAAATTTGGGTGTCTTAACGTCGTTTTCTGACATTCAGTGCTATAAAGACGTTAGTCCTGTTTATTTTCATATTCATTAGATCTACGTCTCCGAATTAGAGATTTAAGAAGGAAATCAATAGCATTTGCCTTTTATATCGAAGAAGAATAAGAGAAAATGCAGAATCAAAAAATAAAACACTAAATTCTAAGTGACTATCGGTACGAAACCTCACTCAGTTCTTCTTTACATGACCAAAAGTCACCAACTCAACACTGAGTTATATAATTGAAAATCATATTTATCGAATAATGCTTGGATCTATATACAGCACTTGTTCTTAATTTAAAAAAATGAAATTATGGCTTTGTTATACAGACCTACATACGCTGTCAGTTTACGTAATTTCTAGTAATGTTATTAAGTCTGAAGTAAAAGAGAAATGAATAAGATTAAGAATCGAAATCAAACCACACCCATTACTAGGTGTTGACCTATCACGAAATCATGACCATAATATATTTCATTACTTCTGAAAGAAAGAATAATGATATAAATCTATGTTCATGTAATTGTGAATTTATGTGTAAAATCAATTCAATCAGGAAAGCGACCCCAGTAATCTGGCTAAACATGGCTAAAATGCTATAATAATAATAATAATAATAATAATAATAATAATAATAATAATAATAATAATAATAATAATAATAATAATAATAATAATAAATAAAATACTTATAACATGTGTATCTTCTTAGTCTGTGTGAGTAATCCGAATTCCTAATAGTTAACAATCGCTTCTCAACTACGTTCGCTGTCTGCCTGCTTGCTTGCCTTTATTTGAATGTGCATGCTGAACATAAACGTACTATATACTCTTTATTATGATTAAGACAAAGCCCTATTAAATGCAAATAAGATAGCAATTATTTACGTATCACATGCGTTTATTCTATGTTAAGTACAATATAATTTATTAATAGAAGCAACATGAACACAGTATATAAACTACAGACACTTTCACCGTTTATCTTTAAAAGACAGGCAATATTTAACAAATTTTATCGGCAATGCATATGAAGCATACTACCATTAACAGACCGTAACCATCTTTAGATTTGAACATTAATATTTGGCTAACCGCAAGTTGGTTAGGCACATTAAAAGAAGGAGAAGGAAGTTAAATTAAAACAATATTAGAACATTTAATTAATCATGATTTTTACCTATAGCATACAGCAAGCCGAACATTTGTGGAAAACAACAACAATACATAATAATAATAATAATAATAATAATAATAATAATAATAATAATAATAATAATAATAATAATAATAATAATAATAATAATAATAATAGGGTAATAACCTCACAAACAGCATTAGCTTTGGTATGAAATATAAAACTGAAGATTTGTTTTTGAAGTTCTTTCTTCATAATTTCGATGTCGTGATATTTATGTTTTGTTGCACTACTTACAACCAGTGCTGGGGCCGCGGTGGCTCAGTGGTAGAGCGTTCACCTCTGGTGCTTGGGGTCCTGGGTTCGATCCCAGCCCCCGCCAAGTGAACTTTGTGGTGGACAAGCACCATGTGCGTGGGTTTTCTCAGGGTTCTCCCGTTTCCTCCCACTTTCTTCATTCCACCATTTCATTCATCACTCATCATCACCGCCTCCTTTAGCCTAACCGGCATAACTGTGGGACGTAAAACTCAAAAGATTCTATAACCAGTGCATTTTTTTTCTGGAAGAAAAGATGCTGCTATTCAACATGAATACATAATTACAATAATTTCCACTTTTTAATATTTCGTACCCTCGTCGTCTTTAGATAGTTTCTTTCTTTTGGCATCAACCACAGAATGACGACATCGGTAACAGATGAGTCCAAAAATTTGTTATGGGTAAACTGTGCGAAAGGCAGTCCTACTAGTATGATGGAAACCCTTCCACGATTTTTCTGTCCAAGCACAGGGGATCTAAATGTAATTACTGTAAGGTATCTGAAGAAACTTCCATTCATATTTGATGGAAGATATTGCAATTATGGCCAAAGTATGTTTTAAAGGAAATAGTGTGTCCGGAATTTTATTTTCCTGGAGACATTTAAGGAAACCGAGAACTGATTGTCTTTCATTTAAACGGAATTTTAGGCTACGAAGGCAAAAGTTAAATTCTAAACAAGTGAAAAAAATAGCTAGTGTTGCAAATTATTGATCTACTGCCTTTTACATGCATATCATATAATGTTACAGTCTTAAAATAGAAACAAAATTAGGTTATTCTTTAAAGAAAAATAGACAAATGGTCCTGGTACTCCGTACCGCCGGGGAAAATGCCTGCTTATAACTATTCTACATATTTTGGGAAACACACACACACACACACACACACGCATATATATATATATATATATAGGGGTATGTCGGATAAAACCGGAACCTGGGTTTTCTGGCTATATTAGTGCCACTATCTGTCGGCCAACGCATGGAATTAGTTGCAAACATCCGCCATGTCATTCTTAGTTAAAGGAAAGCTGAGTAAGTGGCTCCTTTGTAGTTGGCGATGTGTTGAAGAATTTATGTAGAAAAGTTTTGATTTGTCTCCTATCGATAATATATTGCTGTTCCTAACCACTGGAAGATTGACTTATGTAAGTATACATCATAAAATAATAACTCTTCCTGCTGTTTTTTTCATGTCTTGAGTCAAGATTTTTGCACTCTTTGAGAGTTGCTAGGCCTGTAGTTCGGAATAATGGCGTAGTAGGATAAAACCGGAACATCAACAGTCGGACAGAACCGGGTAGTACAATGTAGATCTGAGAAGGTTAGATACAGTGTCTTAACTGTAAAGGATGGGCACACAAAGCTTGTAGCAATGTGGACGAAAATGATGAAACTTTTATTTGTGATTTTGTTCTTAGATTTAACAAAATCGTGATCTAAAGTTATTTTTTCTATGTTATTGGTCTAATATAGTCTAGCCCTCTATATTTTTCGTACTTTTTAAGCTTACATATTCTTTTCAGTTGTATTGATTCTTGCTGCACTAGTTCTTGGAGTAATTACATATTTTTCTTGTAAAAGAAAAGTTTTTTTAAAATATTTTATATATACCCGGTTTTATCCGACCTGGTTGGACAAAACCGGGTGTTTGCATACCCTTTAAAAAATGTTTTTGCTCTCGAAATTTGCCAGCTTTTTCCATTGAAATAAACATTTTTATGTTTAAAAAGTCTATTTAGTATTTGAAAACTAATTCAAGCTATACTATTTATATAGATGCTGAGGGACTAGCAAAAACATTTTGGAACCCGGTTTTGTCTGACTTTCCCCTATATATATATATATACCGGGTGATTCAATAAGAACGTACCAGGCCTATATCGCAGCTAATACTGCACGTAGATCCTTCAAACAAAAAATTGCATTACCAAATCGTATGTGTAGAATGCAGTAAAAATAGCAGCGAGGCCAGTGGCGTCTCGTGAATACCTCCAACGGGAGGCAACTTCAAAATTTGCAATGGAAAGTGGTATAATTGTTCGAATCGTTCGAAAGGACATTAAACGTCATACAACTTTTAGAGGACAAACTTTGTCATATCATTTCCCATTTAGCCGCTAGAGGCGTTGCTGCAGACTTGTATCTGACTACCCGTAGCAGGCCTTTATCTCAGCTAATAATGCACATAGAGCCGTCAAACAAACAATTGAACTACCAAATGGTATGTGTAGAATGCAATAAAAATAGCGACACCAGTGGCGTATCGTGAATATCTCCAACGGGGATAATCTGCAAAATTTGACATGGAAACAGAGGTTTGGTTGTGCCTCCATTGAAACAAGAGCACAATGGGAGAAACGTCGAGAGGAAACACCCTCGCACCATCTGACTTTCACCTAGTAATGCGACCGTGTTGCTGCCAACGAGGAAGAAATATGCCAAGGTGTTTTTATATGAAATATGCCAATATGGTGATACTATCCATGATTCATACAGTACAGCAATTTTGAAGCTACGTAAAATCGCATCTTCTTTCTAAAGAGGTTAAACATTTTCGCTGCATCCTTACTATGACTTAATTATTTTTCTTTTATGCCCCTAATATTTTAGGACTTCTAACTGGGGTTATGATATCAGATTAAGAGTACGTGATGAGATAGTGTAAAGATTTCCAAAGCTTTTTATCTGAATCCATGTTAAGGATAACTTTTTATCAGTAACATATGAATTATATTTGCCTTTATTTAACTCAAAATTGCTGGTTCAGTTTCAATGAAATATTCACCAACGATTGCATTAGAATCTCATGATAATAATACCACTACTGTACATATCACCATATTTAGGTTCTAAAGACCTGACCAATAATGTAAAATGAGAGTGAGGAGTGGGAAAAATCGAATTATAATCCATTTCTTAACAATTAGTTCTTTTCAATGCCTGATGATTTTTCTTGAAGGGGAGAACCTACCTTTTCGAATACCAGAAAACACTTTAACTTAATTAACTAGTTTGTTTATTGTTATTTATAGGGTGACTATTGAAACTCTCTTAAACGACATGTTTAAATGAATATCTGTGAAATGAAGCCATAACTACTTAGTTGTTAAAACATCCCTTCACTCCAGCGTCATGAATTCCAGTTTTCCGTGTTCTGTCTTGACCACAGGAGAAAAGAATTGGCCATTATACTCATTATTTACTGGATTAGTGACTCCACTAACTACATTAGACAAATAGCCTAGAAGCTGTTTTCGAGGAGCAGAATACTCAGATAAGAGAAGAAAATTCCTTTAAGAGGAGGTTAACAATTTTGGACAACTAGAATGAAATCAGAAGAATCTACAGTTTTTGGTCCCACTTTCGGAAAACTTTTTTTTTTAAGTTTAGGGAGAGGGGGCGGGGATTTACGATTCCGAAAGTTCTGTGGTTTCAACAGTGAAAGTTCCCTGGGCCAGAAGCCAAAGGGTTGTGTATGTTTTATATGTTTAGAAATGCTGTTATCTGTTACAGTACAAAACATGGATCTAACAAACTTTAACTTATTCAACAAAGGGAAAGCATTTTTTCTTTGAAAAAAAAGTAATGAAAGTATATCTAAGAGTAGTAGTTAAAACCACTTTAAGACTTGTTGGTAAATAATACGTGGTAGTAACATGATAAATAGCTCTCATTACAGATGCTGCATCGATGTCTTTCAATGAGCTTGGATGTCTATTCAACACTCACTTTCAACCTAATTTCACCTTCGCATCTTAGCATTACGATCAAATTAGTTTTCAGCTGATAAAATTACATACAACACTTTCTCTGTATAAATCTCCCACCCGTAGGCAAATGTACTTTATATAGCATCTCAAAGATAAAGAAAAGAAATTTTGAAAAAGCTTCACAATCTATTGGATTTTAAAAAAAGGTGTTCGTGTATTAAATATTGGAGGATTGTTTTCAAAATTCTGCTTTGAAGAAAGTAGGAACAGACCGAGATAAACGAAATACGACAGCTAAGTTACGTTTATATTTTTCCTTCGGTCACCTCGAAATTTACATTTTGAGGATACTATTAGCTGTAATTAGTTGCAGCAAAGACAGAAGTGTAGGAAGGAAGGAGATTTAAGACATATTCTCACATCTTAACTATATTTTACTTAAATCCACTAATGTTGAACACTTATTGAATAATGAACTACATACGAGTAGCTTATCAATTTAACTTACTCCTTGTAATTTTACAATCGATAGCAAAAGTTGATGCAAACCTACAAATTCTTTTATCAGTAATTTAAGAGTGAGGCAGCTGTTACCACTACAGTATGTTTCCATTGTCCATTTCTCTTTAGTTACAAATATCTGTCCTTAAGCAATTTACTTCATTTCGAAATTGTTCACAAAAGAAATCATATGGGTAGATATTCCGTTGTACAGTACTCACATATCAGTATAATGTACACACATATCACATTTTTTACTCCAGTGAAAATGTTATTCCGCGAAAAGTCGAGAATTTAAGTACTAAACTGTTACATAAAATGTTCTACGATGCATTAAAATGTTCCAGATAATTGGAAAAATTTATGACGTTCTTTGTTGTCATTTTCTTCCAAGAGTGCTTCATTTGGTGAATTTAGTGCTTTGTATCATTATACATTTCTATTTCCATCTGTCGTTTGTTAATTTCATGTTTATCAAAAAATAGCAATATAAATAAAATAAAATCGTTTAATACAGTAAAATATATAAACTGACACATAATTTACATGAACTTTTCGAGTGATGCAATTTCTACATGTTTATGCATGTATGTAGTTATGAATATTCTGCAAAGTACGCCTATGCCCATCGTATGTAAAATGTTTACTGGGTTTACGAGAAAACTATTGAATACAGTAAAATTGCTCCTAATTACTTTAGTAATTTTAACTTTCCAAGTAAACTTACCAAGAAGCTGCAATTTTATATCAAGATCTCCATATCTCGAAATACCTTAATGTTAGAGATATGAAATCTTGTATTTGGACTTTTTACTTAATCAATCATAGGTTTCGGTGATTTTTGATATTTGATCTTGAAGGTAAGAAAAGTAGTAGGAAAAAATGAAATGAGATGGGAGCTACAATCAAGATCTCCATATCTAGAAATCTCTTTTAAGTTCATTTGGTACAGGTCTGTAATCCATGTCCAATTTGATAACTTTAAAACATGGAGGAATGGCGTGGAATGAAAAAAAAATAATAGTCCTAACCAATACAACTCAGGAAATATCCTTTTGGGTCTCACTAAAAACAGAAACATGATTAGGAATTCAGACTTGTCATTTCAACCATTTAAACTCGTGCTTAAGAGTTTTCCGATATTTCATCTAGAAAGGGAGAGAATAGATGAGAAGAAAGGAGATTAGGAATTAAAATTTTTATAGTAAAATGTTTGTAGCTTAAGATCTCTTAAGTTTATAGTCATTAAATTCGGAATTTGGATTTTTCATTTAAAGTAATTAAATACATATTTTATCATTTTTTTTCTTTGAACATTTGGCCTATAAAGGAAGATAAAGTGATTGAAAATTCGAAGTGAAAGCGATGAAATGATGGTTGCAATAATCGAAACAACAATAAAATCTCGATATCTTGTAATTTCTTATGTTTACAGACAAAATTCGATGTTTGCACTTTTGATTTAAAATAATTGGAAATGTTTTAATATTTATTGATACTTGATCCAGAAGACAAGGAAAAGTATTAGATGGTTCACTAAGATGTCCATACGAGGTGTTCCAATTTCGTGCAAGACTATGAGTTCAGAGGAATTTTATATGAGAAACGAGGAAGAAGTGCAAAATATTGCCGCAGTTACACGTGGAGGTATTTGCTAGTAAAGTCAAAGAAAAACACAAAACTTTGCTTCTATCAAGTCGTTCAATTAAAATAGAATAAACCAAATTTTGTGTCCACGGACTCGTTTTTCTTTTTTCTTTCTTTCAACTTTAAAACTTATTTATATTATACAATTTTAAATGACTAGCTTTATCTGTTTGTCAGTCTCTGGGTGAAATTTCACAAGCCAATTTTAATTTACTTTTACTGAATTTATTTATTTTAATTTCGAATTCATGCTTATTTCCAATGATAATACAATATTTTATCAATTTTGATCAAGGATCAGATTTAATATATTTTTATTGTGTAACAACAGTTTTCATGCACTTTTATGTCTTAGTTAACCAGTTTTTTCTTGTGTTCTATGCTATTTTATAGTATCTTCCATTGAAAAAATAATACATTGACATTACTTCCCCCCTTCCCGGAATCGTAATTTGGAAAACCTTATTAATAACTAGCTGAAGTACCGGAAATTGAAAATATTTAAACATATACAATTCCTGTAACTTCTTGATCAAGAAGAACATTGACTAGACTGAGATTTTCACTGTTTTTTTTTTAAATCCCGCTCAAAACCTTTCCTCCATCAAGTGTTCAATCCCCTCCTCCTCTTATTTTCACATTGTGTGTGAAAATGAATAAAATATGAACATTTTGAGTATGAGAAAGCTTATTGATAGAAACATATTTCAAATTTCTCGCTTCATGCACAGGTCACACCTGTGCTACACTAATACTTAAATCTCTCCATATGCCTTCGTGGTCGACTTTCCAAAATTCTTGTAAATTATCCCCTTCCATCACCCCTTATGCATGGAATTGGCTAAATTATTTAAAGTCTATTTCATATTCCTAATCTCATATATGAAACTGTACTTATTAAAAGTTGAAATCCATTAAGTCTAATGGATAAATCAATTCCTACTCTTACTTTGTATTCGTCACATTGATTTCAGCTTCACTCTTTCAGGTGGATTTTCTAAACTCATGCAAGAAGATGACATATATTCAGCGTATAATAAAGCATACACATACAACATATAGTGTATTTATATGCAGCTCATAGAAAGAATGTACTTTTAGTTTTCCTACTCCCCCGCCCCCTCGCAATAGAATTTGCTAATAGTAAAAGTGAATATAATATTTTCTATTTTATTTACCAAATATTCTTAATATACAAAATGTTTTCTTTTATATCCAATAATAATATAAAAAGATATTATCCCCTGCGCTTATTATATGTACTATATTGAATCCGTTCCTACCCTTTTTAGATTAAGGGGTATTTCCAACACTCCAACACACGTACGATGAATTAGATATCAGAAACCCCTGATGTACGAAATTGTGTTCCTTATATCCACCAATTCAGGAATTTCTTAGTGCTAACTACGTCAGCCATACGGATTGATTCTATTCTCATTCAGCCTTTGGAAGCGGGATTTCCAAAAATTCGTATAAGTGAATGTATCTGTTTGATGTGTATTTAAAAGTCCTCATATAGGCCTATTGTTTCGTGGCTATACATACATTCAGAGGTTAAAAGAAAAACTTCCCATCCTCTTGTGTCCTCGGTGTTGAATGTCAGAATTCGTGCAATAAAACTATATTTTCATATTCTAAAGCAAGAAGATCTCACATATCACTTTTTGTGTATTTGGCTGTCAATGACCCTGAAACTACCGAACTGATTACAACGAAACTTTCACTATTGTCTTCACTAAACTCTTGAAAGGAAATAGGGTATTCATAATCATGCTTTGGCTCCACAAAATTGTGCAGTGAAACAAGGTGTAAAAAGTTATTATTATGCGTAGCTCTGAATACACAAAAAGTGATATGTGAGATCTTCTTGCTTTAGAATATGAAAATATAGTTTTATTGCACGAATTCTGACATTCAACACCGAGGACACAAGAGGATGGGAAGTTTTTCTTTTAACCTCTGAATGTATGTATAGCCACGAAACAATAGGCCTATATGAGGACTTTTAAATACACATCAAACAGATACATTCACTTATACGAATTTTTGGAAATCCCGCTTCCAAAGGCTGAATGAGAATAGAATCAATCCGTATGGCTGACGTAGTTAGCACTAAGAAATTCCTGAATTGGTGGATATAAGGAACACAATTTCGTACATCAGGGGTTTCTGATATCTAATTCATCGTACGTGTGTTGGAGTGTTGGAAATACCCCTTAATCTAAAAAGGGTAGGAACGGATTCAATATAGTACATATAATAAGCGCAGGGGATAATATCTTTTTATATTATTATTGGATATAAAAGAAAACATTTTGTATATTAAGAATATTTGGTAAATAAAATAGAAAATATTATATTCACTTTTACTATTAGCAAATTCTATTGCGAGGGGGCGGGGGAGTAGGAAAACTAAAAGTACATTCTTTCTATGAGCTGCATATAAATACACTATATGTTGTATGTGTATGCTTTATTATACGCTGAATATATGTCATCTTCTTGCATGAGTTTAGAAAATCCACCTGAAAGAGTGAAGCTGAAATCAATGTGACGAATACAAAGTAAGAGTAGGAATTGATTTATCCATTAGACTTAATGGATTTCAACTTTTAATAAGTACAGTTTCATATATGAGATTAGGAATATGAAATAGACTTTAAATAATTTAGCCAATTCCATGCATAAGGGGTGATGGAAGGGGATAATTTACAAGAATTTTGGAAAGTCGACCACGAAGGCATATGGAGAGATTTAAGTATTAGTGTAGCACAGGTGTGACCTGTGCATGAAGCGAGAAATTTGAAATATGTTTCTATCAATAAGCTTTCTCATACTCAAAATGTTCATATTTTATTCATTTTCACACACAATGTGAAAATAAGAGGAGGAGGGGATTGAACACTTGATGGAGGAAAGGTTTTGAGCGGGATTTAAAAAAAAACAGTGAAAATCTCAGTCTAGTCAATGTTCTTCTTGATCAAGAAGTTACAGGAATTGTATATGTTTAAATATTTTCAATTTCCGGTACTTCAGCTAGTTATTAATAAGGTTTTCCAAATTACGATTCCGGGAAGGGGGGAAGTAATGTCAATGTATTATTTTTTCAATGGAAGATACTATAAAATAGCATAGAACACAAGAAAAAACTGGTTAACTAAGACATAAAAGTGCATGAAAACTGTTGTTACACAATAAAAATATATTAAATCTGATCCTTGATCAAAATTGATAAAATATTGTATTATCATTGGAAATAAGCATGAATTCGAAATTAAAATAAATAAATTCAGTAAAAGTAAATTAAAATTGGCTTGTGAAATTTCACCCAGAGACTGACAAACAGATAAAGCTAGTCATTTAAAATTGTATAATATAAATAAGTTTTAAAGTTGAAAGAAAGAAAAAAGAAAAACGAGTCCGTGGACACAAAATTTGGTTTATTCTATTTTAATTGAACGACTTGATAGAAGCAAAGTTTTGTGTTTTTCTTTGACTTTACTAGCAAATACCTCCACGTGTAACTGCGGCAATATTTTGCACTTCTTCCTCGTTTCTCATATAAAATTCCTCTGAACTCATAGTCTTGCACGAAATTGGAACACCTCGTATGGACATCTTAGTGAACCATCTAATACTTTTCCTTGTCTTCTGGATCAAGTATCAATAAATATTAAAACATTTCCAATTATTTTAAATCAAAAGTGCAAACATCGAATTTTGTCTGTAAACATAAGAAATTACAAGATATCGAGATTTTATTGTTGTTTCGATTATTGCAACCATCATTTCATCGCTTTCACTTCGAATTTTCAATCACTTTATCTTCCTTTATAGGCCAAATGTTCAAAGAAAAAAAATGATAAAATATGTATTTAATTACTTTAAATGAAAAATCCAAATTCCGAATTTAATGACTATAAACTTAAGAGATCTTAAGCTACAAACATTTTACTATAAAAATTTTAATTCCTAATCTCCTTTCTTCTCATCTATTCTCTCCCTTTCTAGATGAAATATCGGAAAACTCTTAAGCACGAGTTTAAATGGTTGAAATGACAAGTCTGAATTCCTAATCATGTTTCTGTTTTTAGTGAGACCCAAAAGGATATTTCCTGAGTTGTATTGGTTAGGACTATTATTTTTTTTTCATTCCACGCCATTCCTCCATGTTTTAAAGTTATCAAATTGGACATGGATTACAGACCTGTACCAAATGAACTTAAAAGAGATTTCTAGATATGGAGATCTTGATTGTAGCTCCCATCTCATTTCATTTTTTCCTACTACTTTTCTTACCTTCAAGATCAAATATCAAAAATCACCGAAACCTATGATTGATTAAGTAAAAAGTCCAAATACAAGATTTCATATCTCTAACATTAAGGTATTTCGAGATATGGAGATCTTGATATAAAATTGCAGCTTCTTGGTAAGTTTACTTGGAAAGTTAAAATTACTAAAGTAATTAGGAGCAATTTTACTGTATTCAATAGTTTTCTCGTAAACCCAGTAAACATTTTACATACGATGGGCATAGGCGTACTTTGCAGAATATTCATAACTACATACATGCATAAACATGTAGAAATTGCATCACTCGAAAAGTTCATGTAAATTATGTGTCAGTTTATATATTTTACTGTATTAAACGATTTTATTTTATTTATATTGCTATTTTTTGATAAACATGAAATTAACAAACGACAGATGGAAATAGAAATGTATAATGATACAAAGCACTAAATTCACCAAATGAAGCACTCTTGGAAGAAAATGACAACAAAGAACGTCATAAATTTTTCCAATTATCTGGAACATTTTAATGCATCGTAGAACATTTTATGTAACAGTTTAGTACTTAAATTCTCGACTTTTCGCGGAATAACATTTTCACTGGAGTAAAAAATGTGATATGTGTGTACATTATACTGATATGTGAGTACTGTACAACGGAATATCTACCCATATGATTTCTTTTGTGAACAATTTCGAAATGAAGTAAATTGCTTAAGGACAGATATTTGTAACTAAAGAGAAATGGACAATGGAAACATACTGTAGTGGTAACAGCTGCCTCACTCTTAAATTACTGATAAAAGAATTTGTAGGTTTGCATCAACTTTTGCTATCGATTGTAAAATTACAAGGAGTAAGTTAAATTGATAAGCTACTCGTATGTAGTTCATTATTCAATAAGTGTTCAACATTAGTGGATTTAAGTAAAATATAGTTAAGATGTGAGAATATGTCTTAAATCTCCTTCCTTCCTACACTTCTGTCTTTGCTGCAACTAATTACAGCTAATAGTATCCTCAAAATGTAAATTTCGAGGTGACCGAAGGAAAAATATAAACGTAACTTAGCTGTCGTATTTCGTTTATCTCGGTCTGTTCCTACTTTCTTCAAAGCAGAATTTTGAAAACAATCCTCCAATATTTAATACACGAACACCTTTTTTAAAATCCAATAGATTGTGAAGCTTTTTCAAAATTTCTTTTCTTTATCTTTGAGATGCTATATAAAGTACATTTGCCTACG